>NC_137800.1:48705118-49180118 GCF_963383645.1 Muscardinus avellanarius | reverse complement strand
GAAGCCAGCTGCGCGCGTTGGCTTAGGAGACCCTGTTTCCAATAAAAATGTAAAAATAGGTCTGGGAGTGTAGCCCGGAGGTAGAAGGGCTTCCAGGAACCCCAGTACCACCAAAAAAAAAAAAAAAAAAAAAAAATCAGGCTGGGGGTGTAGCTGGGAGGTATAATGCCCCTGGGTTCAATTCCCCAGTGATTTTACATCTTTAAAAGGAGGGAAATGAAAATTGTGCATTAAATATCTCCTACCTACTTCTGATAAATATATGTTGGGTTGTCCACAACTAAACTCTGGAAATTTTATTTGATTTAGGCACTTACCCTTCATAGTAAGTCAGTAAAGGAGCCTTTGTAATTCTTTTTTTTTTTTAAATTGGTACATTGTATTCTTTTTTTTTTTTTTGGTGGTAGTACTGGGAGTGGAAACCAGGTGCTTTTCTACCTCTGGGATGTACTCCCAGGCCTATTTTCTACTTTATTTGGAATCAGGTTCTCACTAAGTTGTTGAGAGCCTCACTAAGTAGCTGAGGCTGACTTTGAACCTGTGCGATCCTCCTGTCTCAGCCTCCCAAGCGCTGGGATTACAAGGGTGCGCCACCACACGTCGCTTAATTTTTATTTTTATTTATTTTTTATTTTTTTATTTTTTTGGTGGTACTGGGGGTGGAACCCAGAGGCTTTCTACCTCTGGGCTATACTCCCAGACCTTTTTTTATATTTTATTTGGAAACAGGGTCTCACTAAGTTGCTGAAAGCCTCACTCACTAAGTAGCTGAAGCTGGCTTTGAACCTGCGCCATCCTCCTGTCTCAGCCTCCCAAGTGCAGGGATTACAAGCATGCGGCACCATGCCCGGCTTAATTTTTATTTTGAAACAGGGTCTTTTTAAGTTGCTGAGGGTCTCACTACATATCTGAATATTTTTATATTATCTAAATATTTTTAATAATTTGTGTGTGTGTGTGAGTGAGAGAGGGGGCGGGGGGGGGCGGGGGGGACTGGCGGGGGGACTCAAGGGCTTTCTACCTCCAGACTATACTCCCAGACCTATTTTTATATTTTATTTGGAAACAGGATCTCACTAGGTTGTTGAGAGCCTCACTAACTAGCTGAGGCTGGCTTCAAACCTCTGTGATCCTCCTGTCTCAGTTTCCTAAGTACTAGGATTACAAGCGTGGGCCACCAGGCCCAGCTATTTTAAATAATTTTATGCATGAAATAGTGTCATGATGTGGAATTTTCCACTTGTGGCATCATGTTCGCTCTCAGGAAGTTTCAGGTTTTTGGATTAAGGATGTTCAACCTGTACAATGTTGTAAGCTATGTCTTTCTGTTTTGTCATAGAAAGGAAACCATTAGTATATTTGAAATCATGTCCAAACTTGCCAAAAACCATTTTTAATGTTTTCATTAGCAAATCTAATCTTTCAGTGAGAAATAAAAGTTAAAAGAAGAGTTTTTCTTAGGTTCAAACCTCTGATCTTCATTTGTATTTGTTTTGGTACTGGGGATGAAACCCAGGGATATTCTGCCTCTAAGCAATACCCCCAGCCCTATTTTTTATTCTTTATTTTGAAACAGGGTCTCACTGAGTTGCAAAGGGCCTCACTAAGTAGCTGAGGCTTCCTGCGAATGGTGATTCTTCTGTTTCAGCCTCCCAGATGCTGGGGTTACAAGTGTGTGCCACCACGCCCAGCTTCAGTATTCGTTAAATAGTAAGTCAGTATTGTAGAAAAATTAGAGAACTGGTGAAATACATATCTATAGATATATTTTTGTGTGTGTGGAACTGGGAATTGAGCCCTGAGGCATTCTACCTCTGAGCTACACCCCTGGCCCTATTTTTATTCTTTATTTTGAAATAGGGCCTCACTAAGTAGCTGAGGCTAGCCACAAACCTGTGATCCTCTTGTCTCGGCCTCTCAAGTACAATGATTAAAAGTGTGTGCCACCAGGCCCGGCTGACTGGTGGGTTGCTTTTTTGTTTTTTGTTTTTTGTTTTTTGTTAATAGAAACAAAGAATCATATGCAATAGTAATACAATTAAAGGTTATATTAATGAAAGTCAACTATAAAAAATATTTTAATGTTAATTCCACCTCTGAGTTATGCCCTTAGCCCCACCCACCCAACCCTTTTTAATTTTGAAACAGGGTCTTGCTTGGTTGCTGAGATTCCCAATACATTGACGAGGCTGATCTTGAACCTGTGATCCTCCTGTCTCAGCCTCTCAATTACTGAGATTATGCCACCACACTCAGTGTAAAAGATTAACATTTAATTTACAAGTGGACAAAATAGCCATTTAAAGAAATGAACTAGAGCTTAATGAGAACATGAAACTAGTGAAAATATTATTTTAGTGTTGATTTCTTTTCCTTTTCTTCTAGGTGCGTTATCCAGAACGCATTACGATACTGAGAGGAAATCATGAAAGCCGACAAATTACTCAAGTATATGGCTTTTATGATGAATGTCTACGAAAGTATGGAAATGCCAATGTTTGGAAATATTTTACAGATCTATTTGACTATCTTCCACTTACAGCTTTAGTAGATGGACAGGTGCGTATGTGTGTGATTTTTTTTTTTTTTTCTTGGTGAGGGGAGGTTAAATTCAGGAAAAAATTTACTATTAGCAATTTACAGTTGAGAGCCAGGTATGGTGGTGCATGCTTGTAATCCCAGCATTTGGGAAGCTGAGACAGGAGGATCATGGTTCACAGACAGCCTCAACTACTTAGGCCCTTTGCAACTTAGTGAGACCCTGTTTCAAAAATAAAGAATAAAAAATAGGGCTAGGGGTGTAATTCAGAGGTAGAATGCCCCTGAGTTTCATCCCCAGTACTGCAAAAAAAAAAAAAATACTAATAATTTAGAGTATAGAATTACAGGATCTGTGATTCTGTTTCTTTGACCGTCTCTACCTCTTTCTCTTATGCTTAAAATTTCAGAGCACAGAATTGGATAAGTTATATGCATTTTTTTTTTTTTTTAACTAGGTGGAGGGAAACCAGAGGCTTTCTACGTCCAGGCTATATTCCTAGACCTATTTTATATTTTATTTGGAAACACGGTCGGAAACAGGGTCTCACTAAGTTGCTGAAAGCCTTACTAAGTAACTGAAGCTGTCTTTGAACCTGTGTGATTCTCTTGTCTCAGCCTCCCAAGCCCTAGGATTACAAGCGTGTGCCACCAAACCCGGCTATTGTTTATTTTTGAAACAGGGTCCCCAAACTGCAAAAGGCTTTTCTAAGTAGCTGAGGTTGTCCGCGAGCTGCAATCCTCCAATCTCAACCTCTCGAATGCTGGGATTATAAGGCTGCACTACATCAAGCCCAGCTCTATAGTACTTTTTTTTTCCCCCTTTGCAGTACTAGGGATGAAACCCAGGGATATTCTACCTCCGAGCTACACCTCTAGCCCTATTTTTTCTTCTTTATTTTAAAACTGGGTCTAAGTTGCATAGGGTCTCACTAAGTAGCTGAGGCTGTTCTTGAACTGTGATCCTCCTGTCTCAGCCTCTCAAATGCTGGGATTACAAGTGTGTGCCACCACGCCCGGCCTTATAGTATTTTTAATAAACACATCAGCCACCAGGGTATGGTGGAACAGGCTTGTAATCCCAGCATTTGGGAGGTTGAGATAGGAGGGTCATAGTTTGAGGACAAGCCTCAGCTACTACTTAGTTTTGCAACTCAGTGAGACCCTGTTTCAAAATAAATAATAAAAAATAGGACTAGGGGTATAGCTCAGAGGTAGAATGTCCCTGGGTTCCATTCCCAGTACTGCAAATAAATAAATAAACACAACAGCCAATACACTTACACCATTGATGATAGATTATTGTTAATAAAATGGTATTGAGCTGGGCGTGGTGGCGCATGCTTATAATCTCAGTACTTGGGAGGCTCGCAGGTTCACAGCCCCTCTCAGCTACATACTGAAGCCTTCTGCAACTTAGTGAGACCCTGTTTCAAAATAAAGAATAAAAAAAAAACAGGGCCTAGCCAGGTGTGGTGGTGTTCGCTTATAATCCCAGTGCCTGGGAAGCTGAGACAGGAGGATCACACAGGTTCGAAATCAGCCTCAGCTATTTAGTGAGGCTCTCAGCAACTTAGTGAAACCCTGTTTCAAAATAAAGTACAAAATAGGTCTGGGAATATAGCCTGAAGGTAGAAAAGACCCTGAGTTCCACCCTCAGTACCACAAAAAAATAAATAAGCAGGGCTTTTCAAATTAAAATAAAATAGGGCTGGTGGAGATAGAATCCCTCTAGGTTCAATCCCCAGTACCAAATAATTAAGGCTGGGGGTATACCTCAGAGGTTGAATGTCCCTGGGTTCAATTCCCTTTCTATTAAATAAAACTCTTGAGCCGGGCGTGGTGGCGCACGCTTGTAATCCCAGCATTCGGGAGGCTGAGACCTGGAGGATCGCGGTTCGCGGACAGCCTCAGCTACTTAGTGAGGCCCTCTGCAACTCAGTGAGACCCGGTTTCAAAATAAAGAATAAAAAATAGGGCAGGGGGTGTAGCCTGGAGGTCAAATGTCCCTGGGTTCCATCCCCAGACCCGCAAAAAAATAAATAAATAAATAAATAAATAAAACTCTTAATACATTTTATTGATCAGCAGTAACCATCAAGAAATTGTAATGGAAGGCTACAAGAATGAGGATCCTATTCCCAAGGAAAACACTATAAAATACCTTAGGATGGGGCTGGAAATGTATCTCCATAGTAGAACACTTTGATTTTAAGCACTTTCAGTTACACACACACGCCCCACCTACCTACCTACCTACCTACCTACCTGTGGAAGAGATGTAAACTTTATCAGTTAGCTCTGATTCTATGATTTTGATTTGCAGTCATTTAAAAAAGATATTAGGACTGACATTTTAGCCAATTATTTACTCTCGCTAACTTAGCAACTAGAAGAACAAATACATTTCTTTTTCTTTTTAACTCACAAACAGATATTCTGCCTCCATGGTGGCCTCTCTCCATCCATCGATACACTGGATCATATAAGAGCCCTGGATCGTTTACAAGAAGTTCCACATGAGGTAAACTTTAGTCTAAGAAAAAGAAGAAATTTAACCATATTGTGGGAATGTGACTGCTAAGAATTTATAATGTATACTTAATTTTCTTCACCAGGGCCCAATGTGTGATCTGCTGTGGTCAGATCCAGATGATCGCGGTGGATGGGGTATTTCACCACGTGGTGCTGGCTATACATTTGGACAAGACATTTCTGAAACATTTAACCATGCCAATGGCCTCACACTGGTTTCTCGTGCTCACCAGCTTGTAATGGAGGTATGTACTTTTCGTACTTTAATTCAGACAGAATGTATGTCTGTACATGACTTTAAGGCTTTAAGTCTCTAGTACCACACACACAAAAGAGAAACATAGAAATAGTACCCCAAAGTTCTTTTACCTTTCACTCAAAAAGTCCTGAATATAAATATTTCATATAGGAATATAGGAAATGTTTCTTCTCATTACAAATGAAAGGATGATTTTGTGTGTGTGTGTGTGTGTGTGTGTGTGTGTGTGCGCGCGCGCGCGCGCGCGCGCGTGCACGCGTGTGCAGTACTGGGGATGGAACCCAGGGGCATTTTACCTCCGAGCTACACCCCCTGCCCTATTTTTTATTCTTTATTTTGAAACCGGGTCTCACTGAGTTCCAGAGTGCCTCACTAAGTAGCTGAGGCTGTCCTTGAATCACGATCCTCCAGTCTCAGCCTCCTGAATGCTGGGATTACTTGACAAGTGTGCGCCACCACACCAAGCTTGTTTTATACTTTTTATTTGGAAACAGGGTCTCGCTAAGCCTCTGAGAGCCTCAGTAGCTGAGACTGGCTTTGAACCTGCACAATCCTCCTGTCTCAGCTTCCCAGATACTGAGATTACAACCGTGCGTAACCACGCCCAGCTTGGAAATTTTATTTTTGCAAATAGAGAAAAGTACTAGTTTGCCAGAGAAAAACAAAAACTAATTTTTATTTATTTTGTTTTTTATTCGCACAAGGGATAGAACCCAGAGACAGTCTACCTCCAAGCTACACCCCCAGCTTGATTTTTTAATTTCTTATTTGGAAATAGGGTCTCACTTACTGCTGAGCCTCCCTGAGTTACCCAGGCTGGCTTTGAACCTGTGATCCTCCTGTCTGAACCTCCCAAGTACTAGGATTACAACCATTTGTCACCACACCTGGCTAAAACTTTTTCTTTCTTTTGATACTGAGTATTGAATCCAGGGGCATTCTATCTCCAAGCTACACCCCCTACCCTATTTTTTATTCTTTATTTTGAAACAGGGTCTCACTGAATTGCAAAGGACCTCACTAAGTAGCTGAGGCTGGCTGCGAACCATGATCATCCTGTCTCAGCCTCCCAAATGCTGGGATTACAAGCATGCGCCACATGCCCAGCTTAAAACTCATTTTTTAAATTAATGAAGACTTAGAGAAAAGTTGCAAAAATAGTACCCCTTAATTGAGATTTAGGAAAAACATTATAAGCGGGGCGTGGTGGCACACTTCTATAATTCTAGTACTTGGGAAGCTGAGACAGCAGGGTTGCATGTTCAAGGACAGCCTCAGCAACCTTTTAAGGCCCTCTGCAACTTAGTGAGACCTTTTTCTCTATTTAAAAAAAAAAAAAAGGGCTGGGGGTGTGTAACTCAGAGATGAAGTGCCTCTGGGTTCAGTCCCCAGTACTGCTCGTGCGTGCGCTCATGCACACACACCCAGTATAAAAATACTACCCCGCCGGGTGTGGTGGCGCGCACTTGTAATCCCAGCATTCCAGAGGCTGAGACCGGAGGATTGCGGTTCACGGACAGCCTCAGCTACTTAGTGAGGCCCTCTGCAACTCAGTGAGACCAGGTTTCAAAATAAAGAATAAAGAATAGGGCAGGGGGTGTAGCTCAGAGGTAGAATGCCCCTGGGTTCCATCCCCAGACTCGCAAAAAAAAAAAAAAAAATACTACTCCAGAGTTCTTTTACTTTTCACTCAGAAGTCCTGAATACAAGTATTTTACTATATTTTATTTCTGTTATCATTCTTTCTCCCTCCACTCTCTCCACACCTTACTTTCTTCTGAACTATTTGAATATCGTTTGGAGACAAATGCTCCTTTACCCCCCAATGTCCATATGTATTTTGTTAAATTAAAGACATTCTTTTTTTGGGGGGGGGTTGCAGTAATGGGGATGGAACCCAGGGGTATTCTGCCTCTGAGCTAGACCCACAGAGCTTTTTATTATTATTTGTTTGTTTGTTTGTTTTGCAGGTCTGGGAGTAGAACACAGAGGCATTCTACCTCTGAGCTACACCCCGTGCCCTATTTTTTATTCTTTATTTTGAAACCAGGTCTCACTGAGTTGCAAAGGGCCTCACTAAGTAGCTGAGGCTGTCTGCGAACCATGATCCTCTGGTTTCAGCCTCCCAAATGCTGGGATAACAAGCGTGCGCCACCAGGCCCGGCTATTATTATTTTATTTTAAAACTGAGTCTTAGCCAGGCATGGTGGCTTACACTTGTAATCCCAGCATTTGGAAAGCTGATACAGGAGGATCCGGGTTCATGGCCAGTCTCAGCTACTTGGTGAGGCTCTCTGCAACTTAGTGAGACCCTGTTTCAAAATAATAAAAAATAGGGCAAGGGGTATAGCTCGGAAGTCAAATGCCCTTGGGGTCCATCCCCAGACCCTCAAAAAATAAATAAATAAAATAAAGAATGAAAAATAGGGCTGGGTATGTCGCTCAGAGG
The DNA here is from genome assembly GCF_963383645.1 of Muscardinus avellanarius. Classification (NCBI taxonomy): domain Eukaryota; kingdom Metazoa; phylum Chordata; class Mammalia; order Rodentia; family Gliridae; genus Muscardinus; species Muscardinus avellanarius. The sequence continues at coordinate 49,172,337 of NC_137800.1, read as the reverse complement.
TAGAATGTCCCTGGGTTCAATCCCCAGTACTGCCCCCAAAAAACAGTCTTAATAGTTGCTGAAGCTGACCTTGAACCTGCAGTCTTTCCTGTCTCAGCCTCCCAAATACTGGGATTACAAGCATATGCCCCTGCACCTGGCTTAAAGTCCCTGTTTCAAAATAAAATAAATAGGATTGAGGGGGTAGCTCAAAGATACAACACCCCTGCTTCAATCCCCAATGTCAAAAAAAAAAAGTAGTGGTAATAAAACTTGGTCATCATTGATGAAAATGGGCCCAGTTTTCTAGAAGAAAGTTTTGTAAGTTTTAGATTTACCTAAATAATAGCTTCGAAATGTATAAAGCAAAAATTGAGCCAGGCATGGTGGTGCACGCTAGTAATCCCAGCATTTGGGAGGCTGATACCGGATGATCGTGTTTCACGGATAGCCTCAGCTACTTAGTGAGGCCCTCCGCAACTCAGTGAGACCCTGTTTCAAAATAAAGAATAAAAATAGGGCAGGGGGTGTAGCTCAGGGTAGCCCTTGGGTTCCATCCCCAGACCTGGGGGGGAAAAAAATTGACACAGTTCATAAGGGAATCCATCATCTTTGCGGAAGAATTTTCAATATACATCCTAAAGATCTCCAGTATAGATTAAGCAATACTGGTTGCAGAACTCTTTGTAACAGAACCCCATGCCCAGTAGTTGTACAGTTTCTATGCAGGTGTATAAACTATTAAAGGCGGAGATGTTGTAAGGCAGTGTATTACATAATTACAGAGAATATTTGTAATTTTTTCTCTACTTTAAAATCATAATTTTGTAATGAAACATTGAATTTTTTTTATGTTGCAGGGATACAATTGGTGCCATGATCGGAATGTGGTTACCATTTTCAGTGCACCCAATTACTGCTATCGTTGTGGGAACCAGGCTGCTATCATGGAACTAGATGACACTTTAAAATATTCTTTGTAAGTAATCTTAAATTTCTGTCCCATGTGATTACTTTTAGAAGAAAAATTTTAAATGGACACTAAAAATAGAGATAGATGAGCTGGATGTGGTGGCACATGCTTGTAGTCCCAGCATTCGAGAGGCTGAGACAGGAGGATCACCAGCTCAAGGCTAGCCTCAGCTACTTAGTGAAGCCCATTTGCAACTCATTGAGACCCTGTTTCAAAGTAAATAGTTAAGCCATGTGCAGTGGCACACACTTGTAATCCTAGCATTTGGAAGACTAAGACAGGAGGATTGCAGTTCGAGGACAGCCTCAGCTACTTAGGCCCTTTGAAACCCAGTGAGACCCTATTTCAAAAGAGTAAAAAATAGGGCTTGGGGTATGGCTCAGAGGTAGAATGCCCCTGGGTTCCTTCCCCAGTACCACAAAAAAAAAAAAAAAAAAAAATAGAAGCCAGGCATGGTGGCACATGTTTGTTATACCAGCATTCGGGAGGCTGAGACTGGAGGTTTGTGGTTTGTGGACAGCCTCAGCTACTCAGTGAGGCCCTCAGCAACTTAGTGAGACCCTATTTCAAAATAAAGAATAAAGCCGGGCGTGGTGGCACACGCTTGTAATCCCCGCGCTTGGGAGGCTGAGACAGGAGGATCACGCAGGTTCAAAGCCAGTCTAAGCTGGTTTAAGAGACCCTGTTTCCAAATAAAATATAAAATAGGTCTTGGAGTGTAGCCTGGAGGTAGAAGACCCCTGTGTTCCATCCCCAGTACCACACACACAAAAAAAAAAAAAGAATAAAAAATAGGGCAGAGGGTGTAGCTCGGAAGTCAAATGTCCCTGGGTTCCTTCCCCAGACCTGCAAAAAAAAAAAAAAAAAAAGAAGTGGATGCCAGTGTGGTGGCATGTGCCTGCAATCCCAGTGCTTGAGAGGCTGAGGCAAGAGGATCACAGATTCAAAGCCAACCTCAGCAGTTTAGTAGGCACTCTGCAACCTAGGGAGACCATTTCCAAATAAGAAATAAAATTGGGCTAGGGGTATAGCTTGGAAGTAGAATACCTCTGGGTTCAGTCCCCAGTACCAAAAAAAAAATGTATTAGAGTTTTTGGGACTTGTCCCATGCACTCACAGCAAATGGAGAGATAGTCAGGAAAATCTACTAAATCTCAGTAGTAATAACTAGACTCTGGTGCTTGAGCCATGGCTTGCTTTCTCCCCCTACTTTCACATTTCCTCACACAGAATATGTTAGCTGCTCTGCTTTGACCAGATGTAGTCAAGAAGGTGGGGGGGGGGCTTCCTCTTCCCTACTCCCAGCTCTGCTCCCAGTGGACAAAGCGACGGAGGCCTTCTTCCCCAACCCAGTGTCTAGGGTAGGAGCCCTATTCCAAACGTGGCTGGCACGCCAAGAACGCCGGGTTCCCAGCTGTTCTTGTCTTAGCACCTGCTCTTTAATCAGGAGGTATCATATAAGCAGACTGTGACAACCACCCCTTAGTAATGGGTGGTTGAGGAATAATGCCCCAGCAGGTGGAGGCACAGACCAAGAATTCTAAAACTGGATAAATTTGTTGAAACAATGGACAGCATGATGGAAATCAATTAAGAGAACTCTCAAAGTTCCCATAATACTCATAGCAACATGTTAAAGAGTAGCAGAACAAGAAATTTAACAGATTAAAACCAGGGAAGGAGATAAAACCAGGAAGAGCCCTTCTGAGCTCACAGTCTAGCCACACCAGTCAGGAGCAGAGTGTGATATAGAATACTGACAACATTCCCAAGCCACACAGGTTGCACTGAATTGATGAGTGCTGCCCTCCTTGTCCACCCACAACCTCAGAATGTGATATCATGTAGAAATAGGGTCTATGCAGATGTGATTATATTTAAGATGTGATCGTACTGGATTCAAGTGGGCCCTAAATCAAACCTGACTGGTAGCTGAGCGTGGTGGCGCATGCTTGTAATCCCAGCATTCTGGAGGCTGAGACAGGAGGATCACTGTTCATTGACAGTCTCAGCTCTGTTTTTTTGGTTTTTTTTGTTTTTTTTTTGTTTTTTTTTGTTTTTTTTTTGCGGGTCTGGGGATGGAAACCACGGGCATTTGACCTCCGAGCTACACCCCCTGCCCTATTTTTTTATTCTTTATTTTGAAACCGGGTCTTACTTAGTTGCAGAGGGCCTCACTAAGTAGCTGAGGCTGTCCGCAAACTGCGATCCTCCGGTCTCAGCCTCCCAAATGCTCAGCTTGTAAACCCAATTACAAGCATGTGCCACCATGCCAGAGGAAAATGAACATAAGGAAGAAGCCATATGAAGACAAACTGAAGTGATGTATTTACAAGCTGAGAACTGTTTGTTGCACCAGAAGAGAAGCCAGGGAGGGTCAGGGGGGATTTCTCCCTAGAGCCTTCTGAAAGAGCCTGGCTCGGTCAGCACATTAATCAGACTTATACTCTCGAATACTCTGAAAGATAAATCCCTAAAGTGATCATTTATTGTGGCAGCCCTCGGGAACTAATACATAGATTAGTCAACAAGAGTCTAAAATCACATCAACCCTGACAGTCTTGAAGACTGTGAACCTGCTTAATGTCCTCTCAGTGCTGATTAGAAAAGGAAAATTCATGTGCAATGGACCCAAGAATGCAAATTTAGTTCCAGGTGTGAAAAGTCAGTGTGATACGCTGTATTAATATTAAAGGACAAAAACTAAATGAACATTTTACTGAAGGCAGAAAAAAGCACTTGACAAAACTCAGTATCCTTTCAAAATAAAAATACTCAATAAACTAGTCATAGAAAAGGAAATTCTTCAACCTGATAAAAGGGGGAATGTATGAAAATTCTACTCCTCATTTAGCATCATACTTACTGTGCCTTTTTTTCTAAAATCAGTAAAGGGAAAAGCATATCTAGTCTCACTACAAACTGATACTAGTATTACAGGTCTTTATTTTTTTATTATTTTATTTTATTTTTGGCCAGGCACTGAAACATTTTGTCTCCTTAAATTTTCACCGTAGTGATGCAAGCCTGTAATCCCAGTACTTAGGAGGCTGAGACAGGAGGATTGTAGGTTTGAGACAGCCTCAGCAACCTAGTGACACTCTTTGTTTCAAAACAAAAAGTAAAAAAAGGCCTGTAGGTGTAGCGCAGAGGTAGAATGCAGTACCCCTAGATTCAATCTCTTATACCACAAGGGGGTGTGTGTGTGTGTGTGTGTGTGTGTGTGTGTGTGTGTGTGTGTGTCTGGGGAACCCAGGAGCATTCTACCTTCAAGCTGCACCCCTTCCCTATTTTTTTATTCTTTATTTTGAAACAGGGTCGCACTAAGTTGCTGAGGGCCTCACTAAGTAGCCGAGGCTGTCTGCGATCCACAGTCCTCCGGTCTCAGCCTCCCAAATACTGAGATTACAAGCATGAACCACCACACCTGGCTGTACCACAAAAATTTTTTAATTTTTTCTCATGCCGGGCGTGGTGGCGCACGCTTGTAAACCCCGTGCTTGGTAGGCGGAGACAGGAGGGTGACACAGGTTCAAAGCCAGCCTTTCTGGCTTAAGAGACCCTGTTTCCAAATAAAATATAAAATAGGTCTGGGAGTGTAGCCTGGAGGTAGAAGGGTTCCATCCCCAGTACCACCACCACAAAAAAAAAAAAAAAAAAAAAAAAATTCTCACCATAGCTTTATGAAGTGATAATATGGCTAGGAACACCTGGGGTAACTTGCTCTGAGAATTCCAGGCATACATAACACAGTAGTTATGGGAAGGAAAGACTGCCAGTCCTGTTCACTGTCTTGTTCTTTATTGGTCTGTTGGCTGGCTAAGTCAAATACCTCAGTAATTTGTTTTCTTTTGCTGTTCATAGTCTTCAGTTTGACCCAGCACCTCGGCGTGGAGAACCTCATGTAACCCGGCGCACCCCAGACTACTTCCTGTAAATTCCTCCTGGAAAAACCTGCCTTTGTATGTGGACATATACCTGGCTTTCTAAAACCTACATGTATATTTAAAAAACAAAAAAACCAACAGTAATCTATGTGTTTCTATAACAAATTGTGGTCTGTCCTGGCATTAAACTACATCATGGACCAAAATGTGCCATACTAATGATTTAGCACAATTTGAGACTGAAATTTAGTACACTATGTTCTAGATTGGTCAGTCAGTTTGCCTGCTGTATTTGTAGTAACCATTTCCCTCTGGACCATTCAAGCAAAAAAGGTAACTAACTGCTTCATCTACTTTTACGCTTACTTGGAAATTTTAGTTATAGTGTTTAACCGGCATGGATTAATAAATAGAGTTGGAGTTTTATTTTTAAGAAAAATTTACAAGCTGACTTCCACTTACTCCATTACCCTTTTTATTTTATTGAAATGTATAATTAACTTAACTGAAGAAAAGATTCTTCTAGGGAGTATGTTGTCATAACACAAGAAATTTCCCTTCATTTGAACTAAATTACTGTTTTATGTTGATCTGCATATTGCTGTACATTTGTCCTGACAGTGCTTGCAAGCATCCTATTTGGTGTACTGAGCAAATAAACTCCATTTTAAACAAAAACATTGACTTAATTGTGATGTGTATTAAATGGAAACTTGGCTTTTTAGAAAGTGGATATGAAACACTTGGATTTGTAGTAAGCAGTTATATCTAGGTAATTAATGTTCTAGCTAGGTATGGTGGCACACGCTTATAATCCTAGCACTTGGGAGGCCAAGACAAGAAGATCACAGGTGTGAGAACAGCCTCAGCAAGTAGTGAAACTCATCAAACTAGTGAGACCTCTTTTGAAAAAAAATTAAATATGGCTGGGGGTATAGCTCAGCAGTAGAATGCCTCTGGGTTCTATCCCCAGAACTACAAAAATAATTTTTTTTTTTTTTTTTTTTTTTTTTTTTTTTTGGTGGTGGTACTGGGGGTAGAACCCAGGGGCTTTCTAGCTCGGGGCTATAGACATTTTTTATACTTTATTTGGAAACAGGGTCTCACAAAGTTGCTGAGAGCCTCACTAAGTATCTGAGGCTGGCTTCGAACCTGTGCGATCCTCCTGTCACAGCCTCCCAAGCACGGGGATTACAAGCATGCGCCACCATGCCCAGCAAGAAATTCTTTGTATTAAGTTTATTTTTAGGGGAAAAAAAAGAACCCTAAGCCGGGCGTGGTGGCACATGCTTGTAATCCCTGCGCTTGGGAGGCTGAAACAGGAGGATCGCACAGGTTCGAAGCCAGCCTCAGATACTTAGTGAGGCTCTCAGCAACTTAGTAAGACCCTGTTTCCAAATAAAGAATAAAATAGGTCTGGGAGTATAGCCTGGAGGTAGAAAGCCTCTGGGTTCCGCCCCCCAGTACCACCAAAAAATAAAAAAAAACCTCCAAATATTAGCTTATAACATTTAGCCATTAAAAGCCATCCAAGCGTGGTGGTGCACGCTTGTAATCCAGTACTCCGGAGGCTGAGACAAGAGGATCACAGGTTCTAGAACAGCTGTAGCTACTTAGGCCCTCTGCAACTTGGGAAGACTTGTTTCAAAATAGAAAATAGGGCTGGGGTGTATGTAGCTCAGAGGTATGCCCCTTGGTTTCATACCTAGTACCCACACACACACACAGCCATTTTTTATTTCTACACATTTAATTAGGTAATTTGGAGCCAGGCATAGCGGTACACACCATGTATAATCTCAGTATTTAAGATGCTCAGGGTCTTGCTAAATTGTTGAAGCTGATTACAAACCGGTTCGCTGACAGCCTCAGCTACTTAGGCCCTCTGCAACTTAGTGAAACCCTGTTTCAAAAATAAAGAATAAAAGATAGGGCAGAGGGTGTAGCTCGGGGGTCAGATACCCCAGGGTTCCATCCCCAAACCCGCAAAAAAAATAGGGCTGGATAAGCCAGGCATGATGGCGCTTGCTTGTAATCCCAATATGTGGGAGGCTGAGACAGGAGGATTGTGCAGGTTTGAAGCCAGCCTCAGCTACTAAGCGAAAGGTTGAAAATAGAGTTAGGGAGTTTAGGAGATAGGTAAAAATACCAACTGGGTTATCAGAGACTGCTGCTTTATTTGGACCCAATCCAACACCCTCCGAGGAGTCAGCCAGCCATGGGGGAAGAGACGGATGGGCCACGCAGCTGGAGAGTTGTGCATAGTCCTGGTCGCCAGCTGAGTCACGGTGGGTCAGAGGCACGATGCTTTGTAGGCATACCGATTCTCCTTGACATCTATCTCGCGACCTCCGGAGTCTGTCGAGATCTCTCAGCTTCCAAGGCTCTTCCCTCTGCGAGATCACACGGGGGGGGGGAGGGGAGGGGAGGGGCCTGACACCACTCAGTGATTCCCTCAGCAACAGACCGTGTTTCCAAATAAAATAGAAAATAGGTCTGGGAGTTTAACCCAAAGGTAGAAAGCCACTGAGTTCCATCCCCAGTACCACAAAAAATAAAAAATAAATAGGGATGAATATAGAGGTTAGTGGTAGAATGCCCCTGGGTTCAATTCCTGGTATCACAAAAGAAAATAAAGGTGCGTAATCTTGAGGGCTCTCACTTTGTGAATAGTCTACTGCTCTTGACATAATTTTAGTGGTTTCATTTTCATTACATGAGATTGGATTTGTTAAAGGCAGTTCAGTTCTCTTGAGCTCTCACACCCTTCAGCCTTCCACTGTGGACCACACAAGGCAGCACTCACCAGATGCCAGCCTCCAGAGCTACAAGAAATAAGCCTGCTCTTTATAAATGATTCGGTCTCAGGTATCCTGTTACAGCAGCACAGAATAGACTATGTTAATCAAATTGGTACTGAGTTGGGATTGTTAGGACAAATACCTGAAAATGTGGAAAAGGCTTTGGTCTGGATAACAGTCTGCTTTGAGGAGCAGCCAAGAAAAGGCCTAAATTGCTGTAGCAGAGCATTGAAAGTGATTCTGCTGAGAGCTTGAGAGAAGAGAAGAAATGTAGGGAAAGTGGAACTCCTTGGAGATGACTTAGGTGATCAAAGTCAGAATATTTGAAACAGTAGATGCCATTCTGATGAGGTCTTATATAGAAATGAGAAGCAAGATATTGGGAACAAGTAAAGGCCATTTTGTTGATGAAGTTGCAAAGAACTTGGCTGAATTGTGCTCAGGAGCTAAATGGAAGCAGGATTTTAAAATCATGAGCTAGGATTATTTGGTAGAAGAAAGTCTAAGCAATTTTTTTTTTTTTTTTTTTTTTTTGCAGTACTGGGGATGGAACCCAGGGGCATTCTACCTTTGAGCTACACCCCAAACCCTATTTTTTATTATTTATTGGAAACAGGGTCTTATTAAGTTGTGGAAGGCCTCACGAAGTAGCTGAGGCTGGCTGAGAACCTGCATCCTCCTGTCTCAGCCTCCCAAATGCTGGGATTACAAGCATGCGCCATCATGCCCAGATCTAAGCAAATTTATTGTTTTATTTTATTTATTTATTTATTTATTTTTGTGGTACTGGGGATGGAACCCTTCTACCTCTGGGCTACACTCCCAGACCCATTTTTATATTTTTATTTGGAAACTGGGTGTCTTAAGCCAGCACAGCTGGCTTCAAACCTGAACGAACCTCTCCTCGTGTCTCCGCCTCCCAAGCATGGGGATTACAAGCCTGCGCCACCACGCCCTTCTCAGAAATGTTTTGATTTAGCTGGGTATAGTGGAGCACACCTGTATTCCCACCTGTATTCCCAGTTCTTGGGAGGCAGAGACAGGAGGGTTGCAGGTTCAAGATCAACCTCAGCAACTTAAAGGACTCTCAGCAACCTAGTGAAACCCTGTTTCCAAAAAAATAAAAGATCTGGGGATATAGCTTGGAATTGAAACACCCTTGGGTTCAATCCCAGTTTTGATGTTTATGTCATTCAGCTGTTTCTTGTTCTTAGGGTGTGAGTAACATTCTTTACAGCTTCCTATGTTCTAAGCACAAATCCAAAATGCTGTATGATTTAGAATGTCTTTAGGATATCAATTTCAGCTGTAAGAACAATTGGCTGCTTAAAACTAGTCTTCCTGCTAAAGAATTTAACATTTTTAGCCAGGCATGGTGGCACATACTTGTAATCCCAGCATTTGGGAGGCTGAGAGAGGAGGATCATGGTTCATGGCCAGCCTCAGCTACTGCTTAGTGAGGCCCTTTTGCAACTCAATGAGATCCTGTTTCAAAACAATTAAAATATAGGAGCCGGGCACCTTTGTAATCCCAGTGCTTGGGAGGCTAAGACAGGAGGATCACATGGTTCGAAGCCAGCCTCAGCTACAGAGTGAGCCTCCCAGCAACTTAGAACTTACTGAGACCCTGTTTCCAAGTAAGATATAAAATAGGTCTGGGAGTATAGCCCAGAGGTAGAAAAGCCCCTGGGTTCTGCACCCAGTACAACAACAAAAATAGGGCTAGGGAATGTAGCTTGGAAGGTAAAATGCCCCTGGGTTCCATCCCCAGTACAACAACAACAACTAATTAACGTTTTTAAAATTTACTTCAGTAAGCCGGGCGTGGTGGTGCACCCTTGTAATCCCCGCGCTTGGGAGGCTGAGACAGGAGGATCGCACAGGTTCAAAGCCAACCTCAGCTACTTAGTGAGGCTCTCAGCAACTTAGTGAGACCCTGTTTCCAAATAAAATATAAAATAGGTCTGGGAGTATAGCTCGGAGGTAGAAAGCCTCTGGGTTCCACCCCTAGTACCACCAAAAAAAAAAAAAAAATTACTTCAGTAAAAGAATTGAGGTTTTTATTTCTCTCTTCCAAACAAAAACACCTTAATGTCATTTTCATAACAGTACTTAAAATGGCTTTCTTTGCCAGGTGTGGTGGCACACACTTGTAATCCCCACACTTGGGAGGCTGAGACAGGAGGATCGCACAGGTTCAAAGCCAGCCGCGCCGGCTTTAGAGACCCTGTTTCAAAAAAAAAAAAAAAAAGTATAAAATAGGTCTGGGAGTGTAGCCCGGAGGTAGAAGGACTTCCAGGAACCCCAGTACCGGGGGGGAAAAAAATGCGATCCTGTCTCAGCCACCCAAGTTTTGGGATTATACTATTATAGGTGTGCACCACCTATATGTTTTTTTAATAACAGATGGTTATTGTAATATGAAATTCAAATGAGATCTACCCATATCAATCTACTAGAAGGGAGTTTAGCATGATGAAGATTAATAGAAACAAACTTTCTTAAGGATCCGTGGCCTGAGGACTAGACGCCGTGAATTGGAAGTCTGTATTTAAATGCCTCTGCAAGTCTCATGCCTCTCACTTTCTTGTTTTTGTTTTGGGGGTGGGGTTACTTGGGCTTGAACCCAGAGGCATTCTACTGATGAACAACACCCCTAAACTATTTCATTTTTCCTATATTGAAACAGGGTCTCACTAGGTTGATGTTTCACTACTTGCTGAGGCTGTCCTCAAACCTGTGATCCTGTCTCAGCCGGCCAAGTACTAAGTTACAGGTGTGCACCACCATGCCTGGCTAGGTCTCTCACTCTTAATATTAATCTCAGCATAGTCCTGAGGGATTACAAGCGTGCGCCACCATGCCCTGCTCTCATACAGTTTTTAAAATATACAAAAGTAGCCAGGCGTGGTGGTGCACACTTGGAATCCCAGCATTCAGGAGGCTGAGACCGGAGGATGGTGGTTTGTGGACAGCCTCAGCTACTTAGTGAGGCCCTCTGCAACTTATAAAGAATAAAAAATAGGACAGGGGATGTAGCTCGGAGGTTGAATGCCCCTGGGTTCCATCCCTAGACCTGCAAAAAAATACACACACATGCACGCACGTGCCCGCATACACACACACACACACACACACACACACACACACACACACACACGAGCAATCCCAGCATTCCAGAGGCTGAGACAGAAGGATCGCAGTTCACAAACAGCCTCAGCTACTTAGTGAGGCCCTTTGCAACTCAGTGAGACCCTGTTTCAAAATAGTGAAAGATAGGGCTGTGGTCTAGCTCAGAGGTAGAATGCCCCTGGGTTCTATCCCCAGTACCACACACACACACACACAAGCATATTCTTTAAAATACTTATATGTAGGCCTTTTACATCTTCAATTAATTTTACTTTTTGTGTGTGTGGTACTGGGAATTGAACCCAAGGGAAATCTACCTCTGAGCCAAACCTCATCCTTATTTTTTATTTTTTTTTATTTTTTGCAGTACTGGGGTTGGAACCGAGGGGCCTTCTACCTCCAAGCTACACCACCAGCCCTATTTTTAACTCTTTATTTTGAAACAGGGTCTCACTGAGTTACAAAGGACCTATGTAGCTGAGGCTGTCCACGAACCACGATCCTCTTGTCTCAGCCTTCCAAATGCTGGGATTACAAGCAAGCACCACCACACCTGGCTTATTCTTATTTTTGAAACAAGGTCTTGCTAAATTGCAGAAAGCCTCACTAAGTAGCTGAGGTTGGCCACGAACCTGCGATCCTTCTGTCTCAGCTTGACAAACACTGGGATTACAAGTGTGTGCCACCATGACCAGCTCTCAATTTTATTTCTTTACTAAAGTATGTTTTGGGCTTGGTGACCCATACTTGTAATCCCAGTACTGGGAAGGCTGAGATAGGATCACAGGTTCAGACAGCCTCAGCTATTTAGTGAGGACCCACGCAACTTAATGAGAACTTGTTTCAAAATAAAAAGAATAGCTAGGTGTGGAAGCTAGGGGTGGTGGCGTGTGATTGTAATCCCAGCATTTGGGAAGCTGAGACAGGAGGATTGCACAGGTTCAAAGCCAGCCTCAGCTACTTAGGGAGGTTCTCAGCAACTAGTGAGACCTTGTTTCCAAATAAAGTATAAATTAGGTATGGGAGTATAGCCTGGAGGTAGAAGGCCCTAGCTGGGTTCTATCCCCAGTATCACAAAAAAATAAAAATAGGACTGGAGGTGTATCTTGGAGGTAGAATGCCCTAGTTTCCATCCCCAGTACTGCAAAAAATAAACAGTAAGCAACCTAAGTTGAATAGGATTCAAGTTAATTTCTCTAGGGCCATTAAAAAAAAAAACTGTAATAGCACACACAGGTAATCTTTGCCAGCCTCAGCAATTTAGTGAGGCCCTCAGCAACATAGTGAGACCCTGTTTCAAATATAAAAAATAAAGAGCTGGAGGTGTAGCTTAGAAATAAAATGTCCTTAGATTCAATACCCAGCACCAAAAAATTAAAAATGAATAAATCAGAGGACCTATGACAAATTTAGACAGAAGTTAGCTCCTTTTTTCGTTATTTATTACTATTATTATTATTTATTATTATTATTATTATTTTTTTTGGTGGTACTGGGGTTCCTGGAAACCCTTCTACCTCCGGGCTACACTCCCAGACCTATTTTATATTTTTTATTTGGAAACAGGGTCTCTTAAGCCAGCTCGGCTGGCTTCGAACCTATATGATCCTCCTGTCTCCGTCTCCGCCTCCCAAGCGCGGGGATTACAAGCGTGTGCCACCACGCCCGGCTTGTTACTTTAAGAGTGAAGGGTCCAAGAATTGCCCACCAACCCAAATATCGAAGGACTCACAAGAGATGTAAGAATGCAAGCGAGGTTTATTGTCCCGGCTAGCCAGGGGTCGAGACCAAGACACTATGGCGGAGGTTCGACCCCTCCCCACTCCACGCTCTGAATTTATAACCCTAGGAGGGAGTGGTTACACATGAGGGAGTGGTTACACAAGTCAGAGCCCGCCAACCTTAGAATACAACCAATCAGATACAAGGACAAACAAGTACAACCAATAATTTTAAAACATGCATCCACACACGTCAGAGCCTGCTCTGCCTTTCCCACCCACCTTGGCTGGGCCAGGCTTATCTCTGCACTGAAGAACAGATTATCTCTGCACTGGAGAGCAGATTAGCCTGGCCTTGTTTGCTGATCTAGCTCAGAGATATGGGGATGGGGTCCCACTTACAAAGACCTTGGCCGGCAAGCTGGAGATTAGAGGCTTTGACCTTGTGGGTCCCCTACCCTTGTACTTGGATGGATCTTGATTTTATTTCCAATCCTACCCTACTTCTATCTTAACTATATTTTAATACCTTATTTCTAATCCTAATATGGGAGACTTCTCTAGTTAACTTCTCATATAGGGGAGGAAAGCACTTCTTCCAGCCTGCTTTCCAGCACCCCTACAAGAGAAAATGTTACGGTTTGAGGAAACTGTTCCCGGGGACCCCTGTTAGGGTTCCGGATACAATTTCCCTCAAACCACAGAAAGATTTAAAAAAACACGGGTTCTTGTCCTGAACTAAGAATAAATACACATTAGCCTGGACTCTTGCTGAAGATTTAAAGAAGTTTATTTAAAAAACAAAAATACAGAAGACAGTTACAGCCCCATGCCATTCAAGAGTGGCATGGGGGGGGTGGTTTGAACGAATTCATTGAAATACAAAGCATGGAACAAACTTTATACATGACGTCCTCCATCTTGTTCACGTAATTCTGATGTAGTAAAGATCCCTGTAAGGTACCTCCCCTTACTTTCCCGCCAAGGTGTACTTTCCCGCCTGGGTCTCTTTTCAAGGTCTCCTTCTGAAGGTCGACCCCCTCCTCCCATCCTAGCTAGATTATCTAATTATTATGTAGATCTGTCTTTAGAAAGAGGAAGTCCTAGCTCTGCTCTCCTATCAACTTGCTAATTACTTTTATCTAAGTCTATTTAAGTTTCAATAGCTGTTTGCTTCCGGACTGAAACCCAAACCAAGTCTTTCCCCAGGTCTGCCATCTTGACACAATTATTTTTGAAATATATTTATTAATAATCAGAGCTTTCGCAAATCTTCCTAAGCCATTCCCAATACTGGTACATTTTTTATCTTCAGCTGAGGTCTACTGGATAAAAAAAAATTAAAATAACTATAGTTTTAACTTCTAGAAATGCAATACACATTTATACTCAAAATAATTTTGGGGTATGTGGTACTGTGGATGGAATCCAGGGGCATTCTACCTGCGAGCTACACCCCAGCCCTATTTTTTTATTCTTTATTTTGAAACAGGGTCTCAGGAGTTGCAAAGGGCATAAGTAGCTGAGGCTGTCCATGAACCGTGATCCTTCTGTCTTGGCCTCTCAAATGCTGGAATTACCTGTGCACGCCACCACACCCGTTGGTAAAACAAACAAAAAAACTTTTTTGTTTTTTGCGGTATTGGATATAGAACCCAGGAGCATTCTACCTCCAAGCTATACCCTCAGCCCTAATTTTTTTTTCCTTTATTTTGAAAGGGTTTTACTGAGTTGCAAAGGGCCTAAGTAGTAACTGAGGCGGTCCAGGACCCAAGATCCTCCTCTCATGTTCCCAAATCCTGGGATTACAAGCATGCACCACCAAGCTGGGCCAGTAAGATGAATTTAAAATGTGTGCCACCACACCCAGTGATAAAATAATTTAAAAGGCAGAAAGCATTGGGCGTGGTGGCAAATGCTTGTAATCCCCGTGCTTTGGAGACTGAGACAGGAGGATCACACAGTTTGGAAGCCAGCCTCAGCTACTTAGTGAGACTCTCAGCTCTCAGCAACTTCGTGAGACCCTGTTTCCAATAAAAAATATAAAAATACATCTGGGAGTATAGCCCGGAGGTAGAAAGCCCCTGGGTTCCACCCCCAGTACCACCAAAAAAAGACAAAGGGCAGAAACCAAAGACCTTTTTTTGGGGGGGCACTAGCGATTTAACCCAGGGACATTCTACCTCCAAAATACAATTCCAGCCCTATTTTATTCTTTATTTTGATATAAGATCTCACCAAGTTGCAGAGGGCCTAAGTAGCTGAGGTTGGCTGCGAACCTGCAATCTTCAGCCTCCCAAGCACTGGGATTACAAACACCATACCTGGCAAAGGACTTTGCCACCATACCTGGCAAAGTCCTGACTTGTGTGTGTGTGTGTGTGTGTGTGTGTGTGTGTGTGTGTGTATTTGGGGATGGTACCCAGGGGCATTCTACCTCCGAGCTACACCCCCTGCCCTATTTTTTATTCTTTATTTTGAAACAGGGTCTCACTAATTTGCAGAGGGCCTCACTAAGCAGCTGAGGCTGGCCGTGAACCAGGATCCTCCTGTCTCAGCCTCCCAAATGCTGACATTACAAGCGTGCATGCGCCACCACACCCGGCTTAGGCCCTGACTTCATATTTTTAACATACTGAGAAATGTTGGGCAAGAAAAATATATTGAGTGCTTTAATGTAAATATTCTAAAATACATTATAAGATGGCACATTCCATAAACTATATCAAGAGAGCTAGGTGTGGTGCTACACACCTATAATTTCAGTATTTGGAAGACTGAGACTCAGCAACCTAGCAAGACCCTGTTTCAAAACAAAATAAAAAGGGCTAGCCGGGCATGGTGGCGTAAGTTTGTAATCCCAGCATTTGGGAGGCTGAGACTGGAGGATCACAGTACGAGGACAGCCTCAGCTACTTAGTGAGGCTCTTTGCAACTCAGTTATTTCAAAATAAAGCATAAAAAAATTGGGCTGAGTTTGTAGCTCAGAGGTAGAGGTAAAATGCCCCAAGCATTCAATCCCCCCCCCCAAAAAAAAAAAAAAATATATATATATATATAATGAAGAAGCAATCCTTTTCCAATTTTTATGTCCGTATATTTCTGTGGATAACAACCTTGATGTGCTTACTGCCTTGAGCTCAATTAAGATACAGCACAGGAGCAGTGTGAATCTTTTATTGTCCTGTAAGGGCGTGGCGTAACTGATTTAAGTAGAACAGGTCCTTCTCATTTCTTTACTAGTTGCTCTGATCTTTCTCTTCCACGTTAAGAACAGTATCCACAGTTATTCCCACATCTGCCAGTGACCAGCCTTTTTCCACTTCCAGTGGCGTTCTGGGAAAGGACATGGAAAGGCTATACAGGGATGAGTGATACCCAATTTTCATCATCCAGTCAAATAAGACCTAGAAGATAAAAAGTTTAGTCATCAGTAAAATACTGTGCACAGCTGAGATTATGACTTTTTTTTTGGTGGTACTGGGGTTCCTGGAAGCCCTTCTACCTCCGGGCTACACTCCCAGACCTATTTTTATATTTTTATTTGGAAACAGGGTCTCTTAAGCCAGTGTGGCTGGCTTCGAACCTGCGTGATCCTCATGTCTCCGCTGCCCAAGCGCAGGGATTACAAGCGTGCGCCACCACGCCCGGCTCATTATGACATTTTATTTTTTATATTTATTTATTTGTTTGTTTGTTTGGTGGTACTGGGGTTCCTGGAAGCCCTTCTACCTCTGGGCTACACTCCCAGACCTGTTTTATATTTTTTTAAATTTGGAAACAGGGTCTCTTAAACCAGCGCGGCTGGCTTCGAACCTGTGCGATCCTCCTTGTCTCCGCCTCCCAAGCGCGGGGATTACAAGCGTGCACCACCACGCCCGGCGTTCATTGACATTTTATAGTTCTGTCCCTGTGAAATCATGTCCCAAATAGTCATGAAAAAAGGAACTTTCGCCGGGCGTGGTGGCGCACGCTTGTAATCCCCGCGCTTGGGAGGCTGAGACAGGAGGATCGCGCAGGTTCGAAGCCAGTCGCGCTGGCTTAAGAGACCCTGTTTCCAAATAAAAAATATAGAAAAAATGGTCTGGGAGTGTAGCCCGGAGGTAGAAGGGTTCCATCCCCAGTACCACCAAAAAAAAAAAAAAAAAAGGAACTTTCACACCTTACAAAGAAACTTTCTAGAGTTTAAGGGAAAGAGCATATCATGCATTTAAGATATAAAGAGCTTAAAACCGTTTGTTCTAGACGCGATGTGCGGACTACTGACATTCAACAAGCAGTGCTTAAAAGTTAGGAGCCTCATCTGTGCTGGGATGGAAAGAACATTCAGTAAGTAGGTTGAGGACAAAAGCTTAGCATTAGAGAAAATACTCACTTGGATCAAAACACAAACCAACCTGGTACGGCACCGAGCACCGACATGACCAGTACTTGAGAGGCTGAGACAGAAGGATGGAAGGTTCAAGGCCAGCATCTATAATTTAGTGAGACCCTCAGCAACTTAGACCCTGTTTCAGAATAAAAACAATAAAATAGGGCTGAAGGTTAAATGCCCCTGGGTTCCACAGACAGTACCACAAAGAGGAAAAAAAACAGAAAAGCTAAACTAACATTGCCCACATCAAAAGTACTTAGGGCTTTGTTGCCACAGACGCATCCAGGTTTGAGGCTCTTCCTTATGACAGCCCTGTTTTCAGTGGACTTCATATTATTCTAGAACACTGCCAATCATAAAGATTCCATGAGCTGGGTGTGGCAGCACATATCTGTAATTCCAGGGCATGGGAGGCTGAGTCAGAAGGATTGCAGGTTTGAGGCTACCCTCAGCAATCAGTGAGACCCTGTTTCCAAACAAAAAAATAAAAAGGGCTGGGGTGTAGCTCATAGGTAAAATGCCTCTGGGATCAATCCCCATTACTGGAAAAAAAAAGTCTGTTAAGAGAAACAGGAAACAAACCATAAAGAATGATCTGAAAAGCCAGGTGTGGTGGCACACGCTTGAAATCCCAGCATTCGGGAGGCTGAGACAGGAGGATCGCAGTTCACAGACAGCCTCAGCTACTTAGTGAGGCCCTCTACAACTCAGACTGAGACCCTGTTTCAAAATAAAGAATAAAAGCCGGGTGTGGTGGCGCACGCTTGTAATCCTAGCATTCGGGAGGCTGAGACAGGAGGATCGTGGTTTGCGGACAACCTCAGCTACTTAGTGAGGCCCTCTGCAACTCAGTGAGACCCTGTTTCAAAATAAAGGATAAAAAAATGGGCAGGGGGTATAGCTTGGAGGTTAAATGCCTCTGGGTTCCATCCCCAGACCCCCCCAAAAATAAAATAAAATAAAATAATAAAAAAATAGGGCTGGGGATGTAGCTTGGAGGTAGAATGCCCCTGGGTTCCATCTACAGTACCAAAAAAAAAAAAAAAATCTGAAAATTACATAGAAGCAATGAGTCTTAGGTTAATAATACATCAAGAAAAATGGTAACAAAGTTAATACTGGGTGCACCCTAAGAATTTTCAAGTATCTTACCTAGAAGATGGTTATAGGGAACAGGGGTGCAGCTGGATAAGACGACTATCTTCTAACATTCTATAGTACAGTCAGAGTAATTATGATTCGCAACAATTAACTGAATTTTTCAAAACAGCTAGAATTTTTTTGTTTTTTTTTTGTTTGTTTTGTAGTGCTGGGGATGGAACCCAGAGGCTTTCTACCTTTGGGCTACACTCCCAGACCTATTTTGGATTTTATTTGGAAACAGGGTCTCACTAAGTTGCTGAGAGCCTCACTAAGTAGCTGAGGCTGGCTTCGAACCTGTGTGATCCTCCTGTCTCAGCCTCCCAAGTACTGGGATTACAAACCTGCGCCACCACGTCCTACAGCTAGTAGAATTGTGAATGTTCTGAAAGTAAATGATGTATGTTTCAGGTAAAAAAATTGCTAATTACTCTGATCTGATCACTATACTATATTGTATACATTTATAAAAATGTCACACTGTACTCCAGAAATATGTATGTTACTAAGTGCACACTTGTAATCCCTGCGCTAGGGAGGCTGAGACAGGAGGATCGCACAGGTTCGAAGCCAGTGTCAGCTACTTAGTGAGGCTCTCAGCAACTTAGACCCTGTTTCCAAATAAAATATAAAAATAGGTCTAGGAGTATAGCCCAGAGGTAGAAAAGCCCCTATGTTACACCCCCATTACCACCAAAAAAAAAAAAAAAAAAATTAGCCAGGCGTACTTGGGAGGCTGAGACAGGGGGATCAAAGGTTCGAGACCAGCCTTAGCAAGTAGTGAGACTCAACATCAACCTAGACCCTGTTTCCAAATAAATAAAATCAGGCTGGGGATGTAGCTCAAAGGTAGAATGCCTCTAGATTCAATCCCTAGTACCACAAAAAATAATTTAAAAAAATTAGAAATAGATGTTTAAGCCAGGTATTATATTGCCAAGACATCCTGCTGCCTCGGCATCTATGTGTTGAGACCCCCCACTCCACATAGTTAATCGGCAGAACGCCCCGAGAAAGAGGGTCTCTCTGGCCAAAGTATCCCCCACTTTTACCCTTCATGACTATTAATATTTCCTTTAACTTTCTACACGAATTGCTCCAGTGATGTGAAATCAGGACTATAAATAGAAATTGAGTCCGTGGATATAAATTTTCTAATAATTTGCCTAAATGTCCTTGGCTTTGCTCAAGAGTAAGGAAAAAACTGGCCAGAATTCAGATGCTGTGATAAGCATTCCAACTGCAGCAATTACAAAGGGTCTCTGACCCTCACTATCACTAACTTAGGTTAAGCTATTAACTCCGGTAACCAATAGCTCAGTTTAAGGAAACTTTGTTTACCCTTGAGATCCTGCCTAGAGACAGAGAAGATAAAATTTTGTGTGTGACTTCGAAGCAATTTAGTTGATGAACAACTTAGTTGCCAAAATACAATAGGGCCAAGGAGAAAGATTGTTGACCTTCACGCCCAGTGTGAGCGTTCCCCGAAACAG
This sequence comes from Muscardinus avellanarius, assembly GCF_963383645.1. Lineage (NCBI taxonomy): Eukaryota > Metazoa > Chordata > Mammalia > Rodentia > Gliridae > Muscardinus > Muscardinus avellanarius. Next base: position 49,152,836 of record NC_137800.1, on the reverse strand, counting down.
GGAGAATGCCGCATGGCTAGAAATGAAAATGACAAAATAAAGGACAGATATTCTAAATATATATGTATGAAGGAAAAGAAATACCGTAAGAGTAAGAAAGCACTTTTTCATGAAGAAGAGCTTATCATAAGAACGTCCCGACTGGGAAAGAAAGGAATTAGAAAGTTAGAAGCAGGTTGCAGAGGGTTTGTGATAAGGAAATGGATTATTAGAGACCAATAGGCCTTTAATAGGCTTTTTGTCTAAAAAAGAGTGTTCAGCAGTCAAGGAAATACATCTGACAACTAAATCCAAGAACTTCACAGTGTTATTTGTGGTGTCTTATTTGCCAAGCTGTGTTGTGAGTTTTTGTAAGCTTTCAGACTTCAGAAGGCAAAGCGGATGAGATCTGAGAGACTCCCATCGCATCTCCCTGGACCGCCACAGCTCCCCATGCTTGTCATATGGATATAGATGGAAACTTCAAAAAAGAAAGAAAAAGAAGATTCCATGAGAAGGCGTATTCTCCAAGCCCTGGGCCTTGGGCTGCCTGTATTGCCTTTGGAATTTACCTTTGGACCTGCCCTGCTGCAATATCGGAAGAAAGATCCGGAGCTTATCTCCTAAATGCTGGACTAGTCATTTACTTTGTTTATATGTAATTCACTATTGTTTTGCTGTGATTGCCCCCCTTCCCTTTCTTTTTTTTCTCCTATTATTAATCTCACTGGTGAAGGGTATAAATTTCTCTGGGTTCCTGTAATAAATTGTCATTGGCTCAAGAAGCCTTTGTCCACCTCAAATTCTTTCCCAAGCGCCGTACCTAAAAACTTAGGGAATTCATAGAGGGAAAGAATTGCTGCAGATAAGTTTCTGCAGAACTCCACCTGCCTTTTGCCCCATCTTTCTGAGGCTCCCGGTCGCGAGTGGACTTGCCCCCACAGGACTGAGCCAGTCGGTAACATTGTATAGCACATGCCTGTAATCCCATCACTTAAGAAACTGAAATGGGGGGATTATTAGGTTTGAAGTCAGCCTCAGCAACTTAGCAACACCATGATAGGGCTAGGGGTGTAGGCAGAACACTCATAGGTTCAATCCCCAATATTAAAAAAATTAATTAAAAAATACTTTTTTGTGTGTGAGTGTAGTGCTAGGGATGAAATCCAGGGGCCTCTACCTCCAGGGTATACTCCCAGACCTATTTTATACTTTATTTGGAAACAGGGTCTCACTAAATTGCTAAGAGATTCACTAAGTAGCTGAGGCTGGCTTAGAACCTATACGATCCTTCTGTCTGAGCCTCCCAAGCGCTGGGATTACAAGCGTGTGGCACCATGCCCAGCAGGTACACATATTTTAAATTGTTTTGGTGGTGGTGGCGCACACTTGTATCCCAGCATTGGGAGGCTCAGACAGGAAGATCACAGCCTGAGCAAGTAGTGAGTCTCTCATCAACCTAGTGAGACCCTGTTTCAAAATAAAAATAAAGCCAGGGCAGGGCATGGTGGTACCCACTTGTAACCCCAGCATTCAGAAGGCTGGTTCACGGACAGCCTCAGCTACTTAGTGAGGCCCTCTGCAACTTAGTGATACCCTGTTACAAAGTAAAGAATAAAAAATAGGGCTGGGGGTGTAGCTAGGAGGTTGAATACCCCTGGGTTCCATCAACAGACCTGCAAAATAAATAAATAAATAAATAAATAAAGCCAGGCATGGGGGTACACACTTGTAATCCCAGCATTTGGGAGGTAGAGACCGGAGGATCGTGGTTCATGAACAGCCTCAGCTACTTAGTGAGGCTCTTTGCAACTCAGTGAGACCCTGTTTCTAAATAAAAAATAGAAAATAGGTCTGGGGGTGTAGCTAGGAGGTAGAATGCCCCTGGGTTCCATCCCCAGTACCGCAATAAATAAATAAATAAATAAATAAATAAATAAATAAAATAGGGTAGGAGTGTAGCTCAGAGGTAGAATGTCCATGGGTTCAATCCCCAGTACCAAACAAAAAAAAAAAAAAAAAAGAAAGAAAGAAATTTTTTTGGTGCTGGGAATGAACCCCAGGACTTTGCATGACTGCATTACATCCAACCCCAAAATAAAAATATATTTAAAAATTAAGTATCTTACTAGTATGGCCTAGATAAAAGGATACCCCAAAGACTTATGTTTTAAAGGCTTGGTCCCCAGTGCAGCAGTGCTGAGAGGTGGACTCTGGGGAAGTACTTGTATCATGAGGCTAGGACCTCATCAAACAGACTACTGGAAGATGGGACCTCCTTGGAGGAAGGCCATCACTGGGGTGGCTCCTGGAAGGGTTATTTCTTTTGCATAAACATTACAATTATGTATCACAGATTCAAGGTGATACATCATACATCACACATCATTTGGTGTATTATCATCCACACCCCACCCTGCTCTTCCCTCTACCCTCTCCACACATTTTTGTGAGACTGGTAGTGATACCTTCATATGCATACGTAACCTGTTCTCTCCTCTTCGGAGGGGTATTTCTAGTTCCCATTCATTCATCTTAATTCTCTATCTCACCCCACCCTTCCCTGCTGCCAAGAGCTAACAGCTTTCCCCCAGCATTTCTGCCATGATGCTCTGCCTTACTACAGGCCCAGAGCAACAGAGCCGGGTGACAGTGGAATGAGCCCCTGAGATGGCGAGCCCTCTGAGATGTCAAGCCACTATAATTTTTTTTAGTGTTTTTGACACAGCTAACAAGAAAGTAAAACACCCACCAAACTGGAAATATAATGAAAATGTAACCAAAAAGTGAGGGTAGTTTATTAGTTAAGTACTTATCTAGGATGCTGCAAGAGGCAGAGGCCCTGGGTTTCAGCCCCAGCTTAAAAAAAAAAAAAAAGTTGTATGCAGGTTTAGCGAGAAATGAGAGCCTTGAGAGTCCAGGGGAATGTGCCAATTGAAGCCTTTATTTGCTGGCCAGCAGCAGTACCCTCAGTCTAGAAATCTGACTGGAGGAGCGCACTAAGGCCAGGCAACAATAACCTTTTATAATGACAGAGGACCAATCAGATTAACCCAGTTACCAATCAAGCTATTGCAAACAAGCAAAGTACAGAAGCCAATTAGCTGTTAACAAGGGCTAGGGCAAGAACACACAGCTGCGGGCCATATATGGTGATTACAGAGGCCAACCAGAATGTTGTAAGTTAGCTAGACAACAAGAACCACCTGTCTCAATCCTCACACAACCAACTCCATAGTTACAAAATGGCAAAATGGAGTTACTCATGTTTTACAAGAACAATTACAGTAAAGAAAAGAACTTAAAATTTGAATGCAGAGATCACAATTAAAAACCTACTGACAGTAGGATCGCAGTTTGAGGACAGCCTCAGCTACTTAATGAGGCCCTTTGCACCTTAATGACACCCTGTCTCAAAATAAATTAAAAAAAGGGCAGGGGGTGTTGCTCAGATTGTAGAATGCCCCTGGGTTCCATCCCCAGTACTGCAAAAATATATAAAATAAAATAAAAGGAGCTGCCGGGAATGGTGGCACATGCTTGTAATCCCAGCATTTAGGAGGCGGAGACAAGAGGATCATGGTTCGCGGCCAGCCTCAGCTATGTAGTGAGACCCTCTGCAACTCAGTGAGACTCTGTTTAAAAATACAGAATTAAAAATAGGGCTGGGGGTGTAGCTCAAAGGTAGAATGTCCCTGGGTTCCATCCCTAGTACTGCAAAAAAAATAAATAAAAAAAATAAAGGGTACCATCTCTAAAACTTTTACAATGTTGAATACCTTCAAATGTTAAATGTTCTTTATACTCACCTGTATGTGCACTATTACCAAATTCATTATCAAAATACAAATATTCTTCACTTACCTGTGAACTGCAAGACTTTAAAAATCTTCTCCTCAGGACATTCCCACTTGGACATCGGAGAGCAATGGTAACTACCTGAGGAATAAAAATGTTCAGATAAGCTTTTCAATTAAAAAAAAAAAAAAAAAAACTAGTCCATTGCTCTTTACAATTCCAAAATTATAGATTTCTAAAACACATCTGTTAAGGCAGGCGTGGTGGCGTATGCTTGCAATCCCAGCATTTGGGAGGCTGAGACAGGAGGATCAAGGTTCATGGCCAGCCTCAGCTACTTAGGCCCTCTGCAACTCAGTGAGACCAAGTTTCAAAATAAAGAATAAAATATAGGGCTGAGGGTGTAGCTCGGAGGTAGAATGCCTTTGGGCTTCATCCCAAGTACCACTAAATAAACAAACAAACAAACAAACAAACAAACAAACATCTGTTATGGAGATTTTCAAAATTTAGCTCTGAACCATTCTTAAAACCTACAAGTAACCAGGCATGGTGGTGCATGCTTGTAATCCCAGTACTTGGGAGGCTGAGACAGGAGGATAGTGCAGGTTCATTTTTTTTATTTTTTATTTATTATTATTATTATTATTATTATTATTATTATTATTTTGTGGGGGGGGTGTCTGGGGATGGAGCCCAGGGGAATTCGACCTCCGAGCTACACCTCCTGCCCTATTTTTTATTCTTTATTTTGAAACCGGGTCTCACTGAGTTGCAGAGGGCCTCACTAAGTAGCTGAGGCTGTCCCAGAAACCGTAATCCTCCGGTCTCAGCCTTCCAAAAGCTAAGATTACAACATATATATATATATATGCTTATAAAATGTGTGTGTGTGTGTGTGTGTGTGTGTGTGAGAGAGAGAGAGAGAGAGAGAGAGAGAGAGAGAGAGATACTGAGGGTGGAACCCAGGAGATTTTCTACCTCCGGGCTATACTCCCAGACCTATTTTTTACTTTATTTGGAAACAGGGTCTAAGTTGCTGAGAGCCTCACTCAGTAGCTGAGGCTGGCTTCGAACCTGTGCGATCTGCCTGTCTCAGACTCCCAAGCACGGAGATTACAAGCCTGCGCCACCACACCCGGCTCCCATCTGCCTATATTGATTCTGTTTAATAAATAGTTCATTTGCTAACCTAAAGTTCTAGAAAAGCTCATATGTGCATTGTCTACCTGAGGCTGAGTGAGCTCTAAATGACAGCTCAGCATATAGGAGGTTTCCCAAACAGGACTCTGCTGAGACACCGTACCAAGCAAGCCAAACTCAAGGAAATCACATGAACACTTTGGTTTTCTCTCTACTCCCAAGGTTAGGTAAAGATATATTTCTTTCATATAAAACAAAACAAAAAATGTGTGTTTATATATATATGTATATTTTGTGGGTATGTGTGTGTGTTTTACTGGGAGTGGAACCCAGTGGCATTCTACTACCTCTTAGCTATACCCCCAGCCTTATTTATTTTTTTATTTTACTTTTTTTTTCCAGTACTGGGGATGAAACCTGGGGCATTCACTTCTGAGCTACACCTAGCCCTATTTTTTATTCTTTATTTTGAAACAGGGTAAGCCAGGCATGGTGGCGCACGCTTGTAATCCCAGCATTTGGGAGGCTGAGACAGGAGGATTGCACAGGTTCGAAGCCAGCCTCAGCTACTTAGTGAGGCTCTTAGCAACTTAGTGAGACCCTGTTTCCAAATAAAGTATAAAAACAAATAGGTCTGGGGGTATAGCCTGGAGGTTGAAAGTCCCCTGGGTTCCACCCCAAGTACCACACACACACACACAAAATAAATAAACAAACAGGGTCTCACTGAACTGCAAAGGGCCTAAGTAGTAGCTGAGGCTACCCACAAACCATGATCCTTCTGTCTCAGCTTCCCAAATGCTAGGATTACAAGTGTGCACCACCGTGCCCAACTTTGATTCTTTTACTTTTAAAGAGGATCTCACTAAGTTGCAGAGTCTAGCCACCAACCTGCAATCCTGTCTCTGCCTTCCAACTACTGAGCTATCAAGTGTGTACCATCACACTCAGCAGAAATTATATTTAATTTTTTAAAAAGCTTAAACTGGGCATGGTGGCACACGTGTGTAATCCCAGCACTTGGGAGGCTGAGACAGGAGGATTGCACAGGTTGGAAGCCAGCCTCAGCTACTTAGTGAGGCTCTCAGCAACTTAGTGAGACCTTGTTTCCAAATAAAGTATAAAAATAGGTCTGGGAGTATAGCCCGGAGGTAGAAAAGCCTCTGGGTTCCACCCCCAAGTACCACAAAATAAATACATAAATAAATTTTAAAAAAGCTTACTTCTTTAGCTGTTTCAGATGGTTCTTCAGGTAAATCAGAAACCTAAAGAAAAGTAAGTATTGGTGAGAAGAATGAACTTTGTTTGTTTTTGGGTTTTTTGTTTTGATTTGTTTTGTTTTGTTTTTGGTGATACTGGGGATAAAATCCAGGGGCATTCCACCTCTGAGCTATACCCCAGCCCTATTTTTTTTTTTATTCTTTATTTGAAACAGGGTCTCACTGATTTGCAAAGGGCCTAAGAGGCTGAGGCTATCTTCAAACTGTGATCCGCTTGTCTCAGCCTCCCAAATGCTGTGCCATTGTACCATGTGTGTGCCATTGTACCTGGCTAAGAATGAATGATTTTTAAGAAGCAAAAATAACTGCAATGAGAAAGGTTCCTTTCAATATACAATTCAGGCATATCTAAGCTTAATAAAATCTTTGCTTGAGCTGGTCATGGGTGCTGCATGCTTGTAATCCCAGTACTTGGGAGGCTGAAACAGGAGAAACACAGGTTCAAGGACAGCCTCAATAAGTAGTGAGACTCTCAGCAACCCATCAACACTCTGGTTTTAAATAAAATAAGAGCCGGGCATGGGAGCGCGTGCTTGTAATCCCAGCATTTGGGAGGCTGAGACTGGAAGATTGTGGTTCGCAGACAGCCTCAGCTACTTAGTGAGGCCATCCGCAACTTAGTGAAATCCTGTTTCAAAATAAATAAAAAATAGGGGAGGAGGTATAGCTGGAGGTCGAATGCCCCTGGATTCCAACCCCAGATCCACAAATAAATAAATAAATAAGTGAATAAAATAAGGCTGAGAGTGTAGCTCAGAGGTAGCATGCTCCTAGGTTCAACCTCCAGTGCCACACAAAAAAAAAATCTTTTCTTTAAATATACCTGGGCACTATTCCAAAGTGACTTTTGCTAAGCATTCCCTTGAGAGACCAGTGAAAAAAATCATATACTCTGATTAACACAGGTTGATATATGATATAGATAAAACATAAAATAAATCTGTGTTAGCCGGGCATGGCGGCGCACACTTGTAATCCCAGCATTTGGGAGGCTGAGACAAGAGGATCGCGGTTCACAGCCTCAGCTACTTAGTGAGGCTCTCTGCAACTCAGTGAGACCCTGTTTCAAAATAAAGAATAAAAAATTAGGTCTGGGGTTGTAGCCTGGAGGTAGAATGCCCCTGAGTTCCCTCCCTAGTACCACAAAAAGAAAAAAAAAACTGAGTGTTATCTAAATGTATTATTTCTCTTACAGTTTTCCAAGTTTTGTTAAGAACCTTAATGTGAAACAGGACAAGCAATTTGCAGTGCATCTGATCACTCTGTAAGGTGATACAAAACACCACCTAGTTGAAAGCGAATCCTCATCGTATCCCAATATACTACCTCGACGAGAGAACCATATTCACAATACAGTATGATACAATTCAGTAAGTAGACATTAAGCAAGGAACCTCCTTTGGTGAGGGCTGTGAGGATTCTTCAACAAGTGGTGGAACTTCTTCAGCTAAAGGCTCAGACAAGCTCCGTCTCTTTGCAGCTTCTCTGTTTAATGTTTCAAAAGATGTCTGACTTGCATGTTCAAGCACCAAATCTTCATCACCCTGGTCAAAAACAACATCACATTTTTTTTCTTCTTCTTCTTTTTTTTTGTGGTCCTGGAGTTGGACCAGCTATATACCTTCAAGCTATACCCCAGTCCTATTTTTTTATTCTTTAATTTGAAACAGGTCTCACTGAGTTGCAAAGGGCCTCACTAAGTAGCTGAGACTGTCCTCAAACCACAATCCTCCTGTCTCAGCCTCCCAAATGTTGGAATTACAACTGTGTGTCACCACGCCCGAATATATTTATTTATTTTGGATGGTGAAGTTTGAACTCAGGGGCACTCTATCTCTGAGTTATATGCCCAGCCCTATTTTAATTTGAAACAGGGTCTCATTAAGTTGATGAGAGTGTCACTACTGGCTGAAGTTGTCCCTGAACCTGTGATCCTCCTGTGTCAGCCCTTCCAAGTACTGGGATTACATGCGTGCACCACCACACCATATCTTACCTCCATGGTATACCCCAATCTATTTTATTTATTTGGGTCTTACTAAATAGCAGAGGCCTAAATTTCTGAGCCTCGCTTGGCTTCAAACCTGTAATCCTCTTGTTACAACCTCCCAAATACTTGGAATACAAGCATATGCCACCAAACCCAGTCACCTTCTACTTTTCAAATTCAAACTTGATCAGAATTTACTTAAAACAGTAATTTAGTTTAGCTGTGTGTGGTGGTGCATGAACGCTTGTAATCCCAGCATTTGGGAGGCTAAAACAGGAGGATGCTGGTTCAAGGCCAGCCTCAGCTACTATCTAGTAAGGCCCTTTGCAACTCAGTGAGACCCTGTTTCAAAATAAAGAATAAAATGGGCATGGTGGCAGTATAAGCTTGTAATCCCAGCATTCGGGAGGCTGAGACGAGAAGATCCTGGTTCGCTAACAGCCTCAGCTACTACTTAGAAAGACCCTTCATAATTCAATGAGACCTTGTTTCAAATATAAAGACTAAGGCAGGCGTGGTGGCCCATGCTTGTAATCCCAGTGCTTGGGAAGCTGAGAAAGGAGGATCGCACAGGTTTGAAGCCAGCTCAGCTCTCAGAAACTTAGTGAGACATTTCCAAATAAAGTATAAAATACTGAGAGTATAGCCCGGAGATAGATAGAAAAGCCCCTGGGTTCCACCCCCAGTACCGCAAAAAAAAAAAAAAAAAAAAAAAAAAAAAAAAAAAAAGGAAAGAAATAGCCTCACTAAATTACCAAGGCTAAGATGGATGTGGTGGTACATGCTTGTAATCTCAGCATTCTGGAGGCTGAGCCAGGAAGATAATGGTTCCTGGACAGCCTCAGCTACTAGGTAAGACCTGCGATTCAGGGAGACCCTGTTTCAAAAAAAAAAAAAAAAAAAAAAATATATATATATATATATATATATATATATATGGCTGGGGGTGTAGCTCAAGAGGTACAATGCCATTGGGTTCCATCTCCAGTACCACAAAAATACATATATACATACATACATACATACATACATACATACATACATAACCAACCAACCGACCAAGGCTGACCTATAACTTATGATAATCCTGTGTTAAGTACTCCCAAATACTGGGATTATACGCATGCACCAACACACCTAGCTTATTCAACAGATAAAACTCTAAAAGTTTTATCCAAAATATGTGCTTTTTAGGCATCAACCATGTAACACTTGACATACAGTGGTATGTAACTAAGTAGTAAAGCCCCTGCCTGGCATGCCTGAGGTCCTGGGTTCAATACTTAGCACCACAAGAAAAAAAACAAAAACTGATACATAATCCTTATCAGTGAACACTCTGAAAAAGACAAATTATACTACAGTTACATTTTCAATTTCTTTATTTTTTGGGGGGTCTGAGAATGGAACCCAGGGGCATTCGGCCTCCGAGCCACAACCCCCCTTCCCTATTTTTTATTCTTTTATTTTGAAACAAGGTCTCACTGAGTTGCAGAGGGCCTCATGAGGTACTGAAGCTGTCCGCGAACTGCGATCTGAACGCTGGGATTACAAGAGTGTGCCACCATGCCGGCCATTTTCAATTTCTAAACAAATCAATATATCAAAGAAAACATAAGTGTCAGGCACCATGGCACATGCCTATAATCCCAGTATTTGAGAAGCTGAGAGAGAAGGATTGCAGGTTCAAGCTCAGTCTCAGCAACCTAGTAAGACTCTGTTTCAAATTTTTAAAAGAAGCTGGGTGTGGTGGCACATGCTTGTAATCCCAGCATTTGGGAGGCTGAGATAGGAGGATCTGGATTCAGGACAGCCTCAGCTATTTAGTGAGACTATTTCAAAATAAATAAAAAAATACAATGGGGAGTGTAGCTTGGAGGTAGAATGCCCCTGGGTTCCATCCCAGTACTGCAAAAAAAAAAAAAAAAAAAAAAAAAGAAAAGTTTAAAAAGAGCTTGGGCAGCTGGGCATGGTGGCGCACGCTTGTAATCCCAGCATTTAGGAGGCTGAGACCAGAGGATCGTGGTTCGCAGACAGCCTCAGCTACTTAATGAGGCTCTCAGCAACTTAGTGAGACCCTGCTTCCAAGTAAAAATATAAAATAGGTCTGGGATTATAACCCAGAGGTAGAAGGCCTCTGGGTTCCACCCCCAGTACCACCAAATAAATAAATAAATAAATAAATAAATAAATAAGAATAAAAAATTAGGGGGTGTACTCAGAGGTCAAATGCCTTTGGGTTCCATCCCCAGACACAGCCCCCCCAAAAAAAGAGCTTGGGGCCGGGTGTGGTGGTGCACACTTGTAATCCCAGCATTTGGGAGGCTGAGACAGAAAGATCATAATTTGCAGACAGCCTTAGCTACTATTTAGTGAGGCCGTTTGCAACTCAGTGAGACCCTGTTTCAAAATAAAGAATAAAAAATAGGGCTGGTGGTGTAGCTCAGAGGTAGATTGCCCCTGAGTTCCATCTCCAGTACCGCAAAAATATAAAATAAATACCCAGGAGTGGTGGCGCACGCTTGTAATCCCCGCACTTGAGACGCAGACACAGGAGGATCACGTAGATTTGAAGCCAGCCGTACTGTCTTTAGAGACCCTGTTTCCAAATAAAAATATAAAATAGGTCTGGGAGTGTAGCCCGGAGGTAGAAGGGCTTCCAGGAACTCAGTACCACCAAAAAAATAAAAAATAAAAAATAAATAAAAATAAAAAAATAAAACAAAATAAATAAAAGAACTTGGGGTTATCTCTCTATGATAGAGTACTCCTGGGTTTCATTCCCAAGTATCCCCCAAAAATATATAAGTAATGATAGGATTCAAAATCTACAATGAAGTTGGGCATGGTGATGCACACTTGTAATCCAAGCATTTGGGAGGCTGAGACAGAAGGATCATGGTTCGATCAACTCAGTGAGACCCTGTTTCAAAATAAAGAATAAAAAATAGAACTGGGAGTGTAGCTCAAAGGTAGAATGCCCCTGGGTTGCATCCCCAGTACCAGGGAGGGGAATCTAAAATGAGAGTTTTTCTTACCCCAAGTTTGTGGCCACTGGTTAACTTCCAAGTTTCGCCCGTCATTTGATAAAAGCGCTCTTCCAGTGCTTTTAATTTCATTTCCTGGTGAGGTTTTAAGACATTTTCTATGTATCTGTTGGCCTGTTTAAGAAAATAAAGTAGATGTTGTTAGTATGTATATATTAATGATCTTAAAAATTTACATTGGCCGGGTGTGGTGGCGCACGCTTGTAATCCCAGCATTTGGGAGGCTGAGACCGGAGTATCGCGGTTCGCCGACAGCCTCAGCTACTTAAGGGCCTCACTAAGTAGCTGAGGGTAAAAAAGAACCAGGGTAAAAAAGAACCAGGTTAGAAATTGTGTTTTCACATTAATTCAATTTTACAAAAAAAAAAAAAAGCAGCATTCTCCATTTTTTAATCACTTTATAAAAATTTGCAAACAAAAAGCAAATGTTCAGCTGAGTGTGGTGGCACACGCTTGTAATCCCAGCATGTGGGAGGCTGAGACAGGAGGATCGTACAGGTTCAAAGCCAGCCTCAGCTACTTAGTGAGGCTCTCAGCAACTTAGTGAGACCCTGTTTCCAAATAAAGTTTAAAACAGGTCTGGAAGTATAGCCCAGAGGTAGAAGGCTCTGGGTTCCATTCCCAATACCACAAAAAATAAAAAAAAAATCTGGCTTAAGTCAGGCATGGTGGTATTTGCTTATAATGCCATCATTCACTTGTAATCTCTCACTCAGGAGGCTAAGGTAGGAGGATTTTTGTTCACGGACAGCCTCAGCTACTTAGTGAGGCCCTTTGCAACTCAGTGAGACCCTGTTTCAAAATAAATAATAAAAAACAGGGCAGGGGCTGGGCGTGGTGGCGCACCCTTGTAATTTCCACACTTGGGAGGCAGAGACAGGAGGATCCTGCAGGTTCAAAGCCAGACTCACTGGTTTGAGAGACTCTGTTTCCAAATAAAAATATAAAATAGGTCTGGGAGTGTAGCCCAGAGGTAGAAGGGCTTCCAGGAACCCCAGTACCACTCAAAAAAAAAAAAAAAAAAAAAAAAAAAGGAAAGCAGATTGCTGGTTGCTAGAAGATGACTGAAGTGTATAGTAGAGAATGACTATTTAACAGCTCTGGGATTTTCTTTTTAGTGTACTCGGGAGTGAATCCAGAGGCATTCTACATCCAAGCACTTACACAATTTTATTTCTTATTTGGAAACAGGGTCTCAGCAGTTTGCTAAGAGCCTTGCTAAGTAGCTGAGGCTGGCTACGAACCTGAAATCCTCCTGTCTCAGCCTCCCAAGTCCTGGGATTACATGCATGAGCCACCACACCCAGCTAGAATTTTCTTTTGGAGATGAAACTAGATAGATGGAACTAGATAGAGGGAGCAGCTGTACACATTGTGAATATACTAATATTACTGGATTGTATAGTTTTTTTGTTTTGTTTTGGTTTTTGGTGCTGGGGTTGAAGCCAGGGGCATTCTACCTTGAAGCTATACACCCCCAGCCCTACTTTATTTATTTATTTATTTATTTATTTATTTATTTATTTATTTATTTTAGTGGTACTAGGGTAGAACCTAGGGGGTTTCTACCTCCGGGCTATACTCCCAGACCAATTTTTTTATATATATTTTATTTGGAAACAGGGTCTCACTAAGTTGCTGAGAGCCTCACTAAGTGGCTGAGGCTGGCTTTGAACCTGTGCGATCCTCCTGTCTCAGCCTCCCAAGCACAGGGATTACAAGCGTGCGCACCACCTCTGGCTATTTTTTATTTTAAAACAAAAACTCACTCAGTTGCTGAGAGCCTTGCTAAGTTGCTGAGATTGGTCTTAAACCTGCAGACCCTCCTGTCTTAGCCTCTCAAGTAAAAAAATTACAAGTGCCACCACACTTGGCTGAATTGTACACTTTAAAATGGTCAATTTTGCCAGGCGTAGTGGCACACGCTTGTAATCCCAGAATTGAGAGGCTGGGACCAGAGGATCGCGGTTCGCGGAGAGCCTCAGCTACTTAGTGAAGCCCTCCAAAACTCAGTGAGACCCTGTTTCAAAATAAAGAATAAAAAATAAGGCAGGGGGTATAACTCGGAGGCCAAATGCCCCTGGGTTCCATCCCCAGACCTGCAAAATGAATGAATGAATGAATGAATGAATGAATGAATGAATGAAATGGTCAATTTTCAGGCCAGGCGTGGTGGTGCACACCTGTAATACCAGTACTTGGGAGGATGAGACAGGACGACTGCAGGTTTGAAGCTGCTGTCAGCCTCGGCAGCAACTTAGCAAGGATTAAGCAACTTAGCAAACCACTTCAAAATAAAAATAAAACTGGGCTGGGGGTGTAGTTCTGAGGTAGACTGCGCCTAAGTCTAATCCCCAGCACCACACACACACCACACATACACACACACCCCTACAAACTTCAGTTCAAATGTTTCAGATATTTTCGTATTCTCAATATATGGGCTTTTTTTTTTAAGTACTGGGGATGAAATCCAGAGGCAGTCTACCTCCGAGCTACACCCCAGCCCTATTTTATCATCATTTTATTTATTTTATTTTTTGGTGGTACTGGGGGTGGAACCCAAAGGCTTTCTACCTCCGGGCTCGGCTCTGTCTTTTTATTTTTGAAACAGGGTCTCACTGAGTTGCGAATGGCCTCGCTAAGTAGCTAAGGCTGTCCTCGAAACGAGATCCTCCTGTCTCAACCTCCTTATAAGCGCGCGCCACCACCCCTTTACTGCTACCTATACTTTCAAAAATGTTGTTTTGAGCCGGGCGTGGTGGCGCACGCTTGTAATCCCCGCGCTTGGGAGGCTGAGACAGGAGGATCGCACAGGTTCGAAGCCAGCCTCAGATACTGAGTGAGGCTCTCAGCAACTTAGTGAGACCCTGTTTCCAAATAAAATATAAATAGGTCTGGGAGTGTAGCCCGGAGGTAGAAGGCCCTGGGCTCCATCTCCAGTACCATGTTTTACCTTTTCACCCTGTGCCTCTTGTTGTTTTCTTCTCACAAGTTTTCGTCTCTTCTCATTCTTCTCTTCTTCTTCTAAGATACCAAAACATGAAAGTGGTTTTTAATTCTTAAGTATCAATATCTCAAATTGAATTTTTCCTGAAAATAGTATAGAAATTTGAACATTTTGGAAGAGACAAGCAAATTTTATTCTTTTAAGGAATGCAAATGAGACACATGCAAACAAATAAAATAGAGAAATATGCAAATAAAAGGCAGGGCTTGGGAGACTGAGACAGGATAGAAAGTTGCTAAGGCTGGTCTGAAACCTTCAATCCTCTTGCCTCAGCCTCTCAAGTAGTCGGTATGGTCACTACGCCCTGCTGTAGATTTCAGTTTATCTGTTCTAAAGCCAAGACAAAATTGTTGTTTGGGTTTTTTCTTGCTTTTTTTTTTTTTTTCCTTCTTCTTTGGTACTGGAGAGATTGAACCAAGGGCATTTTATCTCTGAGGTACACCCCCAACCCTATTTTTATTTTTTTTATTTTTGAGCTTAGTGAGGCTATCTGCAACTTAGTAAGACCCTATTTCAAAATAAAGAATTAAAAAATAGGGCTGGGAGTGTAGCTCGAAGGTAGAATCCCCCTGGATTCAATCTCCAGTATTGCAAAAAATAAATAAGTAAATAATAGAAATTGGGCATGGTGGTGAATGCCTGTACTTGGAAATACTTGGGAAGCTAAGGCAGAAGGATTGAAGGCCAGAGGCCAGCTTCAGCAACTTAGCAAAAATCTCAGCAACTTATTGAGAACCCATTTCCAAATAAAAAATAAAATATGGCTAGGGGTGTAGCTTGGAGGTAGAACACTCCTAGTTGCAATTTCCAGCAAAACAAACATGCACACACACACACAATTAATGATAGACATATTCACTCTCTGTAGACTAGTTTATAAACTATAGGTATCAAATTGTAAGTAAGTGACATTAAGTATACAATTTAAGTTAAAAAATTTAGATTCTGGAGCTGGGCGTGGTGGTGCATGCTTGTAATTCCAGCATTTGAGAGGCTGAGACTGGAGGATCGCAGTTGGAGGACAGCCTTAGCTACTTAGTGAGGCCCTCTGCAACTTAGTGAAACCCTGTTTCAAAATAAAGTATAAAATATAGGGCAGGGGGTGTAGCTCAGTGGTCAAATGCCCCTGACCCACCAAAAAAAAAAAAAAAAATTAGAGTGTAACAATATAAAATGTTAGTTTCAAGTATATACATTTACAGATTATATATATATATATATTGGTGGGGGCAGGTCTGGGGGTGGAACCCAGGGGCATTGAACCTCCGAGCTACACCCATGCCCTGTTTTTTATTTTTTATTTTGAAACAGGGTCTCAATAAGTTGCGGAGGGCCTCACTAACTGCGATCCTCCCGTCTCAACCTTCCGAATGCTGGGATTACAAGCATGCGGCACCACACCAGGCACAGAGAGAGATATATACTTATGTATGGAACATGGATAATTTATCTTAAAAATGTTGATTTAGCCGGCATGGTGATGTGCACTTGTAATCACAGTACTCGAGAGGCTAAGACAAGAGGATCACACAGGTTTGAAGCCAGCCTCAGCTACTTAGTGAGGCTCTCAGGAACTTAGTGAGACCCTGTTTTCAAATAAAATATAAAGGCCAGGATGTAGCTTAGTGGCAAAGTGCCTGTTTTGCTGGTGTGGTGCTCTGGGTTCGATCCCCGGTTCCAAAAAAGACAAACAAACAAAACAAAACAAAACAAAAAAAACAAAAAAAATATAAAATAGGTCTGGGGGTATACCCTGAGTTCTGTCCCTAGTAACACACACACACACACACACACACACACACACACACACACACCACACACACACACACACACACACACATACACACATGCACACACAATGTTGCTTTACAGTTCATTCAACATACTCATCAGTAAAGTTAAATGATAATTCCCTCCTAAATTACATAATACAAATTAATGGTAAAGGTATGATTTGAGTAGAAAACTTTAAAAAGCAGTATAAATAAGAAAAATTTACCTTTTAAATAAACTTGAGAAGATTTAAATGAGTTAAGCAATGAGGTAGTCACGGATATAATTAAAGTAAGAAGAGCAAGCAATAAGAAAATCCGGCCGAGCAACACAATGAGATCTTTAATTCCTTTTAAAGAAAAAAAATTAAAATTAAAAACATTTTTGTCATTAAAATTAATAATAACACTAAAGAGTTTTACATTAGAGAAGCATAGTAAAAGTTAAAATAATATAACTTTCGTACAGTTTTTTCATATATTCTCCTTTAGGCACTAAAATTCATCATGGTTGTTATTACCTATATAAGTTTTTTAAAAAAACTTTTGTCATAAATATCTACTATTTGGGGAATATAGACATGATTATAGTGATTGGTTATAAGTAAAACATAGCCAGGCATGGTGGCACAGGCTTGTAATCCCAGCATTTGGGAGGCTGAGACAGGTGGATCATGGTTCGATGACAGCCTCAGCTACTTAGTGAGGCCCTTTGCAGCTCAGTGAGATCCGGTTTCAAAATAAAGAATAAAAAATAGGGCTCGGGGTGTAACTCAGAGGTAGAATGCTACTAGGTTCCATCTCTAATACTGCAAAAAAAATAAATAATAAATAAATATAAATATATAAATTATATATATATATATATATATATATATATTCTGGTTTCCTTTCTACCTAAAGAGAAGAGAAAATTAATTTACATAATTGGAAATCAAATTGTAAGAGTATCATCTTGTCATATTATAGTACTATGAAAAAGTCATTCTCAAGCCAGGCGTGGTAGAGCATGCTTCTAATACCAGCATTTGGGAGGCTGAGACAAGAGGATCAGTGTTGGCAGAAAGCCTCATCTATGTAGTGAGGCCCTTTGCAACTCAGTGAGATCCTGTTTCAAAAAATAAAGAATAAAAAATAGGGCTGAAGGGCCGGGCATGGTGGCGCACGCTTGTAATCCCCACGTTTGGGAGGCGAAGACAGGAGGATCGCACAGGTTCGAAGCCAGCCTTGCTGGCTTAAGAGACCCTGTTTGCAAAAATAAAACTATAAAAATAGGTCTAGGAGTGTAGCCTGGAGGTAGAAGGGTTCCATCCCTAGTATCAAAAAAAAAAAAAAAAAAAAAGCCAGGTGTGGTGGCGCACACTCGTAATCCCCGTGCTTGGGAGGCGGAGACAGGAGGATGGCGCAGGTTCGAAGTCAGCCACGCTGGCTTAAGAGACCCTGTTTCCAAAAAAAATATATAAATATGGGTCTGGGAGTGTAGCCCAGAGGTAGAAGGGTTTCCAGGAACCCCAGTACCACCAAAAATAAAAAAAGAAATAAAAGAAATAAATTTAAAAAAAAATAGGGCTGAAGGTATAGCTCAGAGGTAGAATGCCCCTAGGTTCCATCCCCAGTACCACAATAAAGAAAAGAAAAAGTCATTCTCAAACCAGCCATGGTGGCACATACCTGTAATCCTGGCACTTGGAAGGCTAAGATAGGAGGATCATGCAGGTTTGAAGCCAGTCTCAGCTACTTAGTGAGGCTCTCAGCAACTTAGTGAGACTCTGTTTCCAAATAAAATATAAAATAGATTGGGAAGTATATCCCCGAGGGTAGGAAGCCCCTGGTTTCCATTTTTCCATTCCCAGTAATACACACACACACACACACACACACACACACACACTAGCATGTGCTAGGTCTTAGGGCCAATCCCCAGCACATGGTGGGAGGGGGGCTGCACTGGCTATAAAGGCTTTTACACAATAGAAAAAGACAAGGATCATTATTTTTCAGGCCTTTGTTTTTATACTTTAATTGGTGCGTTAAAGTCTCACATTGTAAACTGAGCATAGTGGTACATGCTTGTAATCCCAGCATTTGGGAGAATGAGACAGGAGGATTGTGGTTCGAGGACAGCATCAGCTACTTAGTGAGGTCCTTTGCAACTCAGTGAGATCCTGTTACAAACTAAAAAATAAAAATAAAAAGCCAGGCGTGGTGGCGCATGCTTGTAATCCCAGCATTTGGGAGGCTGAGAGGATCGCAGTTTGTGGACTGCCTCAGCTACTTAGGAAGCCCTCTGCAACTTAGTGAGACCCTGTTTCAAAATAAGAATAAAAAATGGAGCTGGGGGTGTAGCTTGGAGGTAGAATGCCCCTGGGTATCATCCCCAATACCGCAAAAAAAAAAAAAAAAAGAATAAAAAATAGGACAGGAGGTGTAGCTCAGAGGTCAAGTGCCCCTGAGCTCCATCCTTAGACCCACAAATAAATAATAAATAAATAAATGTCTCACATGATAATATAGTTCATGGTGAGAGTGACATACATGCATACAGCACTTGGTGGGCTTTCCCTTGGTTTCCTCCAAATGTCCCCCTTCCCCATAAAGGATACTGAGGGTGACACAGGTATTATCATGTATGTATATACCCATATTCCTTCCTCTATTCTCACCGCCCCCAACTTCCCCTAGACTACCTCCCTGGCTCCACCGAAGTTTCTCTTCCATTATCTGAAGACTCTCTGGTATCCTGACTAGTCCCTAGATTCCCATATGAGAGGAAACATATGACCTTTTACTTTCTGTGACTGGTTAACACTTAACATAATGCTCTCTAGGTCCATCCATTTTCCTGCAAATGATATTATTTTGTTTTTCTTGATTGGTGAGTAGAATTCCACTGTGTGTATTTCCCTTAATTTTGTAACCCATTTATCTGTTGATGGACACCTAACTTGGTTCCATAATTTGGTATTATAAATTGGCTATAAACATGGATATGCATATATTACTATGATTTTCTGATTTTAGTCCCTTTGGAAAGATACTCAGGAGAGGTATAGCTGGATAGTGATCATTTTTCAATATTGTATGTCTAAAAATACAACCCAAGCCGGGCCTGGTGATGCAGGTTTTTAATCATCATACTTGTAAGCTGAAACAGGAGGATAGCAGGTTCACAGCCAGCCTCAGCAACTTAGTGAGATCCTGCTTCAAACTAAAAAATAAAAAGAGGCCTGAGGGTATAGCTCAGAGGTAGAATGCCCCTGGCTTCCACCCCCAGTACTGAAAAAAAAAAAAAGTAAAAATTTCAGGAACTAGGAGCCAGGCATGGTGGCACATGCTTGTAATCCCAGTCTTGGGAGGCTCAGACAGGACGATCACAGATTCGAAGCCAGCCTCAGCAGTTTAGTGAGGATCTCAGCAACTTAGTAAGACCTTGTTTCCAAATAAAATATAAAATAGGTCTGGAGGTGGAGCTCAAAGATAGAAGGTCCCTGGGTTTTATCCTCGGTACCACAAAAAAATAAAAATTAGCTGGGCGTGGTGGCGCACACTTGTAATCCCCGCGTTTGGGAGGCTGAGACAAGAGGATCGCGCAGGTTCGAAGCCAGCCTCAGCTGGCTTAAGAGACCCTGTTTCCAAATAAAATAAAATAGGTCTGAGAGTATAGCCCGGAGGCAGAAGGCCCCTGGGTTCCATCCCCAGTACCACCAAATAAATAAATAAATAAATAGCCGGGCATGGTGGAACATGCTTGTAATCCTAGTACTTAGAAGGCTGAGACAAGAAGATCATAGGTTCAAAGCCAGCCTCAGCAACTGAGTGAAACACTATTTCAAAATAAAGAATAAAAAATAAAGTTGATGGTGTAGCTCAGCCTCTGGTTTCAATCCCCAGTATAGAAAAAAAAAATCCCCCCCCCCAGGAACTAGGGCATGCTGCCAAGAGCCCAGTTACATTTTCTAGAACTCTGGGCTAAGCTTTATTAATTAGACACTAGTATAAGTTCTAGGAATACAAAAATAAATGGGATGTGGTCTCTACCCTCAAGTACTGTATTTCCCAAAGGTCAGAGCTGATGGGGGAGCTAAGTGATGGGGAATTCTCATTGCCTAATGACCCACATATTAGATCAAAATAGAAGATTCTAAGTGAGGAGGATACTGTTAACCGCAAGGAGGCAGGTGAATTTTCTAGTGATAGGTGACTGTGAATTTTACTTTTCTACGTATCATTTGAAAAAAGGTATTGTTATTTGTTTTTTGTTTTGTTTTGTTTTGTTTTGCGGTACTGGGGGTAGAATCCAGGGGCATTCTACCTTTAAGCTACACCCTACACCCAGCCCTATTTTTTATTTTTATTTTTTTTTTGTGTGTGTGTGTGTGTGGTACTAGGGGTGGAACCCAGGGGCTTTCTACCTCTGGGCTATACTCCCAGATACTCCAACACTTTTGGAAACCTCTCTGGAGGTGGAAAGGGAGAGTTCTGAGGGGAGATACACAGAGGTAAGGTTTGTTGAAGTATTGGGGATTAAACCCAGGTGCATTCTATCTCTGAACTACACCCCCAGCCCAATTTTGTTTTCTTTATTTTGAAACAGGGTCTCACTAAGTTGCAGAGGGCCTAAGTAGCTGAGCTTACCATGAACCTGTGATCCTCCTGTCCCAGCCTCCCAAATACTGAGATTACAAGTGTTTGCCACCACACCTGGCTAGAGCTAAGTTTTCATGTCTTCAGAGATGAGTTTAAGGAGGGAAACAGACATGTTAACTAATTTTGTCCAAAAATCAACTGATTCTCTACACCCCTACCATTTTCCTTTCAGTTTTTCCCTTCCCATCTCCAGTGGTGCTAACAACATAAGGCTGTTCAATCTGTCACAGGATTCAAATGCCCAGGCAGACTACCACTAGAGTACCAATAATCGGTAGAGAGTATTGATAGGAAGGAATCAAGTTTATTACAGGATGGCCCTGAAAAGGTAGAGGAGGTGACTTCTCCTTCAAGGGCTGACAATAGGAATCCCCAGCAAAAAAGGTGTTTATGGTGAGGGAGGGAGGAAGGAAAGCTATAGGCTGTGCAGGGCGGGTCCCTTATCACAATGGAGTTTGACCTCCTGAGCTACTTACTAGTTATAGTGCAAGGGTGTGACAAAGGCCATATGAGTTCTATGAATCTTTAAGTTTTAGGTGATCTCTCTCCATAGAATGTCAATTATTCAGTTAAGGTCACTCCTTAAGAGTTTAGAATGCCAGAAAAAAGGGAGTCAGTATCAAAGGATTAGGAGAGTCAGGGGTGCTATGGTACATGCATGTGATCCCTATACTTGAGACTGAAACGGGAGGATCAAAAGTTCAAGGCCAGAATCCCTGTGCTTGGGAGGCGGAGACAGGAGGATTGCACAGGTTGGAAGCCAGCAGCGCTGGCTTAAGAGACCCCGTTTCCAAATAAAAATATAAAAATAGGTCTCGGAGTGTGGCCCGGAGGTAGAAGGGTTTCCAGGAACCCCAGTACCACAAAAAAAAAGAAAAAAAAAAAAAAGAAAAAAAAAAAAAAGTGCAAGGCCAGAGCCTGGCATAGTTAACCCATACTTCTAATTACTTGGGAGGCTGAGACAGAAGGATCACAGGTTCACAGTCAGCCTCAACTACTCAGGTCCTCCAAAACTTAGTGAGACCCTGTTTCAAAATAAAGAATAAAAAATATGGCTGGATGTCTCTCGGAGGTAGAAGGCCCCTGGGTTCAATCCCCAGTACAGCCAAAAAAAAAAAAAAAAAAAAAGTGCCGAGCTTGGTGGCACATGCTTGTAATCCCAGTACTTGGGAGGCTGAGACAGGAGAATTGGGTTTGCAGCCAGCCTCAACTACTCAGCTACTTAGTGAGGCCCTCTGCAACTCAGTGAGACCCTGTTTCAAAATGCAGAATAAAAAATAGGGCTGGGGGGTGTAGCTTGGAGGTAGAATGCCCCTGCGTTCCATCCCAGTACCGAAAAAAAAAAAAAAAAGACAAAATTAAAAACACAAAAAATCAGGCCAGGCATGGTGGCGCATGTTTGTAATCCCAGCACTCAGGAGGCTGAGACCGGAGGATCCCAGTTCACAGTCAGCCTCAGCTACTTAGTGAGGCCTTCCACAACTTAGACCCTGTTTCAAAGTAAAGAATAAAATATATGGCAGGGGGTGTAGCTCGGAGGTCAAATGCCCCAATGCCCCTGGGTTCTATCCCCAGATCCGAAAAAAAAAAAAAAAAAAAAGAAAAAGAAAAAAAAGAAAATCAGAAAGGGGTCCTGAGAGTGTAGCTCAGAGGTAGAAGGCCCTTGGGTTCAATTCCCAGTACTCCCCCCCCCACAAAAAAAAACAAAAAAAAAACAAAAAACAAGATTAGGAAGAGGTAAAAGTAAACCTACAAGGACAACTTCCAGAGGGGCCTGCCCTATTACATGTCCCTAAGTAGAAGACATGCTTGAGTCCTTTTCCTTGCTCCATATATCAACAAAGCCCGTCTACATCCCAAATCTATCCACCTGGCATTTTCTGTTATCCCAATCCAGGCCATCATCCTTACCTACTTCAAACCCTTACTTGCCTCAAGGGCTTTCTTCCAAAACATTCTCTGCACACAGTACATTGACCTTTTTTTAAACCTCAAGGAAGCCACTTATTCTGCTTAGGTCTCAGCTCCCTCAATTGCAGAATGGGGATTATAATTGTGCCTGCTGTGGCTGTAGTGCAAACTGGAATGTTAATAAAGACATTAGTGTTCGGATTTAACAGGGGTTCAACAAATGTTATTATCTTGGGCCTCCCCCAACCCCTGGTCCTTGATCCAGCCACAGTGACCATCCTTTATCATGCATCACAATCTTTTCGCCTGGAATACTCCCCTCCTCCCTCCCTCACAGGCTCTTCAAGGAAATGGGGGGGGGGGTTCTACCTCCGATCTATACTCCATTATTTTTTAAATTTTTGTTTTGGAAAAGGGTCTCAACGTAGCTGAGGCTTTCCTTCCTTGAACCTGAGATCCCTGTCTGAGCCTCCCAGGGTTACAGACGTCACCACGCCCAGCTCAACGGCTCTTTCACACTTCAGCCTAAATTCCTCCGAAGACCTTCATCTACCAACTTATCTCCTTTAGTAACTCAGGAGAGTGTGTGTGTGTGTGTGTGTGTGTGTGTGTGCGCGCGCGCGCGCGCGCGCGCTTTACTGGGGATAGAAACTAGGGCATTCTACTTTCCAGCCAAACCCCAGCCCTATTTTTTATTCTTTATTTTGAAACAGGGTCTCACTGAGTTGCAAAGGGCCTCACTAAGTAGCTGAGGCTGTCCACGAACCGCCATCCTCCTGTCTCAGACAAGCGTGTGCTACCACGCCCGGCTAGTCACTCCAGGACTTAACAGAACAGTGTTGTCGATGATTAATGCCTGTGCTCCTCGCCTCTAGTCCCATTCCATGCAAAAACTTCGCCCAAACTGAAGGAAACTATTTCCGCAAAATGGCGTCGGTTCCGGAAAAGGGAAGCGGACGCGGTGCGTTCTGGGAACTGTAGTCGGAGCCGCCGAGGCGCACAGCCACGGAGGAGGACGTTTTACGCAGCGTTCGCGTGAAATTTCTCCAGCTGAGTGTCAGGAGGGGACGTCAACCTTACCTAAGTCCGGGATCCCACGCCGGAGCTCCAGACACAAGAGGGGGATTGCAGAGAACAGGAAAATACCCACGAACCCTGGGGAAGCCATGGCGGCGGAAGCCGGCGCGAGGCCAAGCCCCGCCCCTTCCGTTCGCGCCTGCGCCGCGGAGACGCGTCTCCTTGCCGAGTCCTGGACCTCAGTGGCGGCCACCGGTCACGCTGGTGTGGGCGCCACTGCTTTGGCGCTCATAGTTCTCGAGTCAGAAGGCGTCCTGGTCACCTCTCCGTTACATGGTGGGAAACGCGGGTTCTGCGGTTGGCGGCTTGCTGGAGGCCAGGCGGCAGTAGGAAGGGGCGCGAGCCCCCCGGCCGTGTGGCCGCAGGAGTGATGGTGGGCCTCAGCACCCTCGCTGGCGTCCCGAGCACCCGCTTTATCTCCCTCACGGGTCCGGCTGGAAAACAACCCAGAAGCGAGGCCTGGCTCCACGCCCGCGGCCCGCCACCCTCCTGCCCGGTACTGCGGACCTGTGCTCTTCCTCTCGTCGTTTTAGCCCACACATGTCTTTGTTAAGGACTTAATCTCAGCTCCGTAGTTCTATGACCTCATCGCCATCGCTTGACTCACCTTGGCAGTACTGCTGCCAGCCTGCCTCTCAGTTAACAAGGGGCGTCCTCGCCACGGACAAAGATTTTTACGCCTGTAATCAGAACTGCTTGGGAGTTAAAAGTTGGAGGCTAACTGCGGCAACTTAGGCCCTGACTCAAGATAAATTTTTAAGAAAGGAGCCTGGCGTGGTGGCGCACGCTTTTGTAATCTCAGCATTTGGGAGGCTGAGAACGGAGGGTCGCGGTTCACGGACTGCCTCAGCTATTTAGTGAGGCCCTCTACAATTCAGTGAGACCCTGTCTCAAAATAAAGAATAGAAAATTTGGCAGGGAGTGTAGCTCAGAGGTAAATGTCTCTGGATTCCATCCCCAGATTCGCAAAAAAAAGAAGGCTGGGGGCCAGCCTGGCGTGGTGGCGCATGCTTGCAATCCCAGCATTCGGGAGGCTGAGACTGGAGGATCGCGTTACGAGGACATCTTCAGCTACTTAGGGAGTTACGAGGACATCTTCAGCTACTTAGGAAGGCCCTTTGCAACTCAACTTCAAAGTAAAGAAAAAAAAAATATATATATATATATATATGGCTGCGGGTGTAGATCGGAGGTAGAATACCCCTGGGTTCCATCCTCGCTATCAGACAAAAAAAAAAAAAAAACAGGCTCGGCTAAAGCTCAGCAGTAGAACACCTCTGAGTTCAATCCCCAATATTGTGAAAGAGTTTTGTTTTTTGTTTTTTTTCTTTGCGGGTCTGGGGATGGAACCCAAGGGATTCGATGTCCAAGGTACACCCCCTGCCTTGTTTTTTATTCTTTGTTTTGAAATGGTCTCACTAAGTTGTTGAAATGGTCTAAGTAGCTGAGGCTCTCTGCAAACCGCGATCTTCCCGTCTCAGCCTCCCAAATGCTGGGATTACTAGTGTTCGCCACCAAACCCGCCTGCGAAAGAGATTTTAAGTAAAGAAATATCCTTTTTTTGACATCAGTCCTCACTCAAACTCTTTAGTTTGGTTCAAGTAACTTTTTTTTTTAAACTGAGATTTGAATCCATGGACGTTTTATCTCTGAGCTACATCCCCAGGCTTTTTATTAGAGTGGGTTAAAATGGCCTTTTCAATATGTGGTTCACAAGCCAATGGTGTTAGCCCACGCTTTAATCCCAGTACTTGGTTGAGAGAGGAGGATTGCAGATTACAGCCAGCCTCAACTACTTGGGCCCTCCACAACTTAAAACCTGTCCCAAAATAAAGAATAAAACAATAGGGCTGGGGAGATGGTGAAAGACCCCCGCAGAGGGGAGACCCTCAATCAAGCCTTGGGATACGCGAGTCTAAGTACACACGAGAGACTTTTCCTTGATGCAAAACACAAAAGGTTTATTAAGGAGCCAGTGCACTGGGGCCGACTTGTATAGGAGTTCGGCCCCGTGCGACTGGAACTGAGGGTATTTATAGGGAAAAGACCACTAGTTAGGGGGGATTGGGCCAGATTGCATGCATTTACAGAAAATTACAGAATCATTTGAAAAGTACATTCTTTAGATAAGATACTAGGTGTAGTCAGCAGGTTCCCAGCACAGGGTGCATAGATAAGATGCTAGGTGGGTTCCTGGAACAGGGTGGGCTTATTGCATATTTCTCATTCTCAAGCCTATACTTCTTAAAATGCAGCAAAAATATTTTTTAACTATTAGCTGGTTGCTAGGGGCTTATAATTTTTCTTTTAAAATGGAGCCTTTCAATAGGAATGATGGCTCTTGTAATCCCAGTACTTGGGAGGCTGTAACAAGAGGATCGCAGGTTCTAAGACACCCTCCACAATTATTGAGGCCCCGTTTCCAAATAAAATCAGGCTGAGGTTTGTTTAGCTTAGAGGTAGAATGTCTCCGGGTACAATCCCCATGGCACCCAAAAAAAAAAAAAAAAAAGCTGGGCTCAGCAGCGCATACTTGTAAGCATACTTGTAATCGCAGCATTTGGGAGGCTGAGATAAGAGGATAGGGATTTGTGGACAGCCTCAGCTACTTACGCCCTTTGTAACTCAGACACTGCTTCAAAGTAAAGAAAAATAGGGCTGGAGATGTAGTTCCGGAGGTAGACTGCCTCGGTACAATCCCCAGTTCCGCAAAGAAAAAGAGTTCACATAATTCATGGTATGACAGTTTGGGACCAACGATGCCCCTTATGAGGTGAAGGAATTTGAGTTACAGTGGACCTCCTCTCCCCCTCTATCTTTTGTTATGGTGCTGGGAATGGGGATTGAATCCAGGGGTATTAAACCAATGAGGTACATACCCAGCCTCTTTATTTTTGTTTGTGAAATGGTATCTTGCTAGGTTGCTGAGGGTCTTGATAAATTACCAAGGCTGGTCATGAACTTTCAATCCTCCTGTCTTAGCCTCTCAAGTATTAGAATTACAGGCTGTGACACTGCATCCAGCTTCCTGCCCTGGATGTTTTTTAGTTTTTTAGACAGCATCTTGGTAACTTGCTGAGGGTATCCTCAAACCTGGATCCTCCTGCCTCAGCCTCTCAAGTACTAGAATTACAGACCTGTGCCACCATCCTCAACCCTAGCCAGTTTTGATGTGGAAGAGAATTTACCCAAGTGAATGCCCAGTTCAAATGTTAAGAATCTGAGGATAACTGTAATAGATGAGCAACCAAATATTAGACTAAATGGATTTTCAGGAAGCTCCTAAAGCTTACAATTAAGATATGTACTGATTTACAGCCTATTTTATGGGCAAAAATTTTCTGAAACAGTCATATTGATTGATGTAGCAGTCTTAGTTCCTAGTGGTGGTGATTAAGCTAGGAGGTAAATAAAATTTCATTAACCTCCTGAGTGTGTATGTGTGTGTGTATGGATTTATGGGTTTTCCAGGGCTAGGAATGGGACCCAGAGCCTCACTACTGAGCTACACCTCAACTTCAAGAAAGATTACTTTTTGTGTGTGTGTGTGGTACTAGGGATTGAACCCAGGGGCATTCTACCTCTAAGCTATACCCCCGGCCCTTTTTTTTATTCTTTAAAATAGGGTCTCACTGAGTTGCAAAGGGCCTCACTTAGCTGAGGCTCTCTGTGAACTACCATCCTCCTGTATCAGCCTCCTTCTGAATGCTGGGATTATGAGCATGCACCACTAGGCCCGGCATTTTTTTTTTTTTCTTTTTTTGCATTTCTGGGGATGGAATGCAGGGACAATCTACCTCTGAGCTACACCACTAGTCCTGTGTTTTTTCTTTAAGTCTTTTATTTTATGAAAGAGTCTCACTGAATTGTGAAGGGCCTCACTAAGTAGCTGAGGTTGCCCATGAACCTCCATCCTCTGGTCTCTGCCTCCCAAATGCTGGGATTACAAGAGTGTGCCACCAGCCTGGCTCTTGGCTTTTTATTTATTTTGGTATTGGGGCTGGAACCCTGCAGCATTCTACCTCGGAGCTACACTACGCGTACCTCAGTCCTATTTTTTATTCTTTATGTGAAAGGGTCTCACTGAGTTGCAGAAAGGCCTCACTAAGTAGCTGAGCCATCTTCCTGTCTCAGCAACCCCAAAACTGGGTGTACACAAGTAAATAAAGAAACCTGTCTCAGATTTCAGCCTCTGGAAATCCTGTCAGAGGGAAACTGAAGAGGGGGGAGATTGAGTCTCCGGAAACAACAGGAGTGCATTGTTTTGTTTTTTGTTTATCTTTGTGCTGAGGATTGAACCCTGAGGCATTCTACACACACACACCCGGCTCAATTTTATTTCTTGTTCCAAGCCTCCCTAAATTGCCTAGACCGGCTTTGAACCTGTTATCCCCCAGTCTCAGCTCAGCTTTTCAAGTAGTTTCTTTCTCTCTCTCTCCTCTCTCTCTCTCTCTCTCTCTCTCTCTCTCTCTCTCTCTCTCTCTCTCTCTCTCTCTCTCTCTCTCACACACCTCCCTCCCCCACACCAGCCCCGCCCCCCTCCGCCGCCATGTTGAGTCAGCGCGCGGCTGCCGGGCGTGGAACTTAAATTCCCCTCGGGGGAGACCGTGCGGGCTGGAGCCTGAGCCCGCCCCGCCGCGGCGAGTGCCAGCAACGCCAAGGTCGTCGGTGTTTTCGTGGGGAAAGACGGAAAAGGCCGAGGGTCTGGCCAGCGGAGCCTCCGGGCTGGCGGCGTTGACCTGGTGACGGCCTCACGGAGCCGCCCCGAGGGGAGGGTAAGCTCCCGGTGCAGCTCCTCGGGCGCCGGTGGGGAAGAAAGGACGAGGAAAGAGTGATACTGTGGAAGAACCCTTCAAGCCGAAAGGAAATGGAAGGAAGGAGCATCAGCATCGAGCTGCCCGCGGTGCTGCGGCGGCGGCTGGAGGACGACTGCCTCCTCGTCACCCGGAGGCGGCGCCTGGTGCAGCTCCCGAGCGCGACCAACGTCCTCTGCATCCTGGAGGCCTACGTGAAGCACTTCGCGCTCAACGCCGCCGGCGCCGCGCGCGACAGGCCTCGGGCCCGCCCGGCCGCGCGCGCCCCCGGGAGCGCGCCGCGCGTGCCCGCGGAGCGGAGCGTGGAGCTGTGCAAGGAGATGGCGGACGGGCTGAGGATCACCTTCGATTACACGCTGCCGCTGGCCCTGCTCTACCCGTACGAACAAGCCCAGTATAAAAAGGTGACTTCGTCCAAGTGTTTCCTTCCAGTTAAGGAGAGTGCCACCAACACTCCTCGGAGCCAGACGGAGCTCTCCCCCAGCCCGCCTCCGCTGCAGCCACCCGCGCCGCAGCCGTCCGAGACTCCGCCGGGCGGCGCGGAGCCGGCGGCCGGCAAGAGGCGCCGCGCCGAGCCCGAGGCCTGGCCGCCCCTGCGCCGCTCCGCGCGCCGCGCCCCGCCCGACGCCGCCGGCCTGCCCAGGCTGCTCCTGCACCTGGAAAGGAAGGCCGCGGGGTCTGGCTCGTCTCCCCCCAGGCCTCTGACTCCCAGTAAGGAAGGGGGCGCTCTGTTCGCGGGCTTTGAAGGGAGAACTAATGAAATAAATGAGGTCCTCTCCTGGAAGCTTGTGCCCGACAACTACCCCCCGGGTGACCAGCCACCTCCACCTTCTTACATTTACGGGGCACAGCATTTGCTGCGATTGTTCCTAAAACTTCCGGAAATCCTTGGGAAAATGTCTTTTTCAGAGAAGAATCTGAAGGCTTTATTAAAGCACTTTGATCTCTTTCTGGGGTTTTTAGCCGAATACCATGATGACTTCTTCTCAGAGTCTGCTTATGTTGCTGCCAGCGAGGCACAGTACAGCACCAAGAACCCCAGGGCCATTTATTAAAATTTTAATGGTTCTGTAAGAACAACTGCTCTGCCGGGCTTTGTGTTCTGGGTACCAGAGTAAGAACTAAGAAAATGGTAGAACTTCTTTCCAGAGAGCTGACACTAGGCCTATTCTGAGGGGCTGTTATTTGAGTTACCCACATACTTTGGTTATTTCTGTTAAGAATTACTTCCTAGGTGCCTAAACGCGTTCTGATGCAATACTTGGAGCTGCACATTCCATCTGTTATGGCAGGAAAAGAACAACTGTGTTCATTGTGAAATGTTCATGAGAGTGCACATAAGTTAGGCAGATGTTTCAGTTAGCTGTTGGCAGTTATTTGTTAGTACTAAACAAAACTTTTGCAAAAGTTTTTGTTCTGGTGATGAGTTTGAACAACTCTAACAAATTTCAGTTTGTATTTAGAAACCACAGAATCGTCTCATATTTCAGAAGGAGTCAATATTGGTGGCAAAAGAAAATTTGCAGCCATACATTTGCTTGTAACAGCTCCCTCACTGAAACATTTTTGGTCATCTAAATAAAGTAATGCCTTTCTTGTTTGAGATTTTACAGTTTTACTTTGTTGTGTAATGTTATTTTTCTATAAAATATTGTCTTTGATGACCTAAATAAAGCAACTGTTGTGTTTGAAAAAAAATTTAAAAAGCAAGATGGGCATGCTGGTGCAGGCCTGTAAATCCCAGTATTTTGGAGGCTGAGACAGGAGGATCACAGGTTTCAGGATACTCTCAGTGAGTAATAAGATTCTCCATCTGTTGCAGGGGATAGGTTGGGGGGAAAGGTGCGTGGTGTGTGTATGTGGAAAAGTAATCCCCCCCCCCCACTATCACACAGACAAACAGAAAAACCGTGGATTCTTGTCCTAAGCTAAGAATAAGTATTCATCGCTTGGACAGCTGCTGAAGATTTAAAGAAGTTTATTAAAAAGATAGAAATATAGAGATAGTTACAGCCCTGTGCTGGAGCGGGGCACAGGGGGGCAATTCAAATGAAAATGCCAAAGAACTCCAGTTTACTGAGTTTTTATCCTGTCTAAGTCCAGCAGGTCCCTCTGATTTTGGAGATCATGTTACCCCTTATCTCCAACTCTGGCTCTGCTTCTGTTATCTCTCCAGCCGAATTTATGGCCTAAAGGGGGAGACATCTCTGTCTCCAAACACAGGCCCAGATTTATGGCCTGAGAGGGAGGCATCTCTGTCTCCAGACACAAGCTTTTACCTTTCGTCTTCTCCCCCAAAATGTGTTAAATTGTTCTTAGGAATGCAAGGACATGTTAGCTAACCCTGGCTTTCTTAGTAAAGAAGACATATTTCAAGATTGGACATCTTTCCCAGTATTGACACATTAATACATTTTAAACCCTCTTCCCAATACCAGTACACATCAACCTAGTGAGACCCTTGTTTATTTATTTTTGCAGTGCTGGGGATAAAACCCAGGGGGCATTCTACGTCAGAGCTACAAGTACACCCCAAACCCTATTTTTTATTCTTTATTTTGAAACAGTCTCACTGAGTTGTAAAGAGCCTCACTAAGTAGCTGAGGCTGTCTGGGAAATGCCATCCTCAGGTTTCAGCCTCCTGAATGCTGGTATTACAAGCTTGTGCCACCAAGCTCAGCTGAGACCCTTGTTTTATTTTATGTGATGCTGAGGGTAGAACACAGGGACTTTTTTTTATCCCTGGGCTACACTCCCAGACCTATTTTATACTTTATTTGGAAACAGGGTCTCAATAAGTTGCTGAGAGCATCACTAAGTAGCTGAGACTAGCTTCGAACCTTCTGTCTCAGCCTCCCAAGCACAGGGATTACAAACGTGCGTCACTAGGCCCAGCGAGACCCTTATTAAAAAGAAAAAATAGGACTGGGGGTGTAGCTTGGTGGTAGAATGACCCTGGGTTCAATCCCCAGTACCAAAAATAAAAAAGACCTAAACTCTCGGGCGTGGTGGCGCAGGCTTGTAATCCCCGCACTTGGGAGGCGGATACAGGAGGATCTTGCAGGTTTTAAGCCAGCGGTGCTAGCTTAAGAGACCCTATTTCCAAAAATAAAATAGGTCTGGGAGTGTAGCCCGGAGGCAGAAGGGCTTCCAAGAACCCCAGTACCACCAAAAAAAAAAAAAAAAAAGACCTAAACTCACAAGAATACGAGAAGAAAAAAGAAAATTATGCTTGTAATCCTGGTACTTGGGAAGCTGAGACAGAATAATTGCAGATTTGCATTCAGACTCAGCAACTTAGTAGGGTCCTCGCAACTTAGTGAGACCCTGTTTCAAAAAAACAAGCCGGTGTGGTAGCACATGCTTGTTATTATAGCATTCATGAAGCTGAGACTGGAGTTTGGGGGGTTGCGGACAGACTCCTCTAGTTTTTGGGGCCCATTGCAACTCAGTGAGACCCTGTTTCAAAAATAAAAAGAATTATAAAAAAAAGAAAAAATAGGATTGGGGGTGTAGCATGGAGATTAGAATGCCCCTGAGTTTCATTCCCATTAATAAATAAGGAATAAAAAAAATAGGGCTGGTGTTGTGGGATAGGTTGCGGGTGGAAATGTGTGTGGTGTGTGTGTGTGGAGAAGTAATCCCCCCCACCATCACCACACAGACAAACAGAAAAACCGTGGATTCTTGTCCTAAACTAAGAATAAGTATTCATCGCTGGGACAGCTGCTGAAGATTTAAAGAAGTTTATTAAAAAGATAGAAATATAGAGATAGTTACAGCCCTGTGCCGAAGAGGGGCACAGGAGGGCAATTCAAATGAAAATGCCAAAGAACTCCAGTTTACTGAGTTTTTATCCTGTCCAAGTTCAGCAGGTCCCTCTGATTTTGGAAATCATGTTACCCCTTATCTCCAACTCTGGCTCTGCTTCTGTTATCTCTCCAGCCGAATTTATGGCCTAAAGGGGGAGACATCTCTGTCTCCAAACACAGGCCCAGATTTATGGCCTGAGAGGGAGGCATCTTTGTCTCCAGACACAGGCTTTTACCTTTTGTTTTATCCCCCAAAATGTGTGAAGTTGTTCTTAGGAATGCAAAGACACATTTTTCTCCTGGCTTCTAGCCTTCCTTTCTTTACAAATGAAATTACAAGTCTCTTCTTGTTAGCTAACCCTGGCTTTCTTAGTAAAGAAGATATATTATAAAATTGGAAATCTTTCCCAATACTGACACATTACTACATTTTAAACCCTCTTCCCACTACCAGTACAGCTGGAAAGCTGGGCATGGTGGCACATGCTGTAATCCCAGCATTTGGGAGGCTGAGACTGGAGGATTGCAGTTCACCGACAGCCTTAGCTTTTTAGTGAGGCTTTTGCAAATCAGTGAAACCCTGTTTCAAAATAAAGAATAAAAAATAGAGCTGGGGGTGTAGCTAGGAGGTAGAATGCCCCTAGGTTCCATGCCCAGTACTGCAAAAAAAAAAAAAAAAAAAAAAAAGGGCTGGAAAAGTCACTTGGAGGTAGAGGTAGAGTGCCACTGAGTTCCATCCCCAATACCACACACACACACACACACACACACACACAAAAAAAAAAAAAAAAAAAAAAAACTAGAAATTTCACTCAAGGCTTCAAGCATGCTAGGAAGTCGTTCTACCTCTGAGATACATCCCCAATCTTTTTATTTTTTTATTTTTTTTTTCAGGTCTGGGGATAGAACACAAGGGCATTTGACCTCTGAGCTACACCCCCTTCCCTATTTTTCATTCTTTATTTTGAAACAGGGTCTCACTAAGTTGCAGAGGGCCTCACTAAGTAGCTGATGCTGTCTGGTTCCTCTGGTCTCAGCCTCCCAAATGCTGGAATTACAAGCATGCACCACCATGCCTGTTTATTCTTTCTTTCTTTTCTTTTTTTTCTTTTTTCTTTTTTTTTGGTACTGGGGATGGAATCCAGGGGCATTTTATCTCTGAGCAACACCCCCAGTGAAACAGGGGTTTCTTCTGAGCCCCCCAAGATGAAACGGGAGGTTTCCTGAGAAGAAACCTGGTGTTTCATCAAAGATGAAATGGAGTTTCTTGAGAAGAAACTTGGCATTTCCTTACAGGGTTTTTGTCTATGGTGAGTGAAGAATGATACCCGCAGACCTCAGGAAGGGGAGTAAAAGGTTTATTGAAAGCAGCAGGAAATAAGGAAGATGGCAGAACACCCCAAAGTGGCTGTCGGGTCTCTGATGTCCAGCCGCTGCCTTGAGGACATTACTTGGGAGTAGCCCAAGCCTAATGCCTTCAATTACAGGCAGCTTTCTTCCAGAGTCCACGCTATCTGCCAGAAAGGATTAGGAAAGTGGCAGAACACCACTCGGGCTGTCGGGTCTCTGATGTCCAGTAGCTGCCTTTAGGTCACTACCAGAGTGTCGCCCGAGCCAAGTGCCGTCAGTTGCAAACTACTTTCTCCCAGAGTCCACGCGATCTGCCAGAAAAGAGGTGCAGGTCACCCCTAGGGGCCCTGGTAAGCCTTGACGTCCAGCAGAGGCCTTCAGATCACTACCCAAGAGTAGCCTGAGCCATGTGCCCTCAGTTGCACTCTGCCTTCTCTCAGGGCTAACACGACCTGCGAGAGAGAGAACAGCTCCCCAAAAGGGGAGAGGGTCCCAAGAGGGAAAAACCCCATTTGCTGGCCAGCTAGGGGCCTTTGCCCAATGTTTGCGAGTCCTTTTTTGGGTTAGGGTGACTTTGGGATTCTGGGAATTCTGGGAAGCAGCTCTCAGAATTTGCATAGGGTATTTGCAAGTCCTTTGAAGAGTCTCCTTTCAGGAGTGCCAGACTTGCTCCTGGGTTTGTTGATTAGTAAACACATGGTTTTGTGAAGCTCTGGTCCTTCTTATCTCTGAGCCTTTGGAATTTCAGATATTCTTCGCCCCTCAAAAAACTCAGGAAATTAACTTTTTCTAATGAGGCCTTTTCCCTATCTGCCTATTTCCTTTCTATCTCCTCATCAGCCCTATTTTTTATTATTTATTTTGAAACCAGTTCTTACTGAGTTGCAAGAGGTCTCACTAAATAGCTGAGGTTGGCTGCAAACTGCGATCCTCCAGTCTCAGCCTCTCAAATGCTAGGATTACAAGTGTGTGCCACCACGCCCAGCTATCCATCCTTCCTTCCTTCCTTCCTTCCATCCTTCCTTCTTTTCTTTCTTTCTTTCTTTCTTTCTTTTTTTTTTTTTTTTTTTTTTTTTTTTTGCAGGTCTGGGGATGGAACCCAGGGGCATTTGACCTCCAAGCTACACCCCAAGCCCTATTTTTTATTCTTTATTTTGAAACCAGGTCTCACTGAGTTGCAGAGGGCCTCACTAAGTAGCTGAGGCTGTCCGTGAACTGCGATCCTCCCGAGATGAAACTCCATTTCATCTTTGAAGAAACACCAGGTTTCTTCTCAGGAAACCTCCCGTTTCATCTTGGGGGGCTCAGAAGAAACCCCCGTTTCACTGGGGGTGTCAGAGTCTCAGCCTCCCGAATGCTGGGATTACAAGTGTATGCTGTACCAGTATTGGGGAAAGGTTTCAAAATGTATTAATGTGCCAGTATTGTGAAAAGATTTCCAATTTTTAAAATATATCTTTGGTAGTAAAGAAAACCAGGAGTGTCAGGAAAAAGGGCCTTTTTATATTTCTAAAGAGAAGTAAAGAAAACCAGGAGCACCAGGGAAAAGGACCTCTTTACATTTCTAGAGAGACAAACTGCCTCAAGGATGGGAGGAAATCCCAGATCCAGATAAGCAATTTAACACATTTGGGGAGTATAACAAAAGGTGTGGGGTCTGTGCCAGAGACAGAGCTGCCCCCCCCTGCCTCAGAGCAGATACCTGGACTAGGGCAACATATCTACATATCAAAGGACCTGTCGCGGGATAAGAACACTCAGCATGCAGGGATTGTTGGTGTATTCCTTTGAATCACCCCCCATGCCATTTCTGAATGGCATGGGGCTTTAACTGTCTTCTGTATTTCTATCTTTTTTAATAAACTTCTTTAAATCTTCAGCAAGTGTCCGAGCTATGTATACTTATCCTTAGCTCAGGACAAGAACCTGTACTTTTTATCTTTGTGTGGTTGTGTTGGGGTAATTATTTCTCCCCTCACACACACCGCAACATATTTCACCGTAACATACGCCATCACATCCGGCTCTTTCTTTCTTTCTTTCTTTCTTTCTTTCTTTCTTTCTTTCTTTCTTTGTGCTGGGAATGGAACCCAGGGGCTTTTCTACCTCCAGGCTATACTCCTAGTCTTATTTTATACTTTATTTGGAAACAGGATCTCATTAAGTTGCTAAGAGCCTCAGTAGCTGAGGCTGGCTTTGAACCTGTGTGATCCTCCTGTCTCAGCCTCCCAAGTGCTAGGATTACAAGCATGCGCCACCATGTCAGGCTTTATTCTTTCTTTCTTTCTTTCTTTATTTTTTGGTGGTACTGGGGTTCCTGGAAGCCCTTCTACCTCCGGGGTACACTCCCAGACCTATTTTTACATTTTTATTTGGAAACAGGGTCTCCTAAGCCAGCACATGCGGCTGGCTTCGAACTTGTGCAATCCTCCTGTCTCTGCCTCCCAAGTGCGGGGATTACAAGCATGCACCACCATGCCTGGCCTTATTCTTTATTTTTGAAACACGGTCTCACTGAGTTGCAAAGGGCCTCACTAAGTAATTGAGGCTCTCTGTGAACCACAATATTCCTGTCTCAGCCTCCCAAATGCTGGGATTAAAAGTGTGTGCCACTACACGTGGCTGACAAAATATTTTTTAAATTTAATTTAAAGCTGGGTGTGGTGGCACACGCTTGTAATCCTCGCACTTGGGAGGTGGAGACAGGAGGATCGCGCAGGTTCGAAGCCAGCCTGGCTGGCTTAAGAGACTCTGTTTAAAAAAAAAAAAAAAAAAAAAATATATATATATATATATATATATATATATATATATATATATATATATGGGTCTGGGAGTATAGCCCGGAGGTAGATGGAACCCAGGGGAATTCTACCTCTGAGCAACATACCCAGCCTTATTTATTATTATTATTTTTTAATTTAATTTTTATTTTTTATAAGTGGAACATATTGAGAGTGGTGTACATTTATATTGTGTTTCATGCCCTTCCCCCTCCCTTTCCCTCCCCCCCAATAGAGAGTGTCCAGGTTAATCATGTTGTATTTATGCTATTACACATATTCGTATGTAGCTCCTCCATTGAACAACCTCAGCTTTCTTTCTCTCCTATCCTTCCGTTCAAGCTTTGCTGAGATTTCCCCTCCAACATCTGGAGTCCATCTGGTATTACTCCCTAGCTTGGACATATTAGAGAAAACATATGTCCCTTCTCTTTCTGTGCTTGACTAATCTCACTTAACATAATGTTCTCTAGTTCCTTCAATCTTCTTGCAAATGCTATTATTTTATTTTTCTTTATAGCTGAATAGAATTCCATTGTGCGTATTTCCCATAATTTTGAAATCCATTCATCTGTTGATGGAGATCTAGGTTGGTTTCATATTTTGGCTATTTCAAATTGTGCTGCTATGAACATGGGTATGCATATGTTAACGTAGTTCTCTGATTTCAACCCCTTTGGAAAGATACCCAGGAGTGGTATAGCTGGGTCAAATGGTGGATCTATCCCCAGTTTTCTAAGGAATCTCCCTACTGATCTCCATAGTGGCTGAAATACTTTGCACTCCCACCAACAGTGTAAAAGTGTTCCTCTTGATATTGCCACCGGTGGCAGCAGCAGCGAATTCACCGAGTCCACTACAGCTCCATCTGCGTACTCAACAACAGTGAATCAAATTGCGGGCCCCAGAGGAGAAATCCCAGTATAGCACTCCCAGGGACTTGACCCAGTAGGGGAGTGGCTGTGGCAGAGATATCACACCATAGGAGAACGCACAACCTGGCACCCCCCCCCATA
Organism: Muscardinus avellanarius; assembly: GCF_963383645.1. Classification (NCBI taxonomy): domain Eukaryota; kingdom Metazoa; phylum Chordata; class Mammalia; order Rodentia; family Gliridae; genus Muscardinus; species Muscardinus avellanarius. The sequence goes on along the minus strand of NC_137800.1, from coordinate 49,115,407 downwards.
GTCTAAAGCAGCCTCTATTGACTCCCTGGGTCTGAGACTCTGCGATACAACCCGGTAAAGGAGTAGTGGGGTCTGAGATACCACAGACTCGAGATCCAGAGCACCTTAAGTGAAGTCGTAGTGATCCAAGGGAAGAACTCAGAGAAGGCACAAACTTCCGAAATCATGGGAAAGAGGAATAACAATGGAACAATGAATGCCCACAACCCCACAACATCAGAACTTGATAAAACAGAAATTCAGAGATTTCTAGATGATCAAATCAGGAAAATAACTGTAGAAATAATAGAGGTGTTTCGAAAAGAATTCAGAGAGAGCCAAAAAGAGATAAAGGATGCAATTAATGAAGTAAAGGCCTCAACTCAAAGTACAAACAACCGATTAGACCACATGGAGAATCGAATCTTGCTCTTAGAAGATGATCACTCCAAAAATGAACGCATAGTTTCTAATTTAGAAAAAAAAAATCCGACAGCAGGAATCTGACATTGAAGAAATATGGGCCCATTTTAAGAGAGCTAACCTATAATTGGAATAGAGGAGGGAAAAGAAGGTGAAACCAAAGGGATCATCAATCTCTTCAAGGAAGTAATAGCAGAAAATTTTCCAAACATAGAGCAAGAGGTCGATACACAGGTCCAGGAAACTTATAGAACTCCCTTTAGACAGGATCGGAGAAGAGGATCCCCACGCCACAGAATTGTCAAAATGACCAATGTGGAAGCCAAGCAGAGAATCTTAAAGACAACAAAAACAAAGGGCCAAGTGACATTCAGAGGCAAACCAATTAGAATCACTCCAGACTTCCCAAACCAAGTCATGAGAGCCAGAAGGGCTTGGAGTAACATATTCCAAACTCTGAAAGAAAACAACTTCCAGCCAAAAATTTCCTACCCAGCAAAACTTTCTATCAAATTAGATGGGGAAATAAGAAGCTTCCATGACAAATCGAAACTGAAGGAATTTATGTCTTCAAAACCAGCACAAGAGAAAATACTCAAAGAGATTAACTACAAAGAAGAAATAGGTAACACACAGAACCAGAAAACAAGATTTTCCATCCAACAGACAACTAAGATTGGTTATCTGTGGAGATTCATTATTTATGTTAGTCTTTTACCTATCTCTAAATTGTATTGTTTGCTTTGATTGATATACAATATTTTTTTATTTTTTAGGGAGTTTGTATACTCTTCTGTTGCCTGTGCCATTGAAATCATATCCAAGAAATCACTGCCAATTTCAATGTTGTGAGGTTTTATGACCCAGATTTTCTTCTAAAAGTTTATAGTCTTAAGATTTATATTTAGGTCTTTTATCTATTTTGAGTTAATATTTGTATATGGGATTAGGTAAGGGTCCAATTTTATTCTTTGTCATGTAATTATTATTTTTCAACAATATTTAGTTAAAAGATAATTATTTCCTCCACAAAATGTTCATGGAAACCTTGTCAAAAATAACGATGACATATGGAAGAATTTAGCTCTAGGCTTTTATTTAACTCCAATGGTTTATATATCTGCCTTTAGAACAGTACTACACTGTTTCAATTATTGTAGCTTTATATGGTTTGAAATCAGAAATTATATATCTTCTAGCTTTGTTCTTTTTCGAGATTGTTTTGGGTATCTAGAGTCCATATTCCATATTAGGATAGATTTTTTCTGAAAAATAAATATATAAATATATGATAGTTTCACCTAAAAAAAAGAAAAAATATATACTCTGGTAAGAAAGAAAGTAAAAAGAAATATTGAAATGTTATCTTTAAGTTATCAAAAGTTTGGTGTCAGACATATGAAACTGTTATGTGAGATTATCATTTTTAATTTTGGATAAGTTGCTATAATACTAGATGTCTAAGCCAAGCATGGGAAGGAGGGATGGGGAGGGAACGGGGTGGGGATCGGGTGGGGGCTGACTGGGCAATGTGTGCATGTATGTCTACAAAAGTTTTTTTGTATCCCACTATAATGTATGAATACAGTGCACCAATAAAAAATTAAAAAAAAATAAATTTAAAAAAAGAGTTCCTCTTTCTCCACATCCTCGCCAGCAATTGTTGTTGTTTGATTTCTTTATGTTTGCCACTCTTATTGGGGTTGAATGGAATCCTAGTGTAGTTTTGATTTGCATCTCCCTGATGGCTAGTGATGTTGAACATCTTTTCATGTATCTATTGGTCATTTGTATCTCTTCTTTTGTGAAATGTCTATTCATTTCAGTTGCCCATTTCTTGATTGGGTTGTTTGTTTTGCTAGTGTAGAGTCTTTTGATCTCTTTGTATATTCTGGATATTAGCCCCCTATCAGAGTGGTGGCTGGTAAAAATCTTCTCCCATTCTGTAGGTTTCCTCTTTAGGTTCTTGATGGTTTCCTTTGATGAGAAGAAACTTTTTAGTTTGAAGAGATCCCACTTATTAATTCTTGCTTTAATTTCCTGCACTTTGGAAGTCTTATTGAGAAAGTTACTCCCTGTAAGTATATGATGGAGTGTAGATCCTGGGGGTGGAACCCAGAGGCTTTCTACCTCCGGGCTATACTCCCAGACCTATTTTTAGAAACAGGATCTCACTAAGTTACTGAGAGCCTCACTAATTAGCTGAGGCTGGCTTTGAACCTGTGTGATCCTCCTGTCTCAGCCGCCCAAGTACGGGGATTACAAGCATGTGCCACCACGCCAGTCTTCTATTTTTTTATTATTTTGAAACAGGGTCTCACTGAGTTTCAAAGGGTCTCACTGAGTGGCTGAGGCTGGCTTCCAATTTGCACTATTCTCTTTTCTCAGCCTCCTAAGTGCTGGGTTACAAGCTTGCGCCACCACTCCTGGCTCCAGCCCTATTATTTATTTTTATTTTTATTTTTTTTTAATAGGGTCTCACTGAGTTGCAAAGGGCCTTACAAAGTACCTGAGGCTATCCATGAACTGCGATCCTCTGGTCCTCAGCCTCCCAAATGCTGGGATTACAAGCATGTGCCACTGTGCACAGCTTGAAAGAAAAATTTTAATGATGACATTATTAAAATGAAATAATTCACAAAGCTTGGGGCTCTGCTGTTTTTCACCAATTACGCTCATTTATAATGACATCATCAAGACACCACACTCGAAAGATATATTAATTTTATTCTTAGCATTTCATATACTGAGAATGCCATTTATTTATTTATTTATTTATTTATTTATTTATTTATTTGAGGTCCTGGGGATGGAACCCAGGGACATTTGATCTTTGAGTTTCACCTCCAGCCCTAATTTTTTTTTTTTTTTTTAAGGTCTAAGAATGGAACCCGGGGACATTTGACCTCTGAGCTACACCCACTGCCCTATTTTTTTATTTTTATTTTTATTTTTATTTATTTATTTATTTTTTGCGGGTCTGGGGATGGAACCCAGGGGCATTCAACCTCGGGGCTACAACCCCTGTCCTATTTTTTATTCTTTATTTTGAAACCGGGTCTCACTAAGTTGCAGAGGGCCTCACTAAGTAGCTGAGGGTGTCTGTGAACCGCGATCCTCCTGTCTCAGCCTCCCAAATGCTGGGATTACAAGTGTGTGCCACCATGCTTGGCTTCTATTTTTTATTCTTTATTTTTATTTATTTTTTATTTTTTGGTGGTACTGGGGGTGGAACCCAGAGGCTTTCTACCTCCAGGTTATACTCCCAGACCTTTTTTTATATTTTATTTGGAAACAGGTCTCACTAAGTTGCTGAGAGCTTCACTAAGTAGCTGCGGCTGGCTTCGAACCCGTGGGATCCTCCTGTCTCAACCTCCCAAGCATAGGGATTACAAGCGTGCACTCCCACGCTCGCCTTTTTTTTGGGGGGGTGGTACTGGGGTTCCTGGAAACCCTTCTACCTCCAGGCTACACTCCCAGACCTATTTTATATTTTTATTTGGAAACAGGGTCTCTTAAACCACCAAGGCTGTCTTCGAACCTGCGCGATCCTCCTGTCTCCGCCTACCAAGTGTGGGGGATTACAAGCGTGCACCACCACGCCTGGTTTTTATTTTTTATTTTGAAACAGGGTGTCACTGAGTTGCAAAGAGCCTCACTAAGTAGCTGAGGCTGTCCTTGAACTGCAATCCTCCTATCTCAGCCTCCAAAATGCTGAAATTACAAGTGTGCACCACCAGGCCCAGCTTATGTTTACTTTTAACTGATATTTCTTTGCTTGAATAGAAATCTCATATATGAACTGAAGTATTCAATTGCATTCCCTTTCCCATCCAAGTCAAAAGCAAAATGAAAAGAAAAGAATCCTTGGTTTCAACATATTGCCTGGAATTAGGCAGTTAGGTGATAAAAAAATGTTCTTTTTTGTTGTTGTTGTTGTTACTGGAGGTTGAACTCAGAAGCATTGTATCTCCGAGATACACCCCCAGCCCTTTTTGTATTTTTTATTTGTTTGTTTGTGTGGCAGTGAGGATTGAACCCAGAGACATTCTACCTCTGAGTTATACCCTCTTGCCCTATTTATTTGAAAACAAGGCCTTGCTAGGTTGATAAGAGTCTCACGGATTGCTGAGACTGTCCTCGAACCCAAGATCCTCCTGTCTCAGCTTCCCAAGTACTGGGATTACACATGTGGCCATCACACCCGGCCTTATTATTTTATTTGCAGTACTAAGGATTGAATCCAGAAGCATTCTACCTCCAAACTATACCCTCAGCCCCATTTTTTGTATTCATATATTTATTTACTTATTTTGCAGCACTGGGGATGGAACTCAGGGGCATTCTACCTCAGAGCTATCAGTACTATTTTTTATCCTTTATTTTATTTATTTTTATACTTTTTTTGGAGCATTAGCATCTCACATCATAATGTAGTTCAGAGTGATAGAGACATACATGTACACAGCACTTGTGGGATTTCCCCTGGCTCTCTCTCCACTCCCCCTTCCTTATATAGAATATTGAGATTGACATTGATATCCTCATGTATGTACATACTGTCAATGGAAGTGATTTATTTTGTGAGCGTATCCCATAATTTTTAACCCATTCATCTTTTTTTTTTTTTTTGGTACTGGGGGTGGAACCCAGAGGCCTTCTACCTCCAGGCTATTCTCCCAGACCTATTTTTTAATTTTATTTGGAAACAGGGTCTCACTAAGTTGCTGAGTGCCTCACTAAGTAGCTGAGGCTGGCTTCGAACCTGTGTGACCCTCCTGTCTCAGCCTCCCAAGCGCTGGGATCACAAGCATGCACCACCACACCCGACTCCCCATTCATCTTTTTTTTTTTTTTTTTTGGTGGTACTAGGGGTGGAACCCAGAGGCTTTCTATCTCCAGGCTATACTCCCAGACCTATTTTATACTTTATTTGGAAACAGGGTCTCACTAAGTTGCTGAGAGCTTCACTAAGTAGCTGAGGCTGGCTTCGAACCTGTGTGATCCTTCTGTCTCATCCTCCCAAGCACAGGGATTACAAGCGTGCGCCACCATGCCCGACTTCCCCATTCATCTTTTGATGGACACTTAGGTTGGCTCTATTATTTGGCTATTATGAATTGTGCTGCTATAAATGTGGATACACATGTATTACTATAATTTTCTGATTTCAGTCTCTTTGGAAAGATACCCAGGAGTGGTACAGCAGGACCATATGGTGGATCTGTAAGACCCTAATGAAAAATTATAAAGCCCCTAGCAACTAGCCAAATGCATAGCAAAAAGTTCCTCATTCCTGTTAAAGTGCAGATTTGAGAAATCTTTCTGCTACAGGTTAAAAGTGCAAGCTTAGGACATATTTCTGCTTCAGTTTGAAAAGTACAAGCTTAGGAAACATCATGATTAAGGGTACAGGGATAAAAAAATATGTGACCCCCAGGTCAGTATGACCCCCATGTCAGCCCGCCTTGTTCCAGAAATCTGCTGACTACAAGATGGACACACCTAGCATCTTGTCCAACGTTTGACCCCAGAATGTGCTTTTCAAATGGTTTTGTAATTTTCCTTTGACACATGTAATCTGGCCCAATCCCCCCCACACACAGCTTGCGGTTTTTCCCTTTAAATATCCCCAGCCCCAAGCGTTCGAGGTCGATCTCAGCTCCTGCGTGACTCATGAGACGACCCCCAGTGCGCACTGGCTCCTTAATAAACCTTTTGCTTTTGCATCAAGGAAAGTCTCTCGTGTTCTCTCTGGGTGTCGCTTATCCTGAGACTTGAGTAAGGGTCTCCCCCTTGGGGGAAAAGCCTTTCAGATCCAGTCCCAGTTTTCTAAGGAATCTTCACACTTGTCTTCATAGCAGCTATACTCATTTGCAATCCCACCAATGGGCTAGAAGAGTTCATTTTTCCCCATATCCTCACCAGTGTTTATTATTGTTTGACTTCTTGATGATTGCCGTTTGGATTAGGGTTAGATGGAATTTGAGCGTAGTTTTGATTTGCATCTCCTTGAATGCTAGTTATGTTGAACATTTTTTCATGTATTTATTGGCTATTTGTATCTCTTCTTTTGTGAAATGTTCATATAAGATTTTATCAAGCCGGGTGTGGTGGCGCACACTTGTAATCCCAGTGCTTGTTGGGAGGCTGAGACAGGAGGATTGCACAGGTTCGAAGCCAGCCTCAGCTACTTAGTGAGGCTCTCAGCAACTTAGTGAGACCTTGTTTCCAAAGAAAATATAAAATAGGTCTGGGAGGATAGCCCCTGGGTTCCACTCCCAGTACCACCAAAAAGAAAAAAAAATTTATCAGTGATAATTTTCTGCAGGCAAGGAATCCTGTCCAGCATCACATCCCAGGTGATTATGAGCTCTTCTTCCATGAGATACTGAGCAGGTCTCTTCCAAAAGTTTCAGGAAACCCCCTCATCATCTGCCGCATACTTTCTCTGTGTACAAGGAAAGAATCAGAGAAGGGGTTGTCCTCAAAGCTGCTGCTCAGCATCCTGAACATCCCGCCCCACTGGGCAGTGGACACAGACCTTTTTATCCTTTATTTTGAAACAAGTTCTCACTAAGTTGCAGGGGGCCTCACTAAGTAGCTGAAGCTGTCTGTGAACCCTAATCCTCCTCTCTCAGTCTCCCAAGTACTGAGATTACAAGTGCTGCCTTTTTCTTGGCATCTGCGTGAAGATAATTTCCCACGCAGGAAATTGGCTGGCTTGAAGTAAGCGGAACCCTGAGGGGAAGTGTTGTTTCTGGCCAAAGTACTCCCCCACTCTTAGATATTCTTTCATAACTATTATTCCTTTGGTAATGATTCTTTTAACTTTCCACACGAATTGCTCCGGTGATGTAAGATCAGGAATGTGAGAGAAACTGAGTCCGTGAAAAATAAATTTTCTAGTAATTTGTCTAAGCCTCTAAACGCCCTCAGCTTTGCTCAAATGGTAATAAAATCTAGTCAGAATTCAGATGCTGTGGTAGCATTCCAGTCACAGTAATTACAAATGCAGATTTCCCCTCTATCTCTGACCTTCATTTTAATCATTAACCTACAGTAAAAGCCTTAAGAGTCAGCTGAAACCATTAGCCCTAAGAACATGTAAGGGAGGCAACCGGTGCCTCTGTTTACCCCCTCTCCTTGTGATCCAGACTAGATACAGAGAAGATAAAGTTTGTGTGTGACATCAAAGCAGCCTAGTTGATGAGCAGCTAATACTGCCCAATACAATAGAGCCAAAGGCTAGGAAGATTCTTGACCTTTACACCCAGTATGTGCACTGCCTGAGACAGGGAGGCAGGTGCCACGTGGTTAAGAAATGATATGTCAGAACAAAGGACAGATATAATAAATGTGTAAGTGTGAAAGAAAGGAAATGTGAGAATAAGAAAGCATTTTGTATGAAGAAGAGCTTATCCTAAGATTGTCCCAAATGGGAAAGAGAGAATCAGGGTAATCAGAAAAGAAAAGGAAGTTGCAAAGGGTTTGTGACAGGAAAATGGATTATTAAAAGAGGAATAGGCTTCTAATAAGCCTATCGTTTGAGGAAAAGTGCTCAGCAGCTAGAGAAGTACATCTGACAACTAAATCTAAAAACTTCATGTTATTTTTTGGTGTTTATCTGCAAAACTGTGTTGTGAGCTTGCTTAAGCTTTCAGACTTTAGATGGCAATGCGGATGAAACCTGGGAGACCTCCATCGCATCTCCCTGGATCGCCATATCTCCCCATGCCTGCCATATGGACTAAGCCCTAGGAATAGAAAGTTCTGAAAAGTTAAAAGAGATTCCATGAGAGGCCGTATTCTCCAAGCCCTGGGCGTGCCTGTGTCTTCTGGAATTTGCCCTTTAGAGCCGCCTGTCTGCAAGGGCAGGGGGCTCAAGGGCAGGGGGCTGGATTTGGTCACAGGATCTGGAGCTAATCGGAGCTAATCTTGAATGCCCAAACTAGTTTTTTTTTTTTTTACGTTGTTTACATGTCCTTCACTATTGATTTGTGGTGATTACACTTCTCTCTTTTTTTTTTTTTTTTTTTTTTTTTTACTATTAATCTCACTGGTGAAGGATATAAATTTTCTGGGTTCTTGTAATAAAGTGTCAATCGTACAAGAGGCTTTTGTCCATGTCAGATTCTTTCCCGGAGAGGAATCTCCACATTAAGCGCCGTGAACAGGAACTTAAAGGAATTTATTTCATAAAAGGGAAAAAATTGCTTCAGATAAGTGGCTGCAGAACTGCACCCGAATCCTTTGCACATCTTTCTGAGAAACTCGATCTCGAGCGGACTCAGTGGCCATATTCAGTGCTGGATTTATTATTCCCAACTGAGCCAGTCAGCAACAACAAGAGTGTACCACCAAACCCAGCTTGTTTTTATTATCTTGAAACAGGGTCTCACTAAATTGGGAGGGCCCTACTAAATTGCTGAATCTGGTGGCAAACCTGCGATCATTCTTTCTCAGTCTCCCAATTACCAGGAATACAAGCGAGCACCACCATGACTGCCTTTTTTTTTTTAATTTTGAAATAGGGTCTTGCTAAATTGTTGAGGCTGGCTTTGAACTTGTTATCCTCATGTGCTGGGGTCCAGCCCTAGCAGAGTCGAGGTTCGTGTGCCAGTGAGAAAAGAACCGAGGTCGAAATGAGAAAAGAATTGCCACACAAGATCAATCTTCTCCATTTTATTCAGGATTTGTTACAGTTTTTATACTTTATTTTTTGGCAAAAAAGCAAGAGCATAGTCATGCAAGCAGGATTGCCAAGGACAGTAAAAATTATTATTTTCTATAAAGTTTAGGGCAAGGGTGCTGGACATAGTATATTTTGTCTCACTTCACAAGGCTGTCTCAAACTTAATCGTATAGAGTGGCTCTAACTAAGGTTAGTTTGAACTTAATATTTGGTCCAATATTTTCATCCTTGGGAAAGAATCTTTTCTATCTGAGTCTCTCACAAGGCGCTGCCCATCAGTTTTTAGTTATAATGTTTATACATAAAGTTACAATTATACATATTAATCCAAATAATCCTAAAATAATTTTTGAAGAAAGGAATGCCAGACATACTTCATGGGGGATCTACGCCGTTGCGGATCCCTTGATCGAGCTTTCTCAAGATCTGCATGAAGATGCTGTGGCACTCATGTCTCACCAGAAAGACTACTCACACTTAGTTTAAGCCAAATAGAAAGTCTTTATTAGCCAGCAGGTGACTACACTTCAGGGTGTTTAGTCCTGAATGCAGCCTGGAGCCATTTATCAGGGCTTGTTTTATATGTCAAAATCACAAGCTCAGAAGTGAGAGTTTAGGTTCGCACAGAACAATTAACTGTTTCTTTCAGCGGGTGTGTAAGTCAAGTGGAAAGTACAGAAGCCAGGAACAGCACTGTGCAGAAGCTCAATAACCCATGTGGGTCCCTTCTATTATCCACTTTTTATTTATTTTTTAACAGATCTGGGGATGGAATCCAGGGGCATTCGACCTCTGAGATACACCCCTGCCCTGTTTTTTATTCTTTATTTGAAATGGGGTCTCCCTAAGTTGTGAGGGCCTCACTAAGTAGCTGAGGCTGCCTGTGAACCAGGATCCTCCAGTCTCAGCCTCCTGAATTCTGGGATTACAAGCATGCACCACCACACCAGGCTGCAGCATTCTTTTTTTTTTTTTTTTTTTTTTTTTTGTGGTACTGGAGTTCCTGGAAACCCTTCTACTTCCGGGCTACACTCCCAGACCTATTTGTTATATTTTTATTTGGAAACAGGGTCTCATAAGCCAGCGAGGCTGGCTTCGAACCTGTGTGATCCTCCTGTCTCTGCCTCACAAACACGGGGATTACAAGCGTGCCCCACCATGCCTGACTGTAGCATTCTTTTTTTAAAGAAAACTTTGTAATTGTAAGACTTGAGAGGTGGGTGATATAGGGCACAGAAATGACTCAAGTTTTTATATAAAATGAAAATATAAGTGGGGCATGGTGGAACACACTTGTAATCCCAGTGTTTGGGAGGCTGAGACAGGAGGATCACAGTGAGTTTTGCCCACCAGCACCAATAAGCCTTTGTGAACATTCCAGATGATCTGCCATTTTAGGCTATCAAACCTGCTCCCACCAGCAGCTCAAGGCTGCATTGGGAAGGTTCAGATCCAGAGTATAGCCCTGGTACACCAGAGATCCTCTAGTGGAATAAATCTTTAACTTTACATCTTCTGAGTCGATGTTCTTTTTTGAGCAATATCTGGACCCCATAACAGTAGGGGAATCAGCCTAAAGAGTTGAATTCCTTTCTCCTCCTCCTCCTCCTCCTCCTCCTCCTCCTCCTCCTCCTCCTTCTTTTGTGGTACTGGGGATGAAACCTGGGGGTATTCTACCTTAGAGATACACCCTCAGTCCCATTTTTTATTCTTTAGTTTGAAACAGGGTCTCACTGAGCTACAAAGGCTGCTCTCAAACTGGGATCCTCTTGTCTCAGCCTCTGAAATCCTGGGATTACAAGGGTGTGTCACCATGCCTGGCTCTGGATTCCTTTCATTATTAGCACAGAGCAAGTGACAATCAGTTCTTGGAATTTTCAGGTCAACATTATCTAGTTAATGGATAGCTCTTGGGCATTTCCCAAATCATTGGGCTTTGAAAAGTATCTTTCTCTATCGACTTATTTGATCAGTCTAAAAATACATTCTATAGGGTAAAAAAAATATGTATGCACAATTAACTGGACAGATAGTACTCTAAGATTTTTGGACAAACCTTCAGGGTGAAGATGAATGTACCAGTATTAAAAAAAATTGCTCCTTAGCTGAGCATGGTGGCTCATGCTTGTGATCCCAGCATTCACGGACAGCCTCAGCTACTTAGTGAGGCCCTCTCCAACTCAGTGAGACCTGGTTTCAAAATAAAGACTAAAAAATAGGGCAGGAGGTGTAGCTTGGAGGTCGAATGCCCCTGGGTTACATCCCCACATGCGCAAAAAAAAAAAAGTAAAGAAAAATTGCATGGTGGTGCACACTTATAATCCCTGCGCTTGGGAGGCTGAGACAGGAGGATGATATAGGTTCAAAGCCAGCCTTAGCTACTTAGTGAGTCTCTCAGCAACTTAGTGAGACCCTGTTTCTAAACAAAGTATAAAATAGGTCTGGGAGTATAGCCCAGAGGTAGAAAAGCCCCTGGGCCCCATCCCCAGTACCGCACACACAAAAATAAATAAAAAAAAAGAAAAAGAAAAATTGCTCCAGTATTAACTTCCATGAAAATGTAAAAAGCAAGCCGGGCATGGTGGCCCACACTTGTAATCCTAGTATTAGGGAGTCTGAGACAGGAGAATCGCGGTTTGCAGCCAGCCTCAGATACTTAATGAGGCCCTTTGCAACTCAGTGAGACCCTGTTTCAAAATAAAGAATAAAAAATAGGGCTGGAGGTGTATCTCGAAGGTACAATGTCCCTGGGTTCCATCCTCAGTACCACCAAAAATAAATAAGTAAGTAAGTAAATAAATAAATAAATAATAAATAAAAAAGGGAGCCAGGCATGGTGGCGCATACTTCTAATCCCAGCATTTGGGAGCTTGAGACCAGAGGATCGTGGTTCACGGACAGCCTCAGCTACTTAGTGAGGCCCTCTGCAACTCAGTGAGACCCGGTTTCAAAATAAAGAATAAAAAAATAGGGAAAGGGTTGTAGCTCGAAGGTTGAATGCCCCTGGGTTCCATCCCCAGACCCAAAAGAAAGAAAGAAAGAAAGAAAGAAAGAAAGAAAGAAAGAAAGAAAGAAAAGAAAGAAAAGAGGACTGGGGGTGCAGCTTGGAGGTAGAATGTCCCTGGGTTCCATCTCCAGTAACAAACAAACAACAACAAAAAAAAAGGAATGGGAGTGTAGCTTGAGGTAGAATGCCCCTGGGTTCCATCCCCAGTGCCACAAAGTTAAATAAATAAATAAATAAATAACAGAGTCTCATACATTTGCAGAGAACCTTACTAAGTAGTTGAACCTGGCCATCAAAACATGATCCTGAGGGCTTCCGGGAAGTTGGCAACGGAGAAAAGCAGGGCTTACAAGCCCTGCTAACAACCAATCTCTATTACCACAAAATCAGCGCCTTTCATAGCCAGAAAACACCATCAGCAGGGAAACAAAAAATGTAATTTCAAGGGACAGAGAAAAAGAGGGCTGGAAAAACGAGACACCAGAAACCAGACCACAGTGCTGCAGCCGGAGCTGTGGTGTGAGGCGGTGGGCGCCATTTTCCCTTGCAGCACCAGGCTCCAGAGAGGAGGGGAACTCATAATGGAGCTCAGAACCAGAGAGGAGATACGCCGGCCTCAAGCCCGAGGACGCGGCAGCAGCGCCTTACTACCGGCGGCAGTGGCGAGTTCACTGGATGGCACCAGACCAACGCACTCAACAGCCCACCAGGCTCCAGAGAGGAGCGGCAGACAGCGAGCCGAGGTGAGCCGCTGCGGATCAGCCGGGAGGAATTCGGCAGATTTCTCGGTGCAGGGAGCATCTAAAGCTTCCAGAGGCTGAGCTCAGCACACCCTGCAGGGACTCAGAGCGGAGCTCAAAAACAGAAAAGAAATATGCCAGCCTCATGGCCGAGGGCGTGGCAGCGGCGCCATATTGCCACCGGCGGCAGCAGCAGTGAATTCACCGAGTCCACTAGAGCTCCATCTGCGCACTCAACAACAGTGAGTCAAATTGTGGCCCGTGGAGGAGAAATCTCAGTACTGTACTCCCAGGGACTTGACCCAGTGGGGGAGTGACTGTGGCAGAATTATCACACCATAGGAGAACGCCCAACCTGGCACCCCTCATGGTCTAAAGCAGCCTTGATTGACTCCCAGGGTCTGAGACTCTGCGATACAACCCAGTAAAGGAGTATTGGGGACTGAGATACCACAGACTCGAGATCCAGAGCACCTTAAGTGAAGTTGTAGTGACACAACGGAAGAACCCAGACATTGAAGAAATATGGGCCCATTTTAAGAGAGCTAACCTAAGAATAATTGGAATAGAGGAGGGAAAAGAAGGTAAAACCAAAGGGATCAACAATCTCTTCAAGGAAGTAATAGCAGAAAAATTTCCAAACATAGAGCAAGAGGTCGATACACAGGTCCAGGAAACTTATAGAACTCCCTTTAGACAGGATTGGAAAAGAGGATCCCACGCCACATAATTGTCAAAATGACCAATGTGGAAGCCAAGCAGAGAATCTTAAAGGCAACAAAAACAAAGGGCCAAGTGACATTCAGAGGCAAACCAATTAGAATCACTCCAGACTTCCCAAACCAAGTCATGAGAGCCAGAAGGGCTTGGAGTAACATATTCCAAACTCTGAAAGAAAACAACTTCCAGCCAAAAATTTCCTACCCAGCAAAACTTTCTATCAAATTAGATGGGGAAATAAGAAGCTTCCATGACAAACAGAAACTGAAGGAATTTATGTCTTCAAACCCAGAGCTAGAGAAAATACTCAAAGAGATTAACTACAAAGAAGAAATAGGTAACACACAGAACCAGAGAAACAAGATTTTCCATCCAACAGACAACTAAGATTGGTTATCTGTGGAGATTCATTATTTATGTTAGTCTTTTACCTATCTCTAAATGGTATTGTTTGCTTTTATTGTTGCTAATTATTAGGATTTCTAGTTGGAATATTAATATACCTTCAGATATAGCATTTGGAAATATTTTATCCCATTCTATCAGTAACTTTTAACTCTGTTTACATTGTCTTTGGATATACAATTTTTTTTTTATTTTTTAGGGAGTTTGTATACTCTTCTGTTGCCTGTGCCATTGAAATCATATCCAAGAAATCACTGTCAATTTCAATGTTGTGAGGTTTTATGAACCAGATTTTCTTCTAAAAGTTTATAGTCTTAAGATTTATATTTAGGTCTTTTATCTATTTTGAGTTAATATTTGTATATGGGATTAGGTAAGGGTCCAATTTTATTCTTTGTCATGTAATTATTATTTTTCAACAATATTTAGTTAAAAGATAATTATTTCCTCCACCAAATGTTCATGGAAATCTTGTCAAAAATAACTTGATGACATATGGAAGAATTTAGCTCTAGGCTTTTATTTAACTCCAATGGTTTATATATCTGCCTTTAGAACAGTACTACACTGTTTCAATTATTGTAGCTTTATATGGTTTGAAATCAGAAAATATACATCTTCTAGCTTTGTTCTTCTTCGAGATTGTTTTGGGTATCTAGAGTCCATATTCCATATCAGGATAGATCTTTTCTGAAAAATAAATAAATAAATGTATGATAGTTTCACGTAAAAAAAAGAAAAAAAATATTCTCTGGTAAGAAAGAAAGCAAAAAGAAATATTGGAATGCTATCTTTAAGTCATCAAAAGCTTGGTATCAGACAAATGAAACTGTTATGTGAGATTATCATTGTTAATATTGGATAAACTGCTATAAAACTAGATGTCAACCACTAAGCCAAGCATGGGAAGGAGTGATGGGGAGTGAACGGGGTGGGGATCGGGTAGGGGCAAACTGGGCAATGTGTGCATGTATGTCTACAAAAGTATTTTCTTTATACCATTATGATGTATGAATACATTGCACATATAAAAAAAATTGCCAAGAAATGGCTAGCAGAATGCAAACAACAACAACAACAAAAAAACCATGATCCTTTTGTCTCAGTTTCTCAAGAACTCAGTCTCCAAGTACAAGTGTGCTCCACCATGTCCTGCTGCAGTTCTAAACTTAAAGTTACAACCTTTCTTTTCTTCCCTATATGTCTCCTTTTTAACTATTACTTTTATTTCTTTTGCCTCACTCAGATGACTTGTATACTGTTTTGGGTGCCATGGGCCAGGATCTTGCCTTACAGAGACACAAGGTCAAAAGGGCACTGCAGTCTCGCTTCATGTATGGACAAAAAGTGCCATTCAACTCGTGATTCCTCAACTTAAATGTAGAGTCACCTTAAAGTGGGAGTGTCTTTTTATTTTTTATATTTTTTGCAGTACTAGGGATTGGATCCAGGGGCATTCTACCTCTGAGTTACACCCCAACTCTATTTTATTCTTTATTTTGAAACAAGGTCACACTAAGTTGTGTTTTTATTCTTTATTTTGAAACAGGGTCACACTAAATTGGCCTCACTAAATCGCTGAGGCTGGCCGACCGGGAACCTGATATTCTCCTGTCTCAGCCTCCTAAGGTACACATCCTGCTAGAGTGATTGAAAATGTGGATTACCAGCAGGGCGTGGTGGCGCACGCTTGTGATCTCCGCATTGGGGAGGCCGAGACCTGAGGATCGAGGTTCATCGACAGCCTCAGCTACTTAGTCTTTGCAATTTAGTAAGACCCTGTTTAAAAATAAAGAATAAAAAAATAGGGCAGGGTGTGTAGCTGGGAGGTAGAATGCCCTTGGGTTAAATCCCCAGACCCGCAAAAAAAAAAAAAAAAAAAAAAAAAAGAAAGAAAGAAAGAAAGAAAGAAAGAAAGAAAGAAAGAAAAAGAAAAAGAAAATGTGGATTACCAGGGCCGGGCTTGGTGTCGCACGCTTGTAATCCCCGCGCTTGGGAGGCTGAGACAGGAGGATCGCACGGGTTCGAAGCCAGCCTCAGCTACTTAGTGAGGCTTTCGCCAATTTAGTGAGACTCTGTTTCAAAAAAATATATAAAATAGGTCTGGGAGTATAGCCCGGAGGTAGAAAGCCTCTGGGTTCCACCCCCAGTACCAACAACAACAAAAAAAAGGAAAATGTGGATTACCAAGGCCTTGCCCCCAGATTCCTCTGGTCTAGAGCCTAGGGGGTGCCAGCTCAGGTGAAGCTGGGCGGCTCCTGTTTCCTCGCCAGGAGCCCCGCCCACTGGGGGTGGGGCTCGGGTGAGAGGGGAGGGGCTGGTGCAGAGGGCGGGGCCTGTCCGGGGTGGGAGGCGCCCTGCCGCGAGGCCCCGCCCCCTGCGCGGCCGCGCTGAGTCACGGTGAGGCTGCGCGGCCGCGCGCCCTCGGCACTTCCGCGTGCATGGCCCTGCGGCCCCGGGCGCTGTGCGCGGGCGCGGGCTGGCTGCGGGCGGCGCGCGCAGAACCCCGCCTGCAGCTCCCTCCGCCCCGCCGCGCCCGCGCCGCGCGCACCCTCTCCCGCGCCATGGCGAGCAGGCCGGAGCCGCCGCCGCGGGGCTCTGCGCCCGCCGCCCCCGCCGCCTTCGACTACCTGGTGATCGGGGGCGGCTCGGGCGGGCTGGCCAGCGCGCGCCGGGCAGCCGAGCTGGGCGCCAGGGCCGCCGTGGTGGAGAGCCACAAGCTGGGCGGCACTTGCGTGAGTACCGGGCCCCTCGGGCAGCCGCAGCCCGCTCTCTCCCCGCCCGCCCGCGCTGCGTTTCGCTCTCCACGCCTCGCCGGGTGGAGAAGAGTGCCTGGGGCTTCTCTGCGCGTGGCGAGGTCGGCAGGTGCAGCGCTGCCGCACCCCTGCGCCAGCCAGGGGAGTAGTGCATCCACGCGGAGCAGGTGAAAGACAGCATCCAGGACCGCGGAGCCTGCAGTCGGAGAAAATTGCATTGCAAGTGGCTGTGTCTGTGGGTGGGTGTGTGTGCTCGCGGTTCGAATGGTCGGGAGAGTGGAGATCTTGGTGTGTCCCATCCTGGGACTTTGACTTAACACTCAGTGCTTAGAAATACAGATTACCTTGATATAAGGTTTAAAAATCACTGTCAGGTGATTTCTCAGGCAGACCTTATACCTCTTGTTTTACTGTGTGTGTGTGTGTGTGTGTGTGTGTGTGTGTGTGTGT
Organism: Muscardinus avellanarius; assembly: GCF_963383645.1. Classification (NCBI taxonomy): domain Eukaryota; kingdom Metazoa; phylum Chordata; class Mammalia; order Rodentia; family Gliridae; genus Muscardinus; species Muscardinus avellanarius. The sequence goes on along the minus strand of NC_137800.1, from coordinate 49,098,232 downwards.
GTGTGTGTGTTTTACCGGGATTGAACCTAGAGGCATTTTACATCCCAGCTACACTCCCAGTCCCCCCCCCCCCCTTTTGCGGGTCTGGGTATGGAACCCAGGGGCATTCGACCTCCAAGCTACACCCCTTGCCCCATTTTTTTATTCTTTATTTTGAAACCGCGTCTAAGTTACGGAGGGCCTCACTAAGTAGCTGAAGCTGTCCACGAACCGCGATCCTCCAGTCTCAGCCTCTCAAATGCTGGGATTACAAGCGTGTGCCACCACGCCCGGCCAGTTTTTTATTTTTAATTTTGAAACAGGGTCTCACAGAGTTGCGGAGGGCCTCACTAAGTAGCTGAGGCTGTCCGCGAATCGCGGGGATTACAAGTGTGCGCCACTTCGTCCGGCAACTCCAAGCCCTTTTAATTTTATTTATTTATTTATTTATTTATTTATTTATTTATTTATTGTACTGGGGGTGGAACCCAGAGGCTTTCTACCTCCGGGCTATACTCCCATACCTATTTTATACTTTATTTGGAAACAGGGTCTCACTAAGTTGCTGAGAACCTCACTCAGTAGCTGAGGCTGGCTTTGAACCTGTGCGATCCTCCTGTCTCAGCCTCCCAAGCGCGGGGATTACTAGCGTGCGCCATCACGCCCGGCTCAGCCCTTTCAATTATGAAACAGTCTTGCCAAGTTGCTGAGGGTCTTGCTAAACTGAGGCTGGCCTTGAACCTGTGATCTTCCTGTCTCAGCCAGCACACCCTGTGTGTTCATAACATCTGAACATAATTTTTTTTTTTTGCAGTATTGGGAATGGAACCCAGAAATATTCTATCTCCCAGCTACACCCCCAGCCCTATTTTTTATTCTTTATTTTGAAACAGGGTCTCAGTGAGTTGCAAAGGGCCTAAGTAGTAGCTGAGGCTGCCCAGAACCCAGATCCTCCTGTCTCAGCCTTCCAAATGCTGGGATTACAAGTGTGCACCACCACGCCTGGCTTTGAACATAATATTAGTACCCACAGCATTAGTGCAGTCTTTTTCTCTCAGGTATTGGGGGAGGTGCTTGCTGCGGACTGTTAAAATACCAAATGCAAGACTAACCGGACTAACGTGGGATTAGGAGAGATAGGTTCTCCTAAATCTTTTGAAGACTGATTTTTTTTTTTTTTTCACTACTAGGGATGGGACCCAGGGACATTCTACCTCCCAGCTACATCCCCAGCCCTATTTTTTATTCTTTATTTTGAAACAGGGTCTCACTGAGTTGCATAGGGCCTCACTAAGTAGCTGAGGCTGTAGGCAAACAGAGATGCTCCTGTCTCAGCCTCCCGAATGCTGGAATTACAAGTTTGCACCACCACGCTCAGCTTGATGTTTGTTTTTTTAAATTTTTATTATTTATTTATTTTTTGCAGTACAGGGGATAGAACCCAGGGGCATTCTACCTCCGAGTTCCCAGGCCTGTTTTTTTTTTTTTTCCTTTATTTTGAAACAGGGTCTCACTAAGTTGCGGAGGGCCTCAGCTGGCAATCTAGGACCTGTTTCCAAATAAAATATAAAATAGGTCTGGGAGTGTAACCCAAAGGTAGAAGGCCCCTGGGTTCCATCCTCTGTACCACACACAAAAAATTTTGTCCAATAATTTGTAAGATTAATGAAACTGGAAATAAGCAGATATGGAAAGGCCGACTTCATTGTTGGAATGCTCAAGTTCAAAATGAACACGGGATAAAGAGGAAAAATAATCTTTGTTAATTATTGACTTGCACTTTGACATGTTAGTCCAGAAAGGCTAGAAGGCTGTCTGCAGAAGGCAGATTGAGGGGTGCCACTCGGAGGCTGCCCATCTCCACCAGGGAGAGCACTGGTCTCTTCTCGCCTTGGACCTCTACATTTCTCTGTTTTCCTTTCCTTGTTTCTGTCATAGTCAGCTATGGCATTTGCTGTCATTCCTGGTCCTTCTGGTATTCATTAGTCAAGAAGGGACTGGCCCTCTTTTTTGATTCCTGATACTAAGGTGACTACACAGAGAGAGAAACTGCTTCAGAGAGCAAGCTAAGGGCAGCTCAAGACCGTCAGCCATTTACTTGCCTACTGAGCACCTGGCCTTATTAGTCTCATTTTCCTGCTTATTAGTCTCATTTTCCTCCAGCAGTGTTTATTTCCATATAAGCATGGATATCTTTGGGACATCTCTTTAATATTTTTATTTATTTATATTTTTGTAGTACCATGGATTGAGTGGTACTGGGGTTCCTGGAAACCCTTCTACCTCTGGGCTACACTCCCAGACCTATTTTATACTTTTTATTTGGAAACAGGGTCTCTTAAGCCAGCATGGCTGGCTTCGAACCTGCGCGATCCTCCTGTCTCCGCCTCCCAAGTGTGGGGATTACAAGCGTGTGCCACTGCACCCGGCTATTTTTTTTTTTTTTTAATCTGAGTTAAGAAGTTAAGGGGCATTCTACCTTTGAACTACACCCCAGCCCTAATTTTTATTCTTTATTATTATTATTATTAAATTTTTGTGGTTCTGGGGATAGAACCCAGAGGCCCTTCTACCTCTGGGCTACACCTCCATACCTAATATATATACATATATATATATATATTTTTTTTTTTTTAAATTTTTTTTGCAGTGCAGGGAATGAAACCCAGGGGCATTCTGCCTCTGAGCTGCACCCCCAGCCCTATTTTATTCTTTATTTTGAAACAGGGTCTCACTGAGTTGCAAAGGGCCTCACTAAGTAGCTTAGGTTGTTCTTGAACCACGATCCTCCTATCTTAGCCTCCCAAATACTGGGATTACAAGCGTGTGCCACCTCGCCCGGCTTATATTTTTATTTGGAAACAGGGTCTCACTGAGATGCCAAGAGCCTGATTAAGTAGCTAAGGCTGGCTTTGAGCCCGCTTGATCCCCCTGTCTCAACACCAAGTACTGGGATTACAAGCATGGTCCACCACACCCAGCTTTATTCTTTTTTTTTTTTTTTTTTTGGTGGTACTGGGGTTGGAACCGCAAAAAAAAAAAAAAAAAAAAAAAAAAGATCAGTTTACTTTGCCTTCTACAAGCAGCTAGGATACACATTTTTTTTTTTTTTTTTTTTTTTTGTAGTACTGGAGATGGAACCCAGGGGCATTCTACCTCCAAGCTATACCCCCAGCCCTATTTTTTATTTTATTTTGAATCGGTCTCACTGAGTTGCAAAGGGCCTCACTAGTAGCTGAGGCTGTCTGCGAACTGTGATCCTCCTGTCTCAGCCTCCCAAATGCTGGGATTACAAGCGTGCACCATTACGCCCAGCTTTCATTTATTACTATTAAGGCCCTGTAATCAGTCCTTCTTAACTCAGATTAAAAAAAAAAAGTAGCCGGGTGTGGTGGTGCACGCTTGTAATCCCCGCGCTTGGGAGGTGGAGACAGAAGGATCGCGCAGGTTCGAAGCCAGCCGCGCTGGCTTAAGAGACCCTGTCTCCAAATAAAAAGTATAAAATAGGTCTGGGAGTGTAGCCCGGAGGTAGAAGGGTTTCCAGGAACCCCAGTACCACCCAAAAAAAGAAAAGAAAAGGAAGTGATTAAGAAAGAAAATGAACAGGTATGTACAAAAATGCTGCTGATTGTTTAGAAAGATCCTTGAGAGGGATTTTTATCTAGGTTTACTGTATAAATATTATCCTTAATATACGGTGTTTTCCCTGGGTGAAATCTTACAATAATTTGTGTTTTTTCCTTCTGTATTGGCTGCTAGAAGGCTCCGTGTCAAGTATATGTTGTATCTCTAATAAGTCTGTGTGTGTGGGGGGGGTACTGGGGATGGAACTCACAGGCATTCTACCTCCGAGCTACCCCCCCCCCGTCCGTTCTTTCTTTCTCCCTTTCTTTCTTTCTTTCTTTTCTTTTCTTTCTTTTTTTTTTTTTTTTGCGGTTCTGGGGATGGAACCCAGGGGTATTCAACCTCCGAGCTGCACCCCCTGCCCCATTTTTATTCTTTATTTTGAAACCGGGTTTCACTGAGTTGCAGAGGGCCTCACTAAGTAGCTGAGGCTGTCTGCGAACCGGGATCCTCCAGGTCTCAGCTTTCCGAATGCTGGGATTACAAGCGTGTGCCACCACGCCTGCCTGGCTGGCTGGCTGGCTGGCTGGCTTTCTTTCTTTCTTTCTTTCTCCCCCCTCTCTTTCCTTCTTTCTTTTTTTTGTGGTACTGGGGTTCCTGGAAACCCTTCTATCTCATTCCCAGACCTATTTTATATTTTTATTGGGAAACCGGGTCTATTAAGCTAGCAAGGCTGGTTTAGAACCTGCAGGATCCTCCTGTTTCCGCCTCCCAAGCGCCGGGATTACAAGTGTGCGCCACCACACGGCGTTCCCAGCCCTATTTTTTATTCTTTATTTTGAAACTGGGTCTCACTGAGTTGCAAGGAGCCTCACTAAGTAGCTGAGGCTGGCTGTGAACCGTGATACTCCAGTCTTATCCTCCTAAATGCTGGGATTACAAGGGTGCGCCACTACACCCGGCCTTCTAGTAAGTCTTTAAAGCAGAAATGAGTTGATGCTTTGGTCCTGGGGATTTATGTGGCTTTCCACTAGCAGTTTTATTAGCAGGGCCATGTTACATGTTTTACCCACCTATTCCATAAGTTTCCCAGAGATCCTCGAAGACAGTAGCTCAAAGCATCTGATTACCATGTTTCCTTCTCTCTCTGACTGCTTCTCTTAAGAAAATTCTGATAAATAACCATTCTTCTACTTCATCACATGAGGAAAACAGTGTTCTTATCTCTGTCAACTCTATGATAGAAAAAAAGGGAGTAACTACAATCTAGTTCATTGTGACTTAGAACTCAAGGAATGCAAGCTGGGCTTGGTGGCGCACCCTTGTTATTCTAGTACTTGGAAGGTTGAGACAGGAGAATCACAGGTTCACAGCCAGCCAGTCTCAGCTACTTAGTGAGGCCCTCTACAACTGAGTGGGACCCTGTTTCAAAATGAAGAATAAAATAAATAGGGTTGGGGGTATAGCTCTGATGCAGAATGTCCCTGGCTCAACCCCAGTACTGCAAAAGAAGAAAAAGGAACTCAAGGAATGTTCCTTGTTTCATGCTTAGGATTCATTTCTTGTAGGTGTAATTTTTTTTTTTTCTGTACTAGGGATGGAACCCAGGGGCATTCTGCCTCTGAGCTACACCCCCAGCCCTATTTTTTTATTCTTTATTTTCATACAGGTTCTCACTGAGTTGCACAGGGCCTCACTAAATAGTAGCTGAGGCTGTCCGCGAACCACGATCCTCCAGTCTCAGTCTCTTCAATGTTGGGATTACAAGCGTGTGCCACCATGCCTGACACTTGTTAGGTGTATTTGATGGTTTAATATTCTTAAAATATAACTTTTTTTCCCCCTAGGTGAATGTCGGATGTGTACCCAAAAAGGTAAAATTTTTTTCTTCTTATGTATTTCTTTTTCATATTTGGTAAATTGTGATCAGAATAAACATGTTTCCAAATATCAGTTAAAATTTTTTCTGCAAAAAATAACTGAGAACCCAAATAAAAGTGGCTTAAATGAGAGAGTGGTTTGGGGATGTATTTTGTGTGTATGGGAGTGATACTAGAGAGTGAACCCAGGAGCATTCTTCCTCCAAGCTACAGCCCCAGCCCTATTTATTTATTATTTATTGGTACTGGGCATGGAATCCAGGGGCATTATACCAAGCTACACACCCAGTCCTATATTTTATTCTTTATTTTGAAACAGGGTCTCACTGAGTTGCAAAGGGCCTCACTAAATAGAAGCTGAGGCTGTCCTCAAACTGCAGCCCTCCTGTCTCAGCCTTCCAAATGCTGGGATTACAAGTGTGAGCCACCATGCCTGGCCAGCCCTTTTTATTTTGATACAGGGTCTTCCTAGGTTGCCAAGAATCTCACTACACTGCTGAGGCTGTCCTTGAACATGGGATTCTCTTGTCTCAGCCTCCTAAATACTGGGATTACAAGTGTGTACCACCATGCTTAGCTACATTTTTTTTTTTTTTTTTTGGTAGTATTGGAGGTGGAACCCAGGGGCTTTTCTACCAGGCTGTACCCCCAGACCTTTTTTATACTTTATTTGGAAACAGGGTCTCACTAAGTTGCTGAGAGCCTCATTAAGTAGCTGAGGCTGGCTTTTTTTTTTTTTTTTTTTTTTTTGCGGGTCTGGGGATGGAACTCAGGGGCATTCAATCTCCGAGCTACACTCCCTGCCCTATTTTTTATTCTTTATTTTGAAACCAGATCTCACTGAGTTGCAGAGGTTCTCACTAAGGAGCTGAGGCTGTCCTCAAATCGCGATCCTCTAGTCTCAGCCTCCCGAATGCTGTGATTACAAGCGTGCGCCACCACGCCCAGCTGCTGAGGCTGGCTTTGAGCCTGTGCTATCCTCCTGTCTCAGCCCCCCAAGTGCTGGGATTACAAGCATATGCCACCACGCTCGGCTTCCTTAAATGGGGTCTCACTAGGTCCCTAAGGGCCTCACTTAAGTTGCCAAGGCTGGCCTTGAACCTATGATTCTTCTGACTCAGCTCCCAAATATTGGGATTACAGGTCTGCACCACCATTCCTGGATCTAAAACTTTTTTTTGTTTTTTTTTTTTGTTTTTGTTTTGCAGTACTGGGGATGGAACCCAGGGGCATTCTACTTCTGAGCTATATCCCCAGCCCAATTTTTTTTTTTTTTTTTTTTTTTTTTTTTTTTTTTTTTGGTGGCACTGGGGGTGGAACCCAGAGGCTTTCTACCTCCGGGCTATACTCCGAGACCTATTTTATATTTTATTAGAAACAGGGTCTCACTAAGTTGCTGAGAGCCTCACTAAGTAGCTGAGGCTGGCTTCGAACCTGTGCGATCCTCCTGTCTCAGTCTCCCAAGCGCGGGGATAACAAGCGTGCGTCACCATGCCCGGCTCCCCAGCCCTATTTTTTATTCTTTATGTTGAAACAGGGTCTCACTGAGTTGCAAAGGGCCTCTCTAAGTAGCTGAAGCTGTTCACAAACCCTGATCCTCCTGTCTCAGCCTCCCAAATATGGAGATTTTTTTTTTTTTTTTTTTTATGGTACTAGGGATGGAACCCAGGGGCATTCTACCTCTGAGCAATACCCCCAGCCCTATTTTTTATTCTTTATTTTGAAACAGGGTCTCACTGATTTGCAAAGGGCCTCACTAAGTAGCTGAGGCTGGCTTTGAACCTGTGCAATCCTCCTGTCTCAGCCTCCTGAATGCTGGGATTACAAGCGTGTGCCACCGCGCCCGGCTCAAATACTGGGGATTACAAAGGTGTGCCACCATGCCCGGCTCTAAAACATTATTTTGCTTTCTTTCTTTTTTTTTTTGGTGGTACTGGGAATGGAACCCAAGGGTATTCTACCTCTGAGCTACACCCCCAGCCCTATTTTTTATTCTTTATTTGGAAACAGGGTCTCACTGAGTGCCTGAGAGCCTCAGTACGTAGTCAAGGCTGGCTTCAAACCTATGCAGTCCTCCTGTCTTAGCCTCCCAACAAGCCTGTGCCACCACACCTGACTATTTATTTATTTATTTATCTGTCTATTTATTTATTTATTTATTTGTTTGTTTTTGAGGTGCTGGGAATGGAACCCAGGGGCATTCTACCTCTGAGCTATACACTTTATCCCTACTTTTTATTCTTTTTGAAACAGGGTTTCACTGAGTTGCAATGGGCCTCACTAAGTAGCTGAGGCTGTCCATTAACCACAAATGTGACTCTCCTGTCTCAGCCTCCCAAAAGCTGGGATTTCAAGCATTCGCCACCATGACCAGCTATGTATGTATGTATGTATGTATTTATTTATTTATTTATGTTGGGAATTGAGCTGAGGAACATTCTACCTCCAAGCTACACTCGCAGCCCTGTTTTGTTTTGTTTTGTTTGCACGCAGTATTGGGGATAGAACCGAGGGGCATTCTACCTCTGAGCTACACCCCTAGCCCTATTTTTTATTTTTTATTTTGAAGCAGAGTCTCACTGAGTTGCAAAGGGCCTCACTAAGTAGCTGAGGCTGTCTGTTAATTGCTATCCTCCAGTCTCAGCCTTGCAAATGCTGAGATTACAAGTATGCGCCATGACGCCCAGCTGAATTTTCTCTCTTAATGTGTTTTGTTTCTAAGGTCAGTATTTTTATCTGCTGTTCTATAGTTACCATTCATTCATGATTGCAGTGTTTATTCATGGCGCATACCACATTTAGATGACTGATTTGGGCACTTTTCTTTACAGGTAATGTGGAACACGGCTGTTCACTCTGAATTCATGCACGATCACGTTGATTATGGCTTTCAGAGTTGTGAGAGTAAATTCAATTGGCAGTAAGTGTTAAAAGGGTTCAATTTACAAATGATATTTTTGTAACTGAGCCATAAACTTTTGTGGGGAGTCTTTGTGATAACATAGGTATGACAGACTTTACCAGTAAATATATTCAGTATTGTGCAACCATTACCAATGTCTATGTCCACAACTTTTCTACCATTCCCAACAGAAACTACACATCAAACAGTAGTTTCTCAATCCCCACTACCCCTAGCCATTGGTACCTTTCTTCTGTCTCTATAACTTAACCTATGGTGGGCATGTTATATAAGTGGAATAAGAGAGAGAGAGAGAGAAGAGAAGAGAAGACATGACATGACATGACATGACATTTGGGATTAAACCCAGGGTGGGTTCTGCTTCTAAACTGAGAAGAGAAGAGATTTGGGATTAAACACAGGGGGGTTCTGCCTCTAAACTATACCCCCAGTCCTATTTTAAAATTTTAATTAATTAATTAATTTTTTGTAGTATTGGGGATGAAGCCCAGGGGCCTTCTACCCTCGGGATACACTCCCAGACTTACTTTATACTTTATTTGGAAACAGGGTCTCACTAAGTTACTGAGAGTCACTAAGTAGCTGAGGCTGGCTTTGAACCTGCACAATCCTCCTGTCTCAGCCTCACAAGTATTGGGATTACAAACATGTGCCACCACACCCGGCTTAATTTTTATTTTTTTATTTTTAGTTTTTGCATTACAGGGGATGGAACCCAGGGACATTTTACTTCCAAGCTACTCCCTTAGCCCTATTTTTTTTTTTTTTTTTTTTTTTTTTTTGGTACTTGGGATGGAACCCAGGGGCATTCTACCTCTGAGTGACACCCCAGCCCTATTTTTTATTCTTTATTTTGAACCAGGGTTCTCACTTAGTTGAAAAGAGCCTCAATTAAGTAGCTGAGGCTGTCTACGAACTGAGATCCCCCTGTCTCAGCCTCCCAAATGCTGGGATTATAAGTGTGCTTCACCACGCCCAGTTACCTGGCTTACTTTTTGTTTTGAAACAGAGCTGAAGTTGCTGAGGCTAGCTGTGAACTTGAGATCCTCCTGTCTCAGCCTCTCAAGTACTAGGAATATAGGTATATACCACCACGCCCAGCTTGCTTGCTTGCTTGCTTATTTGTTTGTTTGTTTGTTTATTTATTTGAAACAGGGTCGTACTAAGTTGTTGGAGGGCCTCATTAAATTACTGAGGCGGTGCACGATTGTAATGCCCGTGCTTGGGAGGCGGAGACAGGAAGATCGCGCAGGTTCGAAGCCAGCCACGCTGGTGTAAGAGACTGTTACCAAAAAAAAAAAAAAAAAAAGTATAAATTACTGAGGCTGGCCACAAACCTGCAATCCTTCTGTCTCAGCCTCCCAGGTAGATCACAGGCATACACTGCCATGCCTGGCTGACATGAACTTTTGAAAATTCAGAAGACCTTAACAAATCTATTCATTTTTCAGCAAATGAAAAATTTACATAGCATGCCAAAACAGCTCTCCTTGTTTTCTGTGCAGAAAGAGGTTTAGATATAGTGGAGTGGATGCCAGCTGAGTGTTCTCCATGGAGTGGAGAAAGGGTTCTCAGAGTCTGGGCATTATAGGGTGCCTGTAATTCCAGTACTTGGGATGCCGAGACAAGAGGATTGCAGGTTCAAGGACAGCTTCAGCAAGTAGAGAAACTTTTCATTAACCTACCAAGACCCTGTTTCAAAATAAAAACAAAATAAGGCCCTGGATTTAATCTTCAGGAACACACACACACACACACACACACAGGAAAGGACAGCTGTCTTCAGAGACAGCCACATACTTTATTCTTGCTGATGGCCTGTGACACACAACACACACACACACACACACACACACACACACACACACACACACACACACTGTTCCTAGCATAGGGGAACGTGAGTGGACAGGAAAGAACAGCTGTCTTCAGAGACAGCCTCATACTTTATTCTTGCTGATGGCCTGTGAGACCCTGTCAGGGATGTTCAGGAACAGTGGCCTAATTAATAATTGAAAGAGGAAAGTCCTGTTTCTGAGTACTGACTCAGGTTTTCTTGCAGTGTTATAAAGGAGAAACGGGATGCCTATGTGAGCCGCCTGAACACCATCTATCAAAATAATCTGACCAAGGTGTGTATGCTGTGTTTTGAACATGGAGAAGGAACTTTTCTCTACTGGAGTAGCCAACCAAATCTGGCTGGGAAAAATGTGCCCTTTGGATATATCATATCTTATTGTTTTATTATTATTATTATTATTATTATTATTATTATTATTATTTTGGTGGTACCGGGGGTGGAACTCAGGGGCTTTTGTATCTCTGGGCTATACTCCCAGACTTTTTTTTTTTAAGGGTCTGGGGATGGAACCCAGGGGCATTTGACCTCCCAGCCACACACCCTGCCTTATTTTTTATTCTTTATTGTGAAACAGGGTCTCACTGAGTTGCAAAGGACCTCACTAAGTAGCTGAGCTGTCCATGAACCGCAATCCTCTGGTTTTAGCCTCCCAAATGCTGGGATTACAAGCGTGCACCACCACGCCTGGATCAGAACTTTTTTTTTTTTTGTACTTTATTTGGAAACAGGGTTTCACTAAGTTGCTGAGAGCCTCATTGAGTAGCTGAGGCTGGCTTTGAACCTGTGCGATCCTCCTGTCTCAGCCTCCCAATTGCTGGGATTACATGTGCCACCACGCCCGGCTTTTATATTTTATTTTTATTTTTATTTTTTGCAGTACTGGGATGGAACTGAGGGGCATTCTACCTCCACGCTACACTCCCAGCCCTATTTTTTAATTATTTATTTTGAAACAAGGTCTCACTGAGTTGCAAAGGGCCTCAATAAGTTGCTGAGGCTGTCCACGAACCGTGATCCTCCTGTCTCAGCCTCCCAAATGCTAGGTTTTCAAGTGTGTGCCACCACACCCAGCTAAAGTTAGTTTTTATGAAGTCTGATTGAGAGCATTGCATGAAGGTGTGTTCACCTCCAGCACTGGTGTCTTCTTTGCCCCTCCTTTGCTACTTTGATGCCATGCCACTTACAAATTGTGCAACATCCAGCCCTTCTTTTTATTTAACTTTTTTTTATGGTGCTGGGGATGGAACCCAGGGGCATTTTACCTTTGAGCTACACCTCCAGCCCAATTTTTATTCTTTATTTTGAAACAGGGTCTCAATGAGTTGCAAAGGGCCTCATTAAGTTGCCAAAGTTGTCTGCTAACCACAATCCTCCTGTCTCAGCCTCCCAAATGCTGGGATTACAAGCGTGCGCCATCACACCCGGCTTATTTAAAATTTTTTTTTGTGTGTGTGTGTGGTATTGTGGATTAAAGTCAGGCATTGTATCTCTGAGTTATACTTTTAGCCCTTTTTATTTTTTATTCTGAAATAATGTCTCATTGAGTTGTATAGGGCCTTACTAAGTTGATGAGGCTGTCCTTGAATCTGCAATCCTCCTGTTTCAGCCTCACAAGTACCGGGATTACAGTTGTGTGCCATCACACCTGGCCAGCCTTCCTTTTTCTCTAGAGCATGTGTCCTATTCTCTTCATTTGACTTTGTGGTTTCTAAGATGTCTATATACCTTAGCTTACATTTAGACGACAATAGATTGTTAAAGATCTTTAGGACACCCTAATCTCATTAGCAGCATGTTTCTCACTAAGTTGATGAGGCTGGCCTCAAACCTATGATCATCCTGTCCCAGCCTCCCAAATACTGGGATTACAGGTGTGTGCCACCTTGCCCAGCTATAAACCAGTTTTTGTTGGGGAGAGGACTGGGTATTGAACCCAGAGCATTCTACTTCTGAGCTATACCGCCAGCCCTATTTTGTCTTATTTTTATTTTGAAACAGGGTCTTACTTAGTTGCAGAGGGCCTCACAAGTTGCTGAGGCTAGCTTCGAACCTGTGATCCTCCTTTCTTAGCCTTCCAAGTAGTGGGATTCAAGTGTGTACTACCACGCCCGGCCTATTATTATATTTATTTTGATAGACTGATGAGAGTCTCACTACTTGCTGAAGTTGTCCTCAAACCTGAGCTCCTCTTATCTTAGCCTCCCAAGTACTAGAATTATAGGTGTGCACCACCACACCCAGCTGTAAACCAGTTTTGTTGTGGGTTGTGTGTGGTATGGGGATAGAACCCAGGGACAGTCTACCTTTGAGCTCCATTTCCAGTCCTTATTTTATTTATTTATTTTTTTGGTGGGTTTGGGGATGGAACCCAGGGGCATTTGACCTCCAAGCTACACCCCCTGCCCTATTTTTTATCCTTTATTTTGAAACCGGGTCTCACTGAATTGCAGAGGGCCTCACTAAGTAGCTGAGGCTGTCCGCGAACCGCGATCCTCTGGTCTCAGCCTCCCGAATGCTGGGATTACAAGCGTGCGCCACCATGCCCGGTTTCCAGCCCTATTTTTTATTCTTTATTTTTGAAACTAGGCTTATTAGGTTACAGAGGGCCTCACAAGTTGCTGAGGCTGACCACAAACCTGCAATCTTCCTTTCTCAACCTGCCAAGTATACTAGGATTACAAGTGTGTGCCATCACGCTTGGTTTATAAACCAGTTTTTAAGGGGAGTTACTTATGCAGATTGCTAACCTCATATACTTTTATTGTTGGGTGTACTGCAGATTGAATCTGCATTTTATAAAATACTTAGAAATCTTGGTGTGCAGTAGAACTTACTATGCCCTTATGGTGAAAGACTTATATCTACCTCTGAGCTATACCCCAGCCCTATTATTTTATTTATTTATTTATTTATTTTGGTATGGGGAATTCAACCTAGGGGTATTCTACTTCCAAGCTACACCTCCAGCCCTTTTCACTTTGAAATAGGGTCTTATTAAAATTGCTGAGGGCCTTACCAAATTGCTGAGGCTTTCCTTTAAAGTGTGGTCCACCTGTCTCAGCCTCCCATGGAATTACAGGTATGCGCCACTATGCCTGACTAACTTCATACACTTTTCTTATGTTGGTTCCTATAATTTTTTGGATTTATTTATTTATTTATTTATTTTGGTGGTACTGGGGGTGGAACCCAGAGTCTTTCTACCTCCGGGCTATACTTCTAGACCTTTTTTATATTTTATTTGGAAACAAGGTCTCACTAAGTTGCTGAGAGCCTCACTAAGTAGCTGAGGCTGGCTTTGAACCAGTGTGATCCTCCTGTCTCAGCCTCCCAAGCGCGGGGATTACAAGCGTGCGCTACCACGCCTGGCTGGATTTATTTTTGAGGATGTTTTCTTTTTCTTTCTTCTTCTTTTTTTTTTTTCTTTTTTGTGTATGTATGTGGTGCTAGGGATTGAACCTAGGGCCTTGTGCATGCCTGGGAAAATACTCTGTAACTGTGTTACACCCCTAGTCCCTTCTTTTTTTTTTTTGCGGGTCTGGGGATGGAACCCAGGGGCATTTGACCTCGGAGCTACACCCCCTGCCCTATTTTTTATTCCTTATTTTGAAACAGGGTCTCACTGAGTTGCGGAGGGCCTCACTAAGTAGCTGAGGCTGTCCAAGAACCGCGATCCTCCAGTTTCAGCCTCCCGAATGCTGGTATTACAAGCATGTGCCACCATGCCCGGCTAAGGATGGTATTTTCTGACCTTAAACTCTCAGTTGAGGGAGGAAAGTACTTAGGAGCCTACAGACCTATACTGACTACATGAGATTATGAGGCTGCCAAACTTGAGAATAGAGATGTCACTTGGTATACTAAAGCACCCACAACAAAAATTTTTTGAAGTTAGCCAAAATACTTTGCAAGCAAGACAGGAAAATTATTTACTAAGAATCTGCATTTTAAAAAATACAAATCTTGGTGTGCAGTAGAACTTACTATGACCTTATGGTGAAAGACTACTTATATCTAATCCAGAAATTTTGCATAACAAAGGAAACTTTCGAATATCCTTGGAAATGAAAATCTTTCTCCAAACTCTTGTGTGAATTATTGCCACCCTGTGACACTCGGTTTGTCTAGCACCTCCCAGGAACTCATGACCTTGACGAAGGCGTGCTCTGGAGGCTGGTGGAATTTGGCATTGATCCTAACTCAACTTGATTAAGCCAGGCACCTGCACAAACAGGCCTGGAGGGGTGGTTGGAAAGGAGGAAGTAACTCAGTCCAGAGTCAACGTTCCAAAATGTTGAAACACTCCAGATCATATTTACACGGTTCTATTCTTGTGAGTTGCCACATCTGCATGTCAGTGCATGTATCATGGCTGGCAGAAGCTTGCTGGCAGTCTCCAAATTGACACCCCATAAAAGCAAATCAGCATTTGAGTTCTAAATGTCTCTAGCCGAGATCTCCACTGTCATACTTTTGTGAACTCTTCCCATTTTGTTTCAGAAAGCAGCATGGTCGTCTTCCCTTGCCAGAGCCTTTCTCTCTTGCCTCTACCCTTCACCTTCATCTTTTTGTCTTCCTCATATTCTTCTTCTTTTTTTTTTTTTTTTCTTTTGGTACTGGGGATTGAACCCAGAGGCATTCTACCTCTGAGCTACACTCCCAGCCCTTTTTATTTTTTATTTTAAAACATGGCCTTGCTAGCCAGGCATGCTGGCGCACGCTTGTAGTCTCAGCATTTGGGACGCTGAAACAGGAGGATCATGGTTCTCGGACAGCTTCAGCTACTACTTAGTGAGACCCTTTGCAACTGAGTGAGACCCTGTTTCAAAATAAAGAATAAAAAAGTAGAAGCCGGGCGTGGTGGCGCACGCTTGTAATCCCCGCGCTTGGGAGGCTGAGACAGGAGGATCGCACAGGTTTGAAGCCAGCCTCAGCTACTTAGTGAGGCTCTTAGCAACCTAGTGAGACCCTGTTTCCAAAGAAAATATAAAATTGGTCTGGGAGTATAGACTGGAGGTAGAAAGCCTCTGGATTCCACCCCCAGTACCACCACCAAAAAAATAAAAAATTGGGCTGGGGGTATATCTCAGAGCTAGAATGCCCGTGGTTTCCATTCCCAGTACCACAAAAAAAATAAAAAATAAAAAAGAATAAAGCCGGGTGTGGTGGTGCAAACTTGTAATCCCAGCATTTGAGAGGCTGAGACAGGAGAATTACAGTTTGCAGTTCAGGGCCTCAGCTACTTAATGAGGCCCTTTGCAATTCAGTGAGACCCAGTTTCAAAATAAAGAATAAAAAATAGAGATGGGGGCCTGGGGGTGTAGCTTGGAGGTAGAATGCCCCATTACTGAAAATAAATAAATAAATAAATAAAAGCAAACAAAAAGAAAGCAGGGCCTTGCTAAATTGCTGAGGCTGGACTTGAGCCTGAGCTCCTCCCGTCTCAGCCTCCTTAGTACTGGGATTACGGGCATGCGCCACTCATTCTTTTTTTTTTTTTTTTTGTGGTACCGGGGATGGAACCTAGGGACATTTTGATCTCTGAGCTACACCAGCCCTATTTATAATTTTGAAACAGGGTCTCACTGAGTTGCAAAGGGCCTCACTAAGTAGCTAAGGCTGTCCACAAACCACGATCCTCCTGTCTCAGCCTCCTGAATGCTGAGATTACAAGCATGTGCCACCATGCCTGGCCATTTTTTTTTTTTTTTTAATGGGTTTGGGGTAGAACCCAGGGGCATTTGACCTCCAAGCTACACCTCCTGCCCTATTTTTTAGTCTAAAAGTTACAGAGGACCTTACTAAGTAGCTGAGGCTGTCTGTGAACCGCTATCCTCCAGTCTCAGCTTCCTGAATGCTGGGATTACAAGTGTGAGCCACCACGCCTGGCTCACATCATGCTTTCTATTCATTATGGATGAGGAAGAATTTGTCCCTCAACTCAGGGCCAAAGAGGTTATCTTTTCCTTTGCAGAAGTAACTTGCATATATTTTTTGCTGTCTGTGTTTTGGACCATGCTGACAGCTGTATTTTTTTTTTTTTAATTGTATACTTCTAGCATCAAAAGACAAATCCTTCACCTAGTATCACTTGCCAGTTAGGAATTCTACATGCTGAATGTGGTGGCACACGCTTGTAATCCCAGCATTCAGGAGGCTGAGATAAGAGGATTTGGGTTCACAGACAGCCTCAGCTACTTATTGAGGCCCTTTGCAACTAGTGAGACTCTTTTCAAAATAAAGAATAAAGCCGGGCGTGGTGGCACACGCTTGTAATCCCCGAGCTTGGGGGGCTGAAACAGGAGGATCGCAAGGGTTCGAAGCCAGCCTCAGCTACTTAGTGAGGCTCTCAGTAACTTAGTGAGACCCTGTTTCCAAATAAAATATAAAAAAAAAAACGGTCTGGGAGTATAGCCCGGAGGTAGAAAGCCCCTGGGTTCCACCCCCAGTACCACCAAAATAAATTAAAAAAAAAAAAGAATAAAAAATAGGACTAGGGGTGTAGCTGGAAGGTAGAATGCTCCTGGGTTCCATCTTGAGTACTGCAAAATTAAAAAAAAAAAAAAAATTCTACAGAAGCCAGGTGTGGTGAAGCATGCTTGTAATCCCAGTACTGGGGAGGCTGAGAGAGGAGGATCTCAGGGTTTGAGGACCACCTTAGTAAGTAGTGAAGCTCTAATTAACCTAGTGAGACCCTGTTTCAAAGTAAAAAAAATAAAATTGGGTTCAGAAGTAGAATGCCCCTGGGTTCATTCCTCAGCAACACACACACACACACACACACACACACACACACATACACACACACACACACACACACACACACACACACCCACCCACCCACAGAGCCAGACATGGTGGAAGATCCCAGGTTCAAGGGGAGCTGCAATAATCAAGTGAGGCCCTCAGCAATTTTAGTGGGAACCTGTTTGAAAGTAAAACATAGCCAGGTGTGGTGGCCCAAGCCTTTAATCCTAGTCCTTGGGAAACTGAGATAGGATTGCAAGTGTAAGCACAGTCTCAACAAGTAATGAAGACGTTAATCAGTTTAGCAAGATTCTGTTAAAATAAAAATTAAAGCCAGGCTTGGTGGTGCACACCTGTAATCCCAGTATTTGGGAGGCTGAAACAGGAGGATCACAGATTCTAAAGACAGCCTGAGCAAGTAATGATACTTACATCAACCGAAAAAAAACCTGTTTTATTTTATTTTTTTTCACAGGTTTTTTTTTTTTTTTTTTTTTTTGGTGGTACTGGGGGTGGAACCCAGAGGCTTTCTACCTCCGGGCTATCCTCCCAGACCTATTTTATATTTTATTTGGAAACAGGGTCTCACTAAGTTGCTGAGAGCCTCACTCAGTAGCTGAGGCTGGCTTTCAACCTGTGCGATCCTCCTGTCTCAGCCTCCCAAGCGCTAGGATTACAAGCGTGCGCCACCACGCCCGGCGAAAGAACCCGTTTTAAATGAAAGTAAAAATAGAAGCCAGGTGTGGTGGCGCACACTTGTAATCCCAGCATTCGGCAGCCTGAGACTGGAGGATCACGGTTCATGGACAGCCTCAGCTACTTAGGCCCTTTGCAACTCAGCGAGATCCAGTTTCAAAATAAGGAATAAAAAAGAGGGCAGGGTGTATAGCTCGGAGGTCAAATGTCCCTGGGTTCCATCCCCAGACCCGCAAAAAAAAAAAAAAAAAATAGAGCAGGGGTATAGCTCAGAGGTAGAATGCCCCTGGTTTTGATTCCCAGTACTGCAAGTATATGTATTTAAAAGAAAAAGTAGTGCTGGTGTGTAGCTCAATGGTAGAATGCCCCTTGCTTCAATCCCTAGTACTACAAATAAATATTAAAGGCGAGCATGGTGGCTCATGCCTATGAGCCCAGTGCTTAGGAGGCTAAAATAGGAGGTTCACAAATTTGAGGACCGCTTCAGCAGCTTAGTGAGGCCCTCAGCAATGTAGTCAGACCCCGTTTCAAAACAAAAAAATACTAAAGGGCTGGGGGTATAGTTCAGAGGTAGAATGCTAGGTTCAATCCCCAGTGCCAGACACAGAAAAAGGATAAATAAATAAAGTGCTAGAGACCAGACATGGTGGTGCACATCTGTAAGCTCAGTACTTGGGAGGCTGAGATACAAGGATCACAGGTTCAAGACCAGCCTCAGCCACTTAGCAAGATTCTCAGCAACTTAAAACAGGTAGCTCAAAGGTAGACTATCCTGGGTTCTATCCCCAGTACCGCAATAAATAAATAAATAAATAAATACATAAATAAATAAATGGAAGAGGGATAGCTCAGAGGTAGTACGCCCCTGGGCTCAATCCTTAGTACCAGAAAAAGAAAATAATTCTACAGAAATGTGAGCAACAGAATTGTCTTGGCATCTTCAAACTAAAACTCAAAATTAGTGGAGAAACCCAAGAGCTGATTGATGTGCTGCAACAGGTGTTTTTGGTTTGTCTAGAACAGGCTAATGTCGTTCTTCTCCAGTCCCATATAGAGATCATCCATGGCTATGCAGCATTCACGTCAGACCCCCAGCCCACGGTGGAGGTCAGCGGGAAGAAGTACACCGCTCCTCACATCCTGATCGCCACTGGTGGTGTCCCCTCGCACCCTCACGAGAGCGAGATCCCGGGTGAGTATGCAAAGGCACGTGCTCGGAAGGAGTCAGGAGAGTTGACGCGGTGTATCTGCATTATAGGTCATGCCACAAGGCCAGCCTGCGCGGGTTTTCTCTTCTCTCTCTCCCCTTTTTTTTTTTTTTTTTTTTGTGTGGTACTGGAGACTAAATCCAGGGGCATTCTGCCTCTGAACTACACTCATCCCTGTTGTATTTTTTTTTTTTTTAATTTTGAAAGAGGGCTTCACTAAGTTGTGGAGGGCCTCGTTCGGTTGCTGAGGCTGGCTGTGAACCCCTGATCCTCCTGTCTCAGTGGTTTTCTCTTGAGAAAAGTTGTGAGAGAAGGTTTCTGTAGAGCTTAAATTTAATTGGCTAAGTGGTAGATAATAATGGGGCAAAGGAAAATATTTCATCCAGCTATAGGCTCAGACATATTAAAAGTAACAAGCGAGAAAAAAAAGTGAAAGCCTTGTTTTTTTCCTTGCCTGCAAGGTATAGATTGCTTCTGGCCTCAGTATCTCAGCTGCATTGTGACTTATAAGACACAGATATATTAACTGTTTCAGAAACAGAGATCTTATAAAAATACAGCTTAGCCAGGTGTACTACTCACCTGTAATCCCAATACTTAAGAGGCTGAGACAGGAGGATCACAGGTTCGAGGACAGCCTCAGCAAATAGTGAGACCCTATTTCAAAATAAAAATAAAATAGGGCTAGGGTGTAGCTTGGAGGTAGAATACCCCTGAGTTGAATCCCCACTACCACAACAATAAATTAAATAATGATAATTAAATAGGGCTTGGGGGGTATAGCTCAGAGATAAAATGTCCCTAAGTTCAGTCCCCAGTGCCACACACATATAGAAAAAATACAGCTTAAGTAGCTAAGTAAATCTTTTTTTTTTTTCTTTCTTTGCAGTATGGGAATTAAATCCAGGGGCATTTTACCTCAGTGCTACACTTTTAGCCTGATTTTTTTATTCTTTATTTGAAACAGGGTCTCACTGAGTTGCAGAGGGCCTCCCTTAGTAGCTGAGGCTGGCCACAAACTGCGATCCTCCTGTCTCCTACCAAGTACTGGGATTACAAGTGCCCCACCATACCCAGCTAAAATAAGTCTTTTTTTTTTTTTTTCTACCTCCGAGCT
The DNA here is from genome assembly GCF_963383645.1 of Muscardinus avellanarius. NCBI lineage: Eukaryota > Metazoa > Chordata > Mammalia > Rodentia > Gliridae > Muscardinus > Muscardinus avellanarius. The sequence continues at coordinate 49,078,257 of NC_137800.1, read as the reverse complement.
ACACTCCCAGCCCTATTTTTTATTCTTTATTTTGAAACAGGGTCTAATTGAGTTGCAAAGGGCCTCACTAAGTAGCTGAAGCTGTCCTCGAACCATGATCCTCCTGTTTCAGCCTTCCAAATGCTGGGATTACAAGCGTTTGTGCTACCACACCCAGTTTAAATAAGTTTTTTAGTTTTTGGTGGTACTGGGGATGGAACCCAGGGGCCTTCTACCTCCAGGCTATACTCCCAGACCTATTTTATATATTTTTTGTTTGGAAACAGGGTCTCTTAAGCCAGCGGAGTCTTGCTTCGAACCTGTGTGATTTTCCTATCTCAGTCTCCCAAGCATGGGGACTACAAGTGTGCGCCATCATGCCCAGCTTAAATAAGTATTCTCTGATGTATATATTTTTGTCTGTTATGTGGAAAATTATAAGAGATTTAATTAGTAAGGGAATGTACTGGGGATGGACCCCAGGGGCATTCTACCTCCAGGCTACACCCCAAACCCTGTTTATTTATTCATTTCTAAACAGAGTCTCATTGAGTTGCTGAGAGCCTCAGTAAGTAGCCAAGGCTGGCTTCGAACCTACACAATCCTGTCTCAGCCTCACAAGTACTGGGATTACAAGCGTGCGCCACCACGCCCGGCTTTACCTTTGTATTTTATACATGCATAGGCTAAGGTCTAGGGACAAATATAATGCCATATTCTTTCATAAGAAACAATGTCCAGCCGGGCGTGGTGGCGCACGCTTGTAATCCCAGCATTTGGGAAGCTAAAACAGGAGGATCACGGTTTGCAGCCAGCCTCAGGTACTCAGTGAGGGTCTTTGCAATTCATTGAGACCCTGTTTCAAAATAAAGAATAAAAAATAGGGAAGGAGGTGTTGCTTAGAGATCAAATGCCCTTGAGTTCCATCCCCAGACCTGCAAAAAAAAAAAAGAAACAATGTCCAACCAGGCATGGTGGCTCACGCCTGTAATTCCAGTACTTGGGAGGCTGAGAACCATAGGTTTGAGGCCAACTTCAGCAGCATAGTGAGACTCTTAGCAACCTAGGAAGACCCTGTTTCAAAATAAAAAAAAAAAAACACAACAATAATAATAAAATAGGACTGAGAATATAGCTCAGAGGTAGATACCACTGGGTTCAATCCCTAGGAACACACACACACACACACACACACACACACACACACACACACACACACAAAGTGAAAAGAAACAATTTCCATAATGAGGTTAAAAGGTATTTGTGAGCCGGGCGTGGTGGGCACGCTTGTAATCCCAACATTTGGGAGGCTGAGACCTGGAGGATCGAGGTTCGTGGACAGCCTCAGTTACTTAGGCCCTCTGCAACTCGGTGAGACCCGGTTTCAAAATAAAAAGAATAAAAAATAGGGCAGGGGGTGTAGCTTGAAGGTCAAATGCCCCTGGGTTCCATCCCCAGACCCACAAAAAAAAAAAAAAAAAAAAGGTATTTGTGGGTGGTAAGCTTAATTTATACTTTATGTGCTCAATGGATTGGCTTCATGTGACCCATACTGAATGTACATGGAACATTTTGACTATGTAGGTACATATACATTCTTCTCAAGAGCATTCATAAATTGTCATCAGTTTTTTGTTTTTGTTTTTGTTACTGGGGATTGAATCCAGGGGCATTCTCTCTTCAAGTTACACCCCCAGCCCTATTTTACTTTTATTCTATTGTTAATTAATTAATTAATTAATGGTACCAGGGATTGAATGCAGGGACATTCTATCTCTAAGCTACACTCTCAGTCCTATTTTATTATTAAACAGAATCTCGCTAGGATAATAAAAGTCTCACTATTTGCTGAGGCTGTCCTCAAACCTGTAGTCTTCCTGTCTCAGCCTCCTAAGTACTGGGATACAAGTCTGCTCCACCACACTTGGCTGTCATCAGTTTTAAAAAGTGTTCATGACTTTGGGAGGCTGTGACAGGAGTATCTGGGTTCAAGGACAGCCTAAGCTACTTAGTGAGGGTCTCTGCAACTCAGTGAGACCCTGTTTCAAAATAAAGAATAAAAAGTAGGGCTGAGGGTGTAGCTCAGAGGTAGAATGCCCCCTGGGTTCCATCTCTAGTAACACACACACACACACACACACACACACACACACACACACACACACACACAGTGTCCATGATTGACCCCCCAAAGGTGAACAATCATTGTAAAGGATACAAAGATGCCATTTTCAAGTAATTTAAAATTTAGTTGGAACAGGCCTCTAATCCCAGACTTGGGAGGTTGAGACAGGAGGATCACAGGTTTGAAGCAAGCCTCAGCAACTCAGCAAGATTCTGTTGCCAAATAAAAAATAAGATAAGAGCCAGGCATGGTGGCGCACACTTGTAATCCCAGCATTTGGGAGGCTGAGACTGGAGGATCGTGGTTCACAGACAGCCTCAGCTAATTAGTGAGGCCCTCTGCAACTCAGTGAGACCCGGTTTCAAAATAAAGATAAAAAATAGGGCAGGGGAGCTGGGCGTGGTGGCGCACGCTTGTAATCCCAGCATTTGGGAAGCTGAGACCTGGAGGATCACGGTTCGCGGACAGCCTCAACTACTTAGTGAGGCCCTCTGCAACTCAGTGAGACCCGGTTTCAAAATGAAGAATAAAAAATAGGGCAGGGGGTGTAGCTCGGAGGTCAAATGCCCCTGGGTTCCATCCCCAGACCCACAAAAACAAACAAAAAAATAGGGCAGGGGGTGTAGCTTGGAGGTTGAATGCCCCTGGGTTCCATCCCCAGACCTGCCCCCCCCCCCAAAAAAAAAAAGCTGGAGTGTAGCTCACAAGTAGAAGGCCTCTGAGTTCAATCTCCAGAACCACACATACAAAAATAGTTTATCTGGGAATATTTTTTTTATTGCTTACTTTTTATGGTACTGGAGATTGAATCCAGGGATAATCTATCTCCAAGCTATACCCTCAGACCTATTTTATTTTACTTGGAAACAGGGTCTCACTAGATTGATGAGAGTCTCACTACATGCTGAGGTTGTCCTTAAACTTGCAATCTTCCTGTCTTAGCCTCTAGGTTTAATCCTTAGTACCACCATAAAAAGAAAACCCTTTAATGATGATTGCTTTCATGGAGAGGACTTGAGTTGTAGGGTTGGAAAGAGTCCTGCCTCTTGATGTATTATCACTCTCACTATCTGTTTCACTATATATTCTGTTAGACTTTTTTTGTGTGTGTGTGTGGTACTAGGGATTGAACCCAGAGGCATTCTATCTTCGAGCTATACCTCCCAGTCCAATTTTATTTGTTTGGAAACAGGGTCTCACTAGGTTGATGAGAGTCTCACTACTTGCTGAGGCTGTCCTTAAACCTGTGATTCACCTGTCTTAGCCTCCTTCCAAGTACTGGGATTACAGCCCAGCTCTGTTGTACCTTTTTTTTTTTTTTGCAGTACTGGGGATAGAACCCAGGAGCATTTTACCACCGAGCTACATCCCCAGCCCTATATTTTATACTTTATTTTGAAACAGGGTCTCACTGAGTTGCAAGGGGCCTCACAAAGTAGCTGAAGCTGACTGCGAAATACCATCCTCCTGTCCCAGCCTCCCAAATGCTGGGATTGCAAGCATGTGCCACCACGTCTGGCTTCTATTGTGTGTGTGTGTGTGTGTGTGTGTGTGTGTGTATTACATTTATATATAGTAGTACTGGGGATGGAACCCAGGGGCATTCTACCTCTGAGTTACACCCCCAGACCTATTTTTTATTCTTTATTTTAAAACAGAGTTTCACAGAGTTGTAAAGGACCTCACTAAGTAGCTGAGGCTGTCCATGAACCATGATCCTCTTGTCTTAGCCTCCCAAATACTGGGACTACAAGTGTGTGCCACCATGCTTGGGTGATAATTGTTATTTGTATATGCATGTGTTGGGGATTGAACACCGGGCCTCATGAATGCTAGGCATATACTCTACTGCGGATCTACACCTTCTGCCTTACCTTTAAACTTTTTGAAAATATACCTTTAAGAATAATTAAGCTGGGCGTGGTGGCATATGCTTGTAATCCCAGAACTTGGGAGGCTGAGGCAGGAGGATCCCAGGTTTGAGTGCAGCAGCTTAGCAAGATTCTTTTTCTTTCTTTCTTTCTTTTTTTTTTTTTGGTGGGTTTGGAACCCAGGGGCATTTGGCCTCCGAGCTACACTCCCTGCCTTTTTTTGGTTTTTTGGTTCTTTATTTTGAAACAGAGTCTCACTAAGTTGCAGAGGAGAGGGCCTCCCTAAGTAGCTGAGGCTGTCCACAAACCAGGATCCTCAGTCTCAGCCTCCCGAATGCTGGGATCACAAGCATCCTCCATCATGCCCGGCTTCTTTTTCAAAACTAAAAAAATATATATATATATATTAAAAAGGGCTTGGGTACAGCTTGGAGGTAGAAAGACTCTGGGTTTAGTCCCTAGTGCCACACACATGAATAAAAAGCAAAAACAAAACAAATGCAGTCACCAAGTAAATTGTCTGAGGCAGGATTGCCAGGGAGTATTGCTTGAGATGCTCAGTGGCAGGACAGATTGATGGGTTGGCATGAACCAAGAAGCCTTCTAGGAAGGGGGCTCCCAAATTGAGCATTATGTGCTAAGGAAAAGAAGGATCAGAAAACTCGGTGACATGTCTCTTTGGAGGACATTCAGCCAATTAATCCAGTTTTTCTAGAACTGAAATTGTGTGTGTGTGTGTGTGTGTGTGTGTGTGTGTGTGTGTGTGTGTTTTGCTGGGAATGGGACCCAGGGGCTTTCTAGTTCTGGGCTACTCCCAAACCTATGTTATATTTTGGAAACAGGGTCTCACTAAGTTGCTGAGAGCCTCACTAAGTAGCTGAGGCTAGCTTCAAACCTGCACCATCCTCCTGTCTCAGCCTCCCAAGTACTGGGATTATAAGCATGAGCCACCATGCCTGGAACTGAAATTCTTGAAGCAAATGCTTTGAGCTAAGACTGGAAATGGGTTGGTGCCAAGTTGTGGGAAACTCATCAAGACAAGTAGAGACATCTCTAAATTTATGCTGATCATGGCATATAATTATTGGCTTATAAACAGAACAGTGACAAGATCTAAATATTAATTTTGTGTGTGTGTGTGGTACTGGGGGTGGAACCCAGGGGTTTTTCTACCTCCCAGCTATACTCCCAGACCTATTTTTTTTTTTATACTTTATTTGGAAGTAGGGTCTAAGTTGCTGAGAAACGAATCTTAGAGTTACTTGAAAGGCAAAGAACATAGATGTAGCAAGTAAACCAGATAGAAAGTTATTGCAGTTACTGTGCAGGAGGTGAGAATATGGTTCTAAATTAGTGTTTGCACTGAGCCCTTGCTCCAGTGCCAGGGACAAAAGACAACAGGCATAAAAGACACAGAGGAGGAAGAGTCGGGCACTGTACAGGGTATGTTTTAAAAACAATTTCATCACCTCTGTGATCATGGTGCTTAAGATTCGGTAAAACATAGTACATTAAGCAGGATGTGGTGGCTCACACTTTAAATCCCAGTACTCGCGAGGCTGAGACAGGAAGATTGAGGTTTGCAGACAGCCTCAGCTACTTAGTGAAGTCCTTTGCAACTCAGTGAGACTCTTTCAAAATAAAAACTAAAATATAGGGTTTGAGGTAGCTCAGAGGTAGAATCCCCCTGGATTCCATCCCCAGTACCACACACACAAAAAAAGAAAAATAAGAAAAAATAGGGCTGGGGATATAGCTCAGAGGTAGATTGCCCCTGGGTTTCATCCCTAGTACCACAAGACAAAACCAAACAAAAAAATTTTTTAAATATTGCGTAATTGAACTGGGCGTGGTGGCGCACGCTTGTAATCCCCATGCTTGGGAGGCAGAGACAGGAGGATCATGCAGGTTCAAAGCCAGCCTCGCTGGTTTAAGAGACCCTGTTTCCAAATAAAAATATAAAAATGGGTCTAAGAGTATAGCCCAGAGGTAGAAAGGTTTCCAGGAACCTCAGTACCACCAAAAAAAAAAAAAAAAAAAAGTTGCATAATTGCCTTCAGGCTATTCATATAAGAGATACATGAAACATAAAAGAATTCTATATTTCAACTTGGGCCATATCCTAAGATATCTCAGATATTTGCAAATACTCCAAAATTTTGAAAAAATGTAAAATTTGAAACACTGGCAGCTAGAGAGATGGAATTGGAATTTGGAGAGGAAATCAGAGCTGGAGCTATGCATTTGGAGGGCCTCCACAGTAATGTATGAATGCTGGAGGAAACGCCAGAGTGAAGAGGGCCAAGACTGAGTCAGGGCTTCTGACCTCTGCTTAGGGTGGGATGGTGCAACAGCCTGCACTTTGCTCATGAGAACTGAGGTCTGTGTTCTTTAGAGGATTTTCTTTTTCTTTTTCTTTTTTCTTGCAGTACCCAGGGGTTTGGTTTTTATTTTGAGATGGGATCTAGCTAAATTGCCCAGGCTGGCCTTGTACTTTGTATTCTCCTACTTCGGCCTCTAGGGATGCTGGGATTACAGGCATGTACCACCATGCCTGCCTTCTTCAGAATATTTTTTTTTTTTAATTTTTATTTTTTTTGGTGGTACTGGGGTTCCTGGAAGCTCTTCTACCTCTGGGCTACACTCCCAGACCTATTTTATACTTTTTATTTTTGGAAACAGGGTCTCTTAAGCCAGTGTGGCTGGCTTCGAACCTGCGCGATCCTCCTGTCTCTGCCTCCCAAGTGCTGGGATTACAAGCGTGCGCCACCACACCCAGCAGTAATTAGAAATTTAATAATTTCTCTAGAGAGAAATTAAAAATGACTCAAGGAAGATTTAGCTGTTTCCCAAATGGAGACTGAGGAAACAGTGTTTGGGCTGATAAAAATGTTTGGCTCTTGCATGAAACGTGCCCATTTTACCAGGGAAAGCACAGTCTTGCGTAATCTGTATTGTATTTTTCTATACAGGTGCCAGCCTAGGAATAACCAGTGATGGATTTTTTCAACTGGAAGAATTGCCTAGGTAAGCAGACTTGCCCTCACCTCAGTGGTTCATTCATCCTCCATCACTCCTAGGGACCTCTCCCCTCCTCTGCCCCACACATAACCAATTAGAGGCATTTTCTTAATTAAATTCTCCTACCTCTTCTCTTTTTCTGACTTAGGGTACCTCCTCACTAGTATCCTTCCATATATCCCTCAGAGCCCTCATGCCAAAAACCAGAGGCCACTGCAAAATGTTTAGAACCCAAATCAAATATAGGGTAGTGTTGAAGAAGCCTTACTAAAGCCCTAAAACTTTCTCCTTTTTTCAGCTTGATATGGCACCAAGTAATAAGGTGTCTAAAGTAATCGAATCTGCATTTTTCTTTTTTTTTTTTTAATTTTTTATTGGTGCACTGTATTCATACATCATAGTGGGATACAAAAAACTTTTGTAGACATATATGCACACATTGCCCAGTCAGCCCCCACCCGATCCCCACCCCAATCCCTTCCCATCCCTCCTTCTCATGCTTGGCTTAGTGGTTGACATCTAGTATTATAGCAATTTATCCAAAATTAAAAATGATAATCTCACATAAGTTTCATTTGTCTGATACCAAGCTTTTGATAACTTAAAGATAACATTTCAATATTTCTTTTTGCTTTCTTTCTTACCAGAGAATAATTTTTTTTTCTTTTTTTTAGGTGAAACTATCATATATTTATATATTTATTTTTCAGAAAAAATCTATCCTAATATGGAAAATGGACTCTAGATACCCAAAACGATCTCGAAAAAGAACAAAGCTAGAAGATATATATTTTCTAATTTCAAACCATATAAAGCTACAATAATTGAAACAGTGTAGTACTGTTCTAAAGGCAGATATATAAACCGTTGGAGTTAAATAAAAGCCTAGAGATATATTCTTTCATATATTGTCAAGTTATTTTTCACAAGGTTTTAACGAACATTTGGTGGAGAAAATAATAATCTTTTAACTAAATATTGTTGAAAAATAATAATTACATGAAAAAGAATAAAATTGGACCCTTACCTAACACCATATACAAATATTAACTCAAAATAGATAAAAGACCTAAATATAAATCTTAATACTTATAAACTTTTAGAAGTAAATCTGGGTCATAAAACCTCACAACATTGAAATTGGCAGTGATTTCTTGGATAGGATTTCAGTGGCACAGGCAACAAAAGGGTATACAAACTCCCTAAAAAATAAAATATTTTATATCCAAAGACAATGTAAACAGAGTTAAAAGTTACTGATAGAATGGGATAAAATATTTCCAAATGCTATATCTGAAGTTATATTAATATGCCAACTAGAAATACTAAAAATTAACAACAATAAAAGCAAACAATACAATTTAGAGATAGGTAAAAGACTAACATAAGTAATGAATCTCCACAGATAACCAATCTTAGTTGTCTGTTGGATGGAAAATCTTGTTTCTCTGGTTCTGTGTGTTACCTATTTCTTCTTTGTAGTTAATCTCTTTGAGTGTTTTCTCTAGTGCTGGTTTTGAAGACAAAAATTCCTTCAGTTTCTGTTTGTCATGGAAGCTTCTTATTTCTCCATCTAATTTGATAGAAAGTTTTGCTGGGTAGGAAATTTTTGGCTGGAAGTTGTTTTCTTTCAGAGTTTGGTATATGTTACTCCAAGCCCTTCTGGCTCTCATGACTTGGTTTGGGAAGTCTAGAGTAATTCTAATTGGTTTACCTCTGAATGTCACTTGGCCCTTTGTTTTTGTTGCCTTTAAGATTCTCTGCTTGGCTTCCACATTGGTCATTTTGACAATTCTGTGGCGTGGGATCCTCTTCTCCGATCCTGTCTAAAGGGAGTTCTATAAGTTTCCTGGACCTGTGTATCGACCTCTTGCTCTATGTTTGGAAAATTTTCTGCTATTACTTCCTTGAAGAGATTGTTGATCCCTTTGGTTTCACCTTCTTTTACCTCCTCTATTCCAATTATTCTTAGGTTAGCTCTCTTAAAATGGGCCCATATTTCTTCAATGTCAGATTCCTGCTGTCGGATATTTTTCTAGATTAGAAACTATGCGTTCATTTTTGGATTGTTCATCTTCTAGGAGCGAGATTCTATTCTCCATGTGGTCTAATCGGTTGTTTGTACTTTGTTTTTTTTTTTTTTTTTTTTTTTTGATGGTACCAGGGTTCCTGGAAGCCCTTCTACCTCCGGGCTACACTCCCAGACCTATTTTATATTTTTATTTGGAAACAGGGTCTCCTAAGCCAGCGCGCGTGACTGGCTTCGAACCTGCGTGATCCTCCTGTCTCTGCCTCCCAAGCGCGGGGATTACAAGCGTGCGCCACCACACCCGGTGGTTGTTTGTATTTTGAATTGAGGCCTTTACTTCATTAATTGCATCCTTTATCTCTTTTTGGCCCTCTCTGAATTCTTTTTGAAACACCTCTACTATTTCTACAGTTATTTTCCTGATTTGATCTAGAAATCTCTGAATTTCTGTTTTATCGGGTTCTGATGTTGTGGGATTGTGGGCGTTCATTGCTCCATTGTTATTCCTCTTTCCCATGATTTCGGGAGTTTGTGCCTTCTCTGGGTTCTTCCCTTGGGTCACTACGACTTCACTTAAGGTGCTCTGGATCTCGAGTCTGTGGTATCTCAGTCACCACTACTCCTTTACTGGGTTGTATCTCAAAGTCTCAGACCCAGGGAGTCAATAGAGGCTGCTTTAGACTATGGGGGGGTTGCCAGGTTGCGCGTTCTCCTATGGTGTGATATCTCTGCTACTGCCACTCCCCCACTGGGTCAGGTCCCTTGGAGTCACTACTGGGATTTCTCCTCTGGGGCCCGCAATTTGACTCACTGTTGTTGAATACGCAGATGGAGCTGCTGCTGCCGCTGGTGGCAATATGGCGCCGCTGCCACGCCCTCGGCCGTGAGGCTGGCGTATTCTTTGTTTTTGAGCTCTGCTCTGAGTCCCTGCAGCGTGTGCTGAGCCCAGCCACTGGGAGCTTTAGATGCTCCCTGCGCCGAAAAATCTGCAGAATCCCGCTGGGCTCTTCCACAACGGCTCACCTCGGCTCGCTGTCCGGGCTCTTCCGCAGCGGCTCACCTCGGCTCACTGTCCGGGCTCTTCTGCAGCGTCTCACCTCAACTCGCTGTCCGCCGCTCCTCTCTGGAGCCTGGTGGGCTGTTGAGTGCATTGGTCTGGAGCTGTCCAGTGAGCTCGCGCTGCCACCAGCAGTAAGGCGCTGCTGCTGCTTCCTCGGCCGTGAGTCTGGTGTATCTCCTCTGTGGCTCTGAGCTCCGTTATGAGACCCCCTTCTCTCTGGGGCTGGTGATTTTTTTGTTTCTCTGGTGATGGTGTTTTCTGGCTATGAAAGGCGCTGGTTTTGTGGTAATAGAGATTGGTTGTTAGCGGGCTCTTAAGCCCCGCTTTTCTCGGTCGCCATCTTCCCGGAAGTCCCGAATCTGCATTTTTCAAAGTAGCTAGTGCAAAGAGGACTTCATAATAGAAGGCTCAAACCAGGCATGGTGATGCACACCTATAATCCCGGTACTGGGAAGGCTGAGACAGGAGGATCACAGGTTCTGGGACAACCTCAGGAAGTAGTAAGACTCATCAACCTAGACAGACTCTGTTTTTTATTGTTTTGGTGGTACTGGGGGTGGAACCCAGAGACTTTCTACCTCTGGGCTATACTCCTAGACCTATTTTTTTATATTTTATTCAGGAACAGGGTCTCACTAAGTTGCTGAGAGCCTCACTAAATATAGCTGAGGCTGGCTTCAAAACTGCGATCCTCCTATCTCAGCCTCCCAAGCGTGGGAATTACAAGCGTGTGCCACCACGCCCGGCTTCAGACTTTGTTTTAAAACAAAAAATAGCTGGGTGTGGTGGCACACACTTACAATCCCAGTATTCAGGAGGCTGAGGCAGGAGGATCGCAGTTTGTGGCCAGCCTCAGCTACTTAATAGGGGCCTCCGCAGTTCAGTGAGATCCTGTTTCAAAATAAAGAATAAAAAAAGCTGGGCGTGGTGGTGCATGCTTGTAATCCCAGCATTCAGGAGGCTGAGGCAGGAGGATTGCAGTTTGTGGCCAGCTTCAGCTACTTAGTGAGGCCCTCCACAACTCAATGAGACCCAGTTTCAAAATAAAGAATAGAAAAATAGGGAAGGGGCTATAGCTCAGAGGTCGAATGCCCCTGGGTTCCATCCCCAGACCCACCAAAAAAAAAAAAAAAAAAGACTAAAAAATAGGGCTGGGGGTAGGATGCCCCTGGGTTCCATTCCCAGTACTGCAAAAAAAAAACAAAACCAACCAACCAAACAAACAAACAAACAAAAAATATATATATATATATTTGTATAATATGTGTATATTATGTATACACATATTATACAAATATATATTATAAACATATTATGTATAATATGTGTATAATATATATATTATACACATATCTAAATATATTATACATATATATGTATACATAAACACACACACATATACACACACACACACGCACACACACACCATAGGGCTGGAGGGGTACCTCAGAGATAGAATGCTCAGTGCCACTGGTTCAATTCCCAGTGTCACAAAACAAAAAACAAAACAAGCCGGGCGTGGTGGCGCACGCTTCTAATCCCCGCGCTTGGGAGGCGGAGACAGGAGGATCGCGCAGGTTCGAAGCCAGCCGTGCTGGCGTAAGAGACCCTGTTTCAAAAATATAAAAGGTCAGGGAGTGTAGCCCGGAGGAAGGAGGGCTTCCAGGAACCCCAGTACCACCAAAAAAAAAAATAAAAATAAAAACAAAACAAACAAAAAACCCAGAAGGCTCTATGAGTCTCCCCCAAATGCATTTTTTATATTGTTCTGTTTGTGTTTTTGTTTTCTACTTTTTTTTCTTTGATGTACTAGGGATGGAAAGGGCATTCTACCTTTGAGCAACACCCCCAGCCCTATTTTTTTATTCTTTATTTTGAAACTGGGTCTCACTGAGATACAAAGGGCCTCCCTCACAAAGTAGCTGAGGCTGTCCGCGAACTGTGTTCCTTCTCTTTCAGCCTCTCAAATGCTGGGATTACAATTGTGTGCCACCACACCCGGCTTATTTTTATTTTGAAACAGGATTTTGCTAAGTTGTAGAGGGCCTCAATAAGTTGCTGAGGCTGGCTTTGAACCTGCAATTCTTTTATCTCAGCCTCCCAAGTACTGGGATTACAAGCGTGCACCACCACACCTGGCTTCAAACCTTTATTTATTTATTTATTTATTTATTTATTTATTATGTGCTGGGGATTGAACCCAGGAGCATTCTACTGCCAAGTTACAACTCCAGCCCAATTTTTTTGTTGTTGTTGTTGTTTTGTATATTCTATTTTATTTTATTTTTGTGGTAATGAAGATGGAATCCAGGGGCATTCTATCTCCTAGCTATACCCCCAGCCTATTTCTTTTTTTTTTTTTTGAAGATTTAATATTGTTTTTATTTTATTTTATTTTTTATTGGTGCACTGTATTCATACATCATAGTGGAATACAAACTTTTGTAGACATACATGCACACATCGCACAGTCAGCCCCCACCCGATCCCCACCCCATTCTCTTCCCATCCCTCCCTCCCATGCTTGGCTTAGTGGTTGACATCTAGTATTATAGCAATTTATCCAAAATTAAAAATGATAATCTCACATAACAGTTTCATTTGTCTGATACCAAGCTTTTGATGACTTAAAGATAACATTTCAATATTTCTTTTTACTTTCTTTCTTACCAGAGAATTTTTTTTTCTATTTTTTTAGGTGAAACTATCATATATTTATATATTTATTTTTCAGAAAAAAACTCTATCCTAATATGGAATATGGACTCTAGATACCCAAAACGATCTTGAAAAAGAACAAAGCTAGAAGATATATATTTTCTGATTTCAAACCATATAAAGCTACAATAATTGAAACAGTGTAGTACTATTCTAAAGGCAGATATTGTTGAAACATAATAATTACATGGAAAAGAATAAAGTTGGACCCTTCCCTAATCCCATATACAAATATTAACTCAAACTAGATAAAAGACCTAAATATAAATCTTAAGACTATAAACTTTTAGGAGAAAATCTGGGTCATAAAACCTCACAACATTGAAATTGGCAGTGATTTCTTGGATATGATTTCAATGGCACAGGCAACAGAAGAGTATACAAACTCCCTAAAAAATAGAAAAAAATATTGTATATCCAAAGACAATGTAAACAGAGTTAACAGTAACTAATAGAATGGGATAAAATATTTCCAAATGCTATATCTGAAGGTATATTAATATTCCAACTAGAAATCCTAAAAATTAACAACAATAAAGGCAAACAATACCATTTAGAGATAGGTAAAAGACTAACATAAGTAATGAATCTCCACAGATAACCAATCTTAGTTGTCTGTTGGATGGAAAATCTTGTTTCTCTGGTTCTGTGTGTTACCTATTTCTTCTTTGTAGTTAATCTCTTTGAGTGTTTTCTCTAGTGCTGGTTTTGAAGACAAAAATTCCTTCAGTTTCTGTTTGTCATGGAAGCTTCTTATTACTCCATCTAATTTGATAGAAAGTTTTGCTGGGTAGGAAATTTTTGGCTGGAAGTTGTTTTCTTTCAGAGTTTGGTATATGTTACTCCAAGCCCTTCTGGCTCTCATAACTTGGTTTGGGAAGTCTGGAGTGATTCTAATTGGTTTGCCTCTGAATGTCACTTGGCCCTTTGCTTTTGTTGCCTTTAAGATTCTCTGCTTGGCTTCCACATTGGTCATTTTGACAATTCTGTGGCGTGGGGATCCTCTTCTCCGATCCTGTCTAAAGGGAGTTCTATAAGTTTCCTGGACCTGCGTATCGACCTCTTGCTCTATGTTTGGAAAATTTTCTGCTATTACTTCCTTGAAGAGATTGTTGATCCCTTTGGTTTCACTTTCTTTTCCCTCCTCTATTCTAATTATTCTTAGGTTAGCTCTCTTAAAATGGGCCCATATTTCTTCAATGTCAGATTCCTGATGTCGGATATTTTTTCCTAGATTAGAAACTATGTGTTCATTTTTGGAATGATCATCTTCTAAGAGCGAGACTGTTCTCCATGTGGTCTAATCGGTTGTTTGTGCTTTGAATTGAGGCCTTTACTTCATTAATTGCATCCTTTATCTTTTTTTGGCTCTCTCTGAGTTCTTTTTGAAGCACCTCTATTATTTCTACAGTTATTTTCCTGATTTGATCTTCTAGAAATCTCTGATTTTCTGTTTTATCGGGTTCTGATGTTGTGGGGTTGTGGGCATTCATTGCTCCAGTATTATTCCTCTTTCCCATGATTTCGGAAGTTTGTGCCTTCTCTGGGTTCTTCCCTTGGGTCACTATGACTTCACTTAAGGGGTTCTGGATCTCGAGTCTGTAGTATCTCAGACCCCACTACTCCTTTACTGGGTTGTATCACAGAGTCTCCGACCCAGAGAGTCGATAGAGGCTGCTTTAGACCGTGGGGGGTGCCAGGTTGCAAGTTCTCCTATGGTGTGATATCTCTGCCACCGCCACTCCCCCACTGGGTCAAGTCCCAGTGAGTACAGTACTGGGATTTCTCCTCTGTGGCCCACAATTTGACTCACTGTTTGTGAGTACGCAGATGTAGCTGTACTGGATTCGGTGAATTCTCTGCTGCTGCCGCCGGTGGCAATATGGCGCCGCTGCTACGCCCTCGGCCGTGAGGCTGGCGTATTTCTTCTTGGTTTTGATTTCCACTCTGAATCCCTGCGGCGTGTGCTGAACTCAGCCACTGGGTGCTTTAGATTTTACCTGCAGCGAGAAATCCCGCCTGGCTGTTCCGCAGCGGCTCACCTCGGCTTGCTGTAGCCGTCTGGTGAATTTGCCGCTGCCGCCGGCAATATGGCGCTGCTGCCGCGTTCTCGGGCGTGAGGCCGGTTATCTCCTCTGTGACTCTGAGCTCTGTTCTCAGTCCGCTTTCTCTCTGGAGCCTGGTGATTTTTTTGTTTCTCTGGTGATGGTGTTTTCTGGCTATGAAAGGCGCTGATTTTGTGGTAATGGAGACTGGTTGTTAGCGGGGCTCTTAAACCCTGCTTTTCTCGGTCGCCATCTTCCCAGAAGTCCTATCTCTTATTCTTTATTTTGAAACAGGGTTGAGTTACAAATGGCCTATGTAGCTGAGGCTGTCCATGAACCTCCATCCTCCTGTCTCAGCCTCCCAAATTATGGGATTACAAGTGTATGCCACCACACATGGCTACTTTTTTTTTTTTTTTGTGGAACTGGGAATGGAACCCAGGGTCCTTCTACTTCTAAGCTATACCTCCAGTCCTATTTTTTATTTTTTATTTTGAACTAGGGTCTCACTGATTTGCAAAGGGCCTCATTAAGTAGCTGAGGCTGTCTGTGAACTGTGATCCTCCTGTCTCAGCCTTCCAAATGCTTGGGATTACAAGTGTATGCCACCATGTCCAGCTCTATTTTTTTATTCTTTATTTTATTTTAATTTTTTTTTTTTTGCGGGTCTGGGGATGGAACCTAGAGGCATTTGACCCCAGAGCTACACCCCTGCCCTATTTTTTATTCTTTATTTTGAAACAGGGTCTCACTAAGTTCCAGAGAGCCTCACTAAGTAGCTGAGGCTGACCCTGAACCACAATCCTCCAGTTTCAGCCTCCCAAATGCTGGGAGTACAAGTGTGCGCCACCATGCCCGGCTTATTCTTATTCTGAAACAGGTTGAGCAGGGCCTCACTAAGTAGCTGAGGCTGGCCATGAACCTGGATTCTCCTGTATCAGCCCCTAGGTACTGGGATTACAAGTGTGTACCCCCACACCTGTCTCTTATATTTTGTTTTGAAAAATGGTCTTATTAAGTTACTGAGAGACTCACTACTTTCTGGAACTGTCCTCAAACCTTCAATCCTCCTGTGTCAGCCTCCCAAGTACTGAGATTATACTTGAATTTAGATTTATAGAGGGAAGAAAAGTGAGGAAGATTTATAGAGGGAAGAAAAGTGAGGAAGATCATTTCTCTCATTTTCAGTTGCTGCACGTGCAGGATTTTAGGATTAGAGGGGGATTCTTTTTTTTTCTTTTTTTTTTTGGTGGTACTGGGGGTGGAACCCAGAGGCTTTCTACCTCCAGGCTATACCCCCAGATCGTTTTTATATTTTATTTGGAAACAGGGTCTCACTAAGTTGCTGAGAGCCTCACTAAGTAGCTGAGGCTGGCTTCGAACCTGTGTGATCCTCCTGTCTCAGCCTCCCAAGCGTGGGGATTACAGGTGTGCGCCACCACGCCTTAGAGGGGGATTCTTTATGCTAAGAGACTAAGCAATAGCAAGCCAGTGACTTTGTGGCTCAGAATCTGGCCTCTGTCTTCCCTGAGTTGCCCTGTCTCTGTAGTTAGTATTTAGTCTTCTGCTTCTTCAGCAGCTGTTGCCAATCCGGTGTGAGGTCATAAGCCACACTTTTACAAAGGATGATTGGTGACTAACAATCCACCTTTACCTTAAGTGACCTAGGGCCGTAGTTAATAAATGCTAAGAAGGCTGCAGTGCAGTTCTGTAGCTTTAGTGAAAATACCCCAGGATATTTAGACCAGGCTATCTTCTGACTTTCAAAAGGTTTGAAAAGCATACAGTCTTCTTAGATTTGCTCTCAGGGTATGGAAGAGTATTGGAGAACAGCCTTCCTCCGTAATAATACTGACTTGTTGAATGATAGGCATGTGAGCGCGTATCCAAAAGCCTGCTCATGATTCACCATATTCAGATGCTATAATTCATTCTAGACTTACCAAGTTTCTGTCCATTAGACATTTTTAAATCATCTACTTAACTTTTATTGACATGAGTACAAGTTTAATGAATGAATTTGTGCATGTTATAAACAAAAGGTTTTGGGAGCACAGGAACATTAAACAGTTGATCTGGGCATGGTGACACACACCTGTGGTTATGAGGTTAGCTGCTCATGAGGTTGAGTCAGGAGGATGGCTTGAGCCCAGGATTTTGAGGCTAGCCTAGGCAACATGGAAAGACCCTGTCTCAAAAAAACAAAACAGTTGGGTGTGGTGATGCAGGCTTGTAATCCCCCGGGTTCAATCCCCAGTACCATCTAAAAAAAAAAAAAAAAAAAAAAAGGCTCTCTTATAAGGTTCCATTATCACACAGGTTCAAAGCCAACCTCAGTAGCTTAGTGAGACTCTCAGTAACCTAATGAGACCCTATTTCCAAATAAAATATAAAATAGGTCTGGGAGTGTAGCCTGGAGGTAGAAAGTCCCTGGGTACTATCCCAGTACCAAAAAAAAAAAAAAAAAGCTCCTTTATCATTGTTAAAGTTTTTTTTTTTTTTTGTTGTTGTTGTTTGTTTCCTTGTTTTTTGGTGGTACACTAGGGGTGGAACCCAGGGGCTTTCTACCTCCAGGCTATCCTCCCAGACCTATTTTATATTTTATTTGGAAACGGTCTCACTACGTTGCTGAGAGCCTCACTAAGTAGCTGAGGCTGGCTTTGAATCTGTGTGATCCTCCTGTCTCAGCCTCCCAAGTGCGGGGATTATAAGCGTGCGCCACCACGTCTGGCTTAGGATTCTATTTTATCCTCAGAAGACTAATGCTTGAATATAGGAAGCATGAACCTGTAGAAGGCTGTAAGTAAGTAGCCCTGAGGGCCACACTGAGGATAAAAACCAGTGCTTTGGGGATCTGGCAGCACAAAAGATCATTTCCAGGGGAGACTTCGTTGGCAGGTGGGAGCAGTAAGGTGCCCCTGGGAATTAAGCAGAGGCCCCAAGTTCCTTGAAGTTCTCTGATGAAGCCGTGTTGCTTCTCCGTTTCTTGTATGTGCTTTCTCCTTGGACTGCTTCCCCAGCCCCTGCAAGAGCTATCATCGTTCAGGAATCTGCAGCCTTTCCTGAGCTCTGCCCTGCAAGGACTGACTGAGGACATCCTCCTTGACTAACTCTGGGGCAAGGACCATCCCCCAGCTTGACTAGTACAATGCCTGGTACAGCATAGGACTTAAAGAATACATGTTTGGGGATGGAAGAGAGGTGGGTAGAAGGAAGGAGAAAAGCAAGAAAGAAGACCTACAGAAAGGAGAAAGCCGGGCATGGTGGTGCACTCTTGAATCCCAGTACTTGGGAGGCTGAAACAGGATGATCTGGATGCATGGCCAGCCTCAGCTACTTAGTGAGGCCCTCCACAACTTAGTGAGATTCTGTTTCAAAATAAAAAATCGGGCTGGGCATGTAGCTTGGAGGTAGAATGCCCCTGGGTTCCATCCCTAGTACAAGAAAGAGAAAGAAAAAGAAAGAAAGAAAGAAAGAAAGAAAGAAAGAAAGAAAGAAAGAAAGAAAGAAAGAAAGAAAGAGAAAGAAGGAGTAGGGCTGTGAGGTAGAATGCGCCTGGGTTACATCCCTAGTACCATAAAGAAAGAAGGAAAGGAAGGAAGGAGTAGGGCTGGGGGGTCTAGCTCAGAGGTAGAATGCTCCTAGATTCAATCCTCAGTACCGCAAAAGAAAAAGGAAAGAAAAGAGAAGCCAGATGTGTTGGTGCATGACTGTAATCTCTATTTGGGACAGTATTTAGGAGACGGAGACAGGAGGATAGCACGTTCAAGACCAGCCTCAGCAAGTAGTGAGACTCTCAGCAGCCTAGCAAGGCCCTGCTTCAAAACAAAAACAAAAATAGTTGCAGTGTAGCTCAGACGTAGAATGCCCCTGGGTTCAATCCCTATTACCACCAAAAAAAAAAAAAAAAGGAAATGAGATTAGCATATTGTTAGGAATGAGAGGAAAGAAAAGCTGTTTCTTAGGTTTTTTAGGGGTGTGTGTGTGTGTGTGTGTGTGTGTGTGTGTGTGACTGGGGATGGAACCCAGGGGCACTCTACCTCCGAGCTACACCCCCAACCCTATTTTTTATTTTTTATTTTGAAACCAGGTCTCACTGAGTTGTAAAGGGCCTCACTAAGTAGCTGAGGCTGGCTTTGAACCCAGTCTCAGTCTCCTGAATGCTGGGATTACAAGCGTGTGACACTGCACCTGGCTTGTTTTTTAGGTTTTGAACTGTATAGAAACTTCTCTTTTTACACTCCAGGTTGTAGGATGAGAGCCATCACTTTTGGCTTGTATCCTTTTGGGTTCTTGCTTCATCCTCCATCTGGACAGTAAGGCCTGTGAAGGGCTGGACTCACAACATGGGTACTTTGCCTGTGGAAGGAATCGGAGGAAGGTTTCCTTTTTCCTTCCCAAGTGTTTTTCTTTTTTACCACACATCGAAACCCTAGGAAAGGATGTGTCCTCATCCCGCAGTCCCAAGTGCTGGGGTTAGAGGTGTATGCTACCATGTCTCGCTTAATGTCAGTTTCTTAGTTTTGACAAATGTACCATGGTTATACAAAATGTTAACTTTAGAGAAAACTGAGCAAAGAGCCTAAGAGAAATCTCATATTATCATTGCAACTTTTCTGTGAATCTAAATTTATTCCAGAGTGAGTTTATGTTACAACGTGAAGCCTCTGCTTTGATTTTAGGCGCAGCGTCATTGTGGGTGCAGGTTACATTGCTGTGGAGATAGCCGGGATCCTCTCGGCCCTGGGCTCCAAGACGTCACTGGTGATACGACACGACAGAGTAAGTCCTTTCCTTTCCCCTTCTGCTTCCTTGATGTTATTTCTTCTTCGTTTTATTTTTTATTCTTTTGGTTGTACTGGGGGTGGAACTCAGGGGCTTTCTACCTCCGAGCTATACTCCCAGACCCATATATATATATATATATATAAAAAAAATTATATATATATATATATATAATTTTTTTTTTTTTTGGAAACAGGGTCTCACTAAGTTGCTGAGAGCCTCACTGAGTAGCTGATGCTGGCTTTGAACTTGTGTGATCCTCCTGTCTCAGCCTTCCAAGCGCAGGGATAACAAGCGTGCGCCACCATGCCTGGCTTTCTTCTTCATTTTTAAATTGTCTTTTGAAAGACTTCCGGGAAGATGGCGACCGAGAAAAGCGGGGCTTAAGAGCCCCGCTAACAACAAATATCCATTACCACAAAATCAGCGCCTTTCAAAGCCAGAAAACAACATCACCAGAGAAACAAAAAAATCACCAGGCTCCAGAGAGAAAGCGGACTGAGAACAGAGCCACAGAGGAGATCCTCAAGCCCGAGGACGCGGCAGACGCGGCAGCAGCGCCATACTGCCGGCGAATTCACGGGACGGCCACAGCAAGCCGAGGAGAGCCGCTGCGGAACAGCCAGGCGGGATTTCTCGGCGCAGAGGACATCTAAAGCTCTCAGTGTCTGAGTTCAGCACACGCTGCAGGGATTCAGAGTGGAAATCAAAACCAAGAAAAAAAAAAACGCCAGCCCAACAGCCGAGGGCGTAGCAGCGGCGCCATATTGCCACCGGCGGCAGCAGCACCGAATTCACTACAGCTACATCTGCGTACTCAAGAACAGTGAGTCAAATTGCGGGCCACAGCGGAGAAATCCCAGTACTGTACTCACTGGGACTTGACCCAGTGGGAGAAGGGCGGTGGCAGTGATATCACACCATAGGAGAACGTGCAACCTGGCACCCCCCACGGTCTAAAGCAGCCTCTATCGACTCTCTGGGTCGGAGACTCTGTGATACAACCCAGTAAAGGAGTAGTGGGGTCTGAGATACTACTGACTCGAGATCCAGAGCACCTTAAGTGAAGTCATAGTGACCCCAGGGAAGAACCCAGAGAAGGCACAAACTTCCTAAATCATGGGAAAGAGGAATAATACTGGAGCAATGAATGCTCACAACCCCACAACATCAGAACCCGATAAAACAGAAAATCAGAGATTTCTAGAAGATCAAATCAGGAAAATAACTGTAGAAATAATAGAGGTGCTTCAAAAAGAACTCAGAGAGAGCCAAAAAAAGATAAAGGATGCAATTAATGAAGTAAAGGCCTCAATTCAAAGCACAAACAACCGATTAGAACACATGGAGAACAGAATCTTGCTCTTAGAAGATGATCATTCCAAAAATGAACGCATAGTTTCTAATCTAGGAAAAAATATCCGACAGCAGGAATCTGATATTGAAGAAATATGGGCCCATTTTAAGAGAGCTAACCTAAGAATAATTGGAATAGAGGAGGGAAAAGAAAGTGAAACCAAAGGGATCAACAATCTCTTCAAGGAAGTAATAGCAGAAATTTTCCAGACATAGAGCAAGAGGTCGATACGCAGGTCCAGGAAACTTATAGAACTCCCTTTAGACAGGATCGGAGAAGAGGATCCCCACGCCACATAATTGTCAAAATGACCAATGTGGAAGCCAAGCAGAGAATCTTAAAGGCAACAAAAGCAAAGGGCCAAGTGACATTCAGAGGCAAACCAATTAGATTCACTCCAGACTTCCCAAACCAAGTTATGAGAGCCAGAAGGGCTTGGAGTAACATATTCCCAATTTTGAAAGAAAACAACTTCCAGCCAAAAATTTCCTACCCAGCAAAACTTTCTATCAAATTAGATGGAGAAATAAGAAGCTTCCATGACAAACAGAAACTGAAGGAATTTTTGTCTTCAAAACCAGCACTAGAGAAAATACTCAAAGAGATTAACTACAAAGAAGAAATAGGTAACACACATCAGAACTAGAGAAACAAGATTTTCCATCCAACAGACAACTAAGATTGGTTATCTGTGGAGAGTCATTATTTATGTTAGTCTTTTACCTATCTCTAAAGGGTATTGTTTGCCTTTATTGTTGTTAATTTTTAGGATTTCTAGTTGGAATATTAATATACCTTCAGATATAGCATTTGGAAATATTTTATCCCATTCTATTAGTAACTGTTAACTCTGTTTACATTGTCTTTGGATATACAATATGTTTTTTATTTTTTAGGGAGTTTGTGAACTCTTCTGTTGCCTGTGCCATTGAAATCATAACCAAGAAATCACTGCCAATTTCAATGTTGTGAGGTTTTATGACCCAGATTTTCTCCTAAAAGTTTATAGTCTTAAGATTTATATTTAGGTCTTTTAACTATTTTGAGTTAATATTTGTATATGGGATTAGGTAAGGGTCCAATTTTATTCTTTTCCATGTAATTATTATTTTCAACAACATTTAGTTAAAAGATTATTATTTCTACCACCAAAATGTTCGTGGAAACCTTGTCAAAAATAACGACAATATAGGGAAGAATTTAGGTCTAGGCTTTTATTTAACTCCAATGGTTTATATATCTGCCTTTAGAATAGTACTACACTGTTTCAATTATTGTAGTTTTATATGGTTTGAAATCAGAAAACATATATCTTCTAGCTTTGTTCTTTTTCAAGATCGATGTGGGTACCTAGAGTTCATATTCCATATTAGGATAGATTTTTTTTTCTGAAAAATAAATATATAAATATATGATAGTTTCACCTAAAAAATAGAAAAAAATAGATTCTCTGGTAAGAAAGAAAGCCAAAAGAAATATTGAAATGTTATCTTTAAGTCATCAAAAGCTTGGTATCAGACAAATGAAACTGTTATGTGAGATTATCATTTTTAATTTTGGATAAATTGCTATAATACTAGATGTCAACTACTAAGCCAAGCATAGGAGGGGGGGATAAGGAGAGAACGGGGTGGGGATCGGGTGGGGGCTGACTGGGCAATGTGTGCATGTATGTCTACAAAAGTATGTATCCCACTATGATGTATGAATACAGTGCACCAATTAAAAATAAATATGAAAAAATAAAATAAAATAAATTGTCTTTTATTTTTATTATTGTCATTTTTTGCAGTACTGGGGATGCTCTACCACTGAGATACATCCCCAACCCTTTTTTTTTTTTTTAAGACGGGCTCGCTAAGTCACTGAGATTGGCTTTGAATTCGTAATCCTCCTGCCTCCTGAGGAGCTGGGATTACAGACATGCACCATTGTACTCAGTTTACTATTCTTTTTATTTATTTATTTTTTGGTAACTTTAAAACAGGAGCTGACAAAGTCATATAGAGTACAGATGTTGGTGGTGACATATATGGAAACAGGGTCTCATTAAGTTGCTGAGGCTGGCTTTGAACCTGCACCATCATCCTGTCTCAGCCTCCCCAGTACTGGGATTACAAGTTTGTGCCACTACGCCTGGCTTGGTGGCATGTCTTTAATCAAGTTTTCTTTCTTTCCCATCACCTATCCCTCTGCTGCCTATACACAGGTACTTAGAAATTTTGATTCACTGATCAGTTCCAACTGCACTGAAGAACTGGAGAATGCTGGCGTGGAGGTCCTGAAGAACTCTCAGGTATATGTGCCAAGGCCCTAGAGCTGCATATTTATTATTTTGTTTTGTTTTTGTTTTGTGGTACTGAGGATAGAACCCAGGGACATTCTACTTCTGAGCTACACCCAGCCCTATTTTTTAATTTTCTATTTTGAAACAGCGTCTCACTGAGTTGCAAAGAGCCTCACTAAGTAGCTGAGGCTGTCCAACAAAGGAGATCCTCCTGTCTTAGCCTACCAAATGCTGAAATTACAAGTATGCACCACCATGGCTGGCTCATACGTTTTGTTTTTTTACCTCACCCAGTTAGATTTTGTTTGTTCTGTTTGTAGTTTTCTATCTTTTCTTTTTTTCTTTTTTTGCATTACTGGGGATGGAACCCAGGGGCATTCTACCTCCAAGCTACACCCCCAGCCTGATTTTATCTTAAAACAGTGTTTCTTTTTTTTTTTTTGGTGGTACTTGGGTGGAACACAGAGGCTTTCTACCTCCGGGCTATACTCCCAGACCTTTTTTATATTTTATTTGGAAACAGGGTCTTGCTAAGTTGCTGAGAGCCTCACTAAGTAGCTGAGGCTGGCTTTGAACCTGTGCGATCCTCCTGTCTCCACCCTCCAAGTGCGGGGATTACAAGCGTGCGCCACCACGCCCGGTTTATGAAACAGTGTCTCATTAAGTTTTGGAGGGCCTCACTAAGTAGCTGAGGCTGTCCACAAACCCATGATCCTCTAATTTCAGTCTCCCATGTATTAGGATTGCAAGCATATACTACTACCCCCAGCCCTATTTTTTTTTTCTTTTTTTTTTTTTTCAGCACTGGAGATGAAACTCAAGGGCATTATACCTCTCAGCAACACCCCTAGCCCTATTTTTTATTCTCTTATTTTGAAATGGGGTCTCACTGAGTTGCAATGGGCCTCACTAAGTTGGTGTCGATGGCTGTGAACCCCAGTCCTCCTGCCTCAGCCTCCCGAATGCTGGGATTATAACCATACACCACCACACCTAGCTCCATTTTTTAAAGCTGCATTTCACATTAATACATTAATAAAGCCAGGCACAGTAGCACATGCTTGTAATCCCAGTACTTGGGAGGCTGAGAGAGGAAAATCACAGATTTGTAACTAGCCTCAGCTACTTAGGCCCTCCACCTTGTTTCAAAATAAAGAATAAAAAATAGGTCTGGGATTGTAGCTTGGAGGTAAAATGCCCTAGGTTCAATCCAGTTCTCCCCCCCCCCCATTAACAAAATCAAGATGTAAGAGATAAGAAACCTGGCAGATTTACATGAAAATAAAAAATTGGTTGGGCATGGTGGCACATGCATATAGTCCCAGTAGTTAAGAGTCTGAGACAGGAGGATAGAAGGTTTGAGGACAGCCCCAGAAATTTAGTGAGGCCCTCAACAACTTAGCTAAAACCCATTTTATTTTATTATTTCTTTTTTCAGTACTGGGAATTGGACCCAGAGACATTCTACCTCTGAGCCACAACCCCAGCCCTATTTTTTATTCTTTTATTTTGAAACAGGGTCTCACTAAGTTGTGAAAAGCCTCACTCAAAAGCTGAGGCTGCCGGGCGTGGTGGCGCACGCTTATAATCCCTGTGCTTGGGAGGCGGAGACAGAGGATCGCGCAGGTTCGAAGCCAGCCGCGCTGGTGTAAGAGACCCTGTTTCCAAAAATAAAATAGGTCTGGGAGTGTAGCCCAGAGGTAGAAAAGCTTCCAGGAACCCCAGTACCACCAAAAAAAAAAAAAAGCTGAGGCTGCCCTTGAACCTGTGATCCTCCTTTGTCAGTCTGTCAAGTGGTGCAAGCCGGCACCACCAGGCCTGGCTGGGATTTTTTAGAATGTTAAACATTCTAGTGTCCTTTTTATTTGCTTTCCTCCTCACCTACCCCCTCTCTTTGCCATGCACATATAACACATTTATTTGCCAACAGGTCAAGGAGGTGAAAAGGACTTCCTCAGGCTTGGAACTCTCTGTGCTTACTGCAGTTCCTAGTAGGAAGCCCACTGTGACCACGATTCCAGATGTTGACTGCCTGCTCTGGGCCATTGGGCGTGACCCAAATTCTAGGGGCCTGAATTTAGACAAAGTGGTAAGTTGTCTTAGTTTGCCCCAGTCGTGTGTGTGTGTGTGTGTGGCATTGGGTATAGAATCCATGGGCCTTCTACCTCCAGGCTACAGCCCCAGACCTATTTTATTTTTTATTTGGAAATGGGATCTTGCTGAGTTTCTGAGAGCCACACCGCTGAGGCTAGCTTCAAACCTGTGATCCTCCTGACTCAGCCTCCCAAGCACTGGGATTACAAGTGTGGACCAACACACCTGGCCCAAACAGTCTTAAAAGTGTTTTATAGAGCTGAGTTGGGTGGAACATGCAATTTAGCAACTTAACAAGAGACCCTGTTTCAATAGAAAAAATAGGGCTGGGGTATACCTCAGAGGCAGAATGCTCTTGAGTTCAATTACCAGTACCACACATATGCACACGAAGTGTTCATAACCCTGTGATTCCCCAACCCTCAGCCCAGCCATCCAAAACTTGAGTGGAGTCCATTGGATTTTTAAAAATTCACTTATCTAATTTGTCATCAAATTCCATTTCTTTGAAATATTTTCCCATTGCAGCATCATCTCTCTGGATTAGATCCTTGATTGAATTAGAGAGATTCTAATTCTATTTTTTTTTTTTTTTTTGGAGGTACTGGGGATGAAACCCAGGGGTCTTCTACCTCTGGGCTATATTCCTAGACCTATTTTATATTTTATTTGGAAACAGGGTCTCACTAAGTTCTGAGCTGGCTTTGAACCTGTGTGATCTTCCTGTCTCAGCCTCTCAAGTACTGGGATTTACAAGTGTGTGCCACCATGCCGGGCTTTCGAATTTCTATTGTCCACCAGCTACCTAAGTGGCTTCCTTCCTGCAGACTTCCTTACCGCCATGTGGATGTCTCTTTAAGGTTTGATACTGATCTGTGTTGTCTGCACTATCTAATCCAGATTGCGGAGTGTGCGCCTCATCCTGGACATTGTGGTACTCAGTGATGGGGACACAGGTGAAGCTCCATCTGGGCTTTGCTGGTGCTATAGCTCGGAAATCATTTTTCTTTATTCCTTTAATTTTTTTTTTTCAGTACTGGGGATGGAACCCAGGAGCATTCTACATCCCCAGCCTTAATTTTTCTATTCTTTATTTTTTTTATACTTTTTAAAATTTGGAAACAGGGTCTCTTAATCCAGCAGGGCTGGCTTCGAATCTGCTCGATCCTCCTGTCTCCACCTCCCAAGCGCGGGGATTACAAGCGTGCGCCACCACACCTGGCTTTTATTCTTCATTTTGAAACAGGGTCTCACTGAGTTGCAAAGGGCCTTACTAAGTAGCTGAAGCTGTCCTCGAACCATGATTATCCTGTCTCAGCCTCCCAAATGCTGGGATTACAAGTGTGCGCCACCACACCCAGCTTCTTTTAAATTTTGAAGTAAAGTCTAGTATACTGACTTGAAATACTGTGCATAGAGTTTGGCCCAAATTTGAACCTTATTTCTATTACTTACCAGTTGCATGGCCTTTAGTAAACAGCTTGATTTTTTATAAATTCTGTTTCATGTACATGAGAATATAAAACAGCTTGCCTAGACAGGCGTGGTGGCGCATGCTTGTAATCCCCGCATTTGGGAGGCTAAGACAGGAGGATCGCACAGGTTTGAAACCAGCGTCAGCTACTTAGTGAGACCGTTTCCAAATAAAGTATAAAATAAAGTATAAAATACCACCAAAAAAAAAAAGAAGAAAAGAAAAAAACCCAGCTTGCCTTACTATTGGGTAATAGAGAAGAATAAAAGAGAAAATGCATTCAAAGTCAATAAATTTAGCAGGGCGTGGTGGTGCACACCTGAAATCCCAATAGTTGGAAGACTGAGAAAGAAGGATTGCCATGGAACTATTTGACCCTTTTTTTTTTTTTTTTTGTGGTACTGGGGGAGGAACCCAGAGGCCTTCTACCTCCGAGCTATACTCCCAGACCTATTTTAGACTTTATTTAGAAACAGGGTCTCACTAAGTTGCTGAGAGTCTCACTAAGTGGCTGAGGCTGGCTTCGAACCTGTGCAATCCTCCTGTCAGCCTCCCAAGTGCGGGGATTATAAGCATGTGCCACCATGCCAGGCTTATTTGACTCATTTTTAATCTTATTCTATGAAATTTAGTCATACTAGGTTGATTAACAAAACTAGAGTCATCCAGTTTTCTAAAGAGATATTTTTGCCTTTGTACAAGTATGAACATTAGTAGGTTCAGCATTCAGTTACATTTGCTAAATTTTTGAAGAACAGGACAAGAAAAAGAAATATATTCAATCTCATTCATGTTAAGATATATCTGTGTAATGTCAAATGAATGACTGACTGGGCATGATGGCACACACCTGAAATCTCAGTACATGAGAAGCTGAGATAGGAGAATTGCAGGTTTGAGGACAGCCTCAGCAATTTGCGAGACTCTTAGCAATCTAGTGAGACCCTGTTTTTTTGTTTTTGGTTTTGTTTTTTTTGGTGGTACTGGGGATGGAACCCAGGGGCTTTCTACCTCCGGACTACACTCCCAGACTTATTTTATATTTTTATTTGGAAACAGGGTCTCTTTAAACCAGTGAGGCTAGCTTCAAACCTGCATGATCCTCTTGACTCCGCCTTCCAATCGCGAGGATTACAAGCGTGTGCCACCACGCTCAGCTACCCTGTTTTGTTTTTGTTTGTTTGTTGTTGTTGTTTTTTGGTGGTACTGGGGTTCCTGGAAGCCCTTCTACCCCTGGGATACACTCCCACGGGCTACACTCCCAGACCTATTTTTTTACTTTTTATGTGGAAACAGGGTCTCTTATGCTGGCTCCGAACCAGCGCGATCCTCCAGTCTCCGCCTCCCAAGCGCAGGGATTACAAGTGTGCGCCACCACACCCGGCTATTTTTTAAAATTTTAAAACAGGGTAGCCGAGCCGGGTGTGGTGGCGCATGCTTGGGAGGCGGAGACAGAAGGATCGAGCTTGTTCAGAGCCAGCCTCGCTGGCTTAAGAGACTCTGTTTCCAAAATAAAAAATATAAAATAGGTCTGGGAGTGTAGCCCGGCAGTAGAAGGGCTTCCAGGAACCCCAGTACCACAAAAAAAAAAAAAAAAAAAAAAAATTTTTAAATAAAGGAGCTGAGGGTGTACCTTGGAGGTAGATGCTTCTGGGTTCAATTCCTTGTACCATGAGCATATGCACACACGCACCTACACACGTGTGGACACACACAAATGGAATGACTATTATTATTATTTTTTTTTTTGGTGGTACTGGGGTTCCTGGAAGCCCTTCTTCCTCCGGGCTACACTCCCAGACCTGTTTTATATTTTTGAAACAGGGTCTCTTACGCCAGCACGGCTGGCTTCGAACCTGCGCGATCCTCCTGTCTCCGCCTCCCAAGCGCGGGGATTACAAGCGTGCGCCACCACGCCCGGCGGAATGACTATTATTTGTTAGGTCTTTTTGTGGTACTGGGGATGAAACCTAGGGACTTATACCTCCAGGCTACACTCCCAGACCTATTAATATTTTTATTTGGAAACAGGGTCTCACTAAGTTGCTGAGGCTGACTTTGAACCTGCACAATCCTCCTGTCTCAGCCTCCCAATTACTGGGATTACAAGTGTGTGCCACCATGCCTAGCTGTTATGTTTTGTTGATGTATTACTAATCCATTGTAATCTTGTTAGTGACTATTTTAGG
This sequence comes from Muscardinus avellanarius, assembly GCF_963383645.1. Taxonomy (NCBI): domain Eukaryota; kingdom Metazoa; phylum Chordata; class Mammalia; order Rodentia; family Gliridae; genus Muscardinus; species Muscardinus avellanarius. Next base: position 49,049,223 of record NC_137800.1, on the reverse strand, counting down.
AGTGAGGATGTGGACAGCAGGGGCCCAGGAATGATAGATAATTAAGCACACTGTAAGCTCTCTGGAATAAGAAGGCTGTTTAAACACTGTATTTTCAGTCATGAGGTTAAATCCTCACTTGCAATAGAAGCTTTAATATTTGTTGATAAATAGGTGGTTAGACATTATCCTAGCTAATAAATAGCAAAGCTAGGATTTGAACCCCAGTCTATCTGGCTACAAAGGAGACAATTTTTTTTTTTTTTTTTTTTGGCTGTGCTAGGAATCGAATCAAGAGCTTTTTGTCTGGCTAAGCATATGCTCGGCCACTAAGCTACACTCTCATCCCTATTTTCTCCCTCTACTTCACACTGGAGTATATCTACCTGATATCTGCAAATCCATAGGCAAGCACAACAGAACTTAAAGCAAAAATATGATTTGGCATAGAGTAAAACATTTTGGTTATGGGAAATGTCAAACAAGTATGTTTTAGTGCAGGATGCAAATTTTGCTTGGATTTTAAAAAATACAGTGGTAAACTTCAAAGGCATGTGCTTTTGGTGTCTGCTTCATCCTGTGTCTCTAGAAGGTGCTTGTTAGCATGCCTGAGGAAGAACGTTCAGTGAAAGCAGGAGAGATCCCTGCCTGGATTGCAAGGAGCACATCTAATCATTGAGCCCTTCCTTTTCATGTTCCCCTCATCAGTTGAATTGTACACCATAGTGACAAGTCCTGTTAAAACACCTAAAAATCGGCTAAAACAGTACACCTTTCATATTAAGCAAAACATACAAAACTGCCAATGTTAGGAGTTTTTCATGTATTAAGTCTGGTGCTTCTTGGATGTTTGGGTGAAGGGCTGTTGATGTGTGAAGAGGCAGACCCAGAAGTTTGTTCTGCCATTTTTACTAGATGAACCAGTATTTATGCGATACTCCTTTACAATTTTAGGGCATTCAAACTGATGAGAAAGGCCATATTATAGTAGATGAATTCCAGAATACCAATGTCAAAGGTGTCTACGCTGTTGGGGATGTTTGTGGAAAAGCTCTTCTTACCCCAGGTAATGCCTCTTCCTTTCTTGGGATGGGAGGCCCGGTGTGCTACTTTATATCATCTGCCATTTCACAAATTCACTTCAGCAAATTGAAAGAATGAGTGTCTTCATGTTGTCAAAATGGTAAAAATGGCTGGGCATGATGGCACTTGCCTTTGATCCCAGCTCTTGAGAGAATCAGACAGAAGGATCGCAGGTTCAAGAATGATCTCAGCAGTTGAGTAAGGCCATCAGCAACTAAGTGAGCCTGTTTCAAAATAAAAATAAAAGAGTCAGGCATGGTGGCACACGTTTGTAATCCCAGCATTCGGAAGACTGAGACAGGAGGATCGTGATTCGCAGCCAGCCTCAGCTACTTAGGCCCTTGGCAACTCAGTGAGACCCTGTTTCAAAATAAAGACTAAAAGATAGGCTGGGAGTGTAGCTTGGAGGTAGAATGCCCGTGGGTTCCACTCCCAGTACTGTAAAAAAAAAAAAATTAATAAAAGAGAGTGGGGTTGTCTCTTGGAGGAAGAATGCCCCTGGGTTCAATCCTAGGACCACACATACACACAGATAAAAATGTTCAGGTATGGTATCACAGGCCTATGATCCTGGTACCTGGGAGGCTGAAACAGGATGACCACAAGTTAAAGGCCAGCCTTTAAAGGCTGTGTGGGTTGCCTGGAAGTGGTTCTGGAAGTAGTCAGATCCATGTTCTTGTGTGAATACCTGGCCCTCACACAGCCAGTAGTACTCTTTTCTTCCTCAACCAGGACTCAGCCACCTCCCAAGAGGAGGAGCAGAGGAGCACTGTGCACATTCTGTGTCCCGCTTTTTTTTTTTTTTTTTTGGTGGTCCTGGGGATGGAACCCTTCTACCTCCAGGCTGCACTCCCCAGACCTATTTTATATTTTTTATTTGGAAACAGGGTCTCTTTTTAAGGTACTGGGGATTGAACTCAGGGGCATTCTAACCTCTGGGCTATATCCCCACCCCATTTTAATTCTTTTATTTGAAACAGTACTAAGATTACAAATGTATACCACCATGCCCTGCTCCCTACCACATACCTTTTAAATCTTAGGAAAGTCTTTTTTTCTGGGGTGGTGGTGGTGGTGTTTGGGACAGGGTTTCGCTAAGCTGCCCAGGTTGCAATCTTCAGCTTCCAAAGAATAGCTGGGATTACAGGTGTGTGCCAACTCACCCAGCTCCTAACTCTTTTTTTTTTTTCCGGTACCTGGGATGGAAAACAAGGGCATTCTATCTCCAAGCTACACCCTCAGCCCTATTTTTTATTCTTTATTTTAAAACGGGGTATAAGTCGGATATGGTGGCCCACATTTGTAATCCCAGCACTCAGGAGGCTGAGTCAGGAGGATAGCAGTTCGTGAACAGCCTCAGCTACTTAGTGAGCCCCTCTGTAACTTAGTGAGATCCTGTTTCAAAAGAAAGAATAAAAAGGGCAGGAGTGTAGGTTGGAGGTCAAATGCCCTTGGCTTCCATCCCCAGAACCACAAAAATAAGTAAATAGATAAATAAATAAATAAATAAGATAAAACAAAACAGGATATAAGTTGTGGAGGGCCTCACTAAGTAGTTGAAGCTGGCTGCGAACCTGGGATCCTCCTGTCTCAACCATCCAAGTACTGGGATTACAAGCATGCGTCACTACGCCTGGTTAACCTTATACTACCTAACATACTAAATTTTTCCCCTTTTGTGAGAACACTTTTTTATTATTTTAATTACTATTATTTTTTGGTCTGTGTATGCCACTGGACATTGAACCAAGGGTATTCTATCAACGACCTACACCCACAGCCCTATTATCTTTATTTTACTTTGAGACAGGGTCTTGCTAAGTTGTAAAGATCTTGCTAAATTGTGAGCGTCTCACTAAGTTACTGAGGCTGGCCTTGAACCTATGATCCTTCTGTTTTGGCCTCCCAAGTACTGGGATTACAGTTGTGTGCTACTGTGCCTAGCTGAGAACACTTTAGTCTACTTACTCTCTTAGCAGTTTTCAAGTATACAGTGCACTGATATTAGTCACCATGTTATGCAGTAGAGCCCTTATACTTACTTGTCCTAACTGAATTTATTGTGCTAGAGATCAAATTCAGGGCCTTCCACATGCTAGGCAAGTGCTGTAACACTGAGATGCTCCCCAAGCATTGACTGAAATTTGGTGTTGACAGGAAGTTGTTGGTGTGTGTGGGGGAGGTGCTGGGGATTGAACTCAGGAATATTCGACCTCTGACACCGCAATCCTATTTTATTTTTTATTTGGAAACAAGGTCTTGTTAAATTGCTTGCTGAAAGCCTTGCATAGTAACTCTGACTGGCTTCAAAACTGATCCTCCTTTGTGAGCCTCCCAAGTACTGGGATTATAGGTGTATGCCACCATGCCTGGAAGGAAGTTGCTTTATTTTTTCTTAAGGGGATGAAACATTATTATATTTTTTCATTTATTCACCATCTTTTTTTTAATTTTTATGTGGATCATATTGAAAATGGCATATATTCAGACTGTGCTTGGTGCCCTCTCCCCCCATCCCCCCAACAATGAGTGTTCAGGTTGACCATGCTACATTCATACTTTTACATATATTTGCATGTAGCTCCTCTCTTAACTAACCTCATCCATATTCTCCTGTCCTTCCATTCTAGCTTTGCCGAGGTTTCTCCTCCATTATCTGGAGTCCCTCTAGTATTCCTAATACTCCCTGGTTTGGGCATATTAGACAAAACATATGTCCCTTCTCTTTCTGTGCTTAGCTGATCTCACTTAACAATGTTTTCCAGGTCTTTCCATCTTCTTGCGAATGACATGATTTTGTTCTTCTTTATAGCTGAGTAGAATTCCATTGTGTGTAATTCTCATAATTTTGCAATCCATTCATCTGTTGATGGAGACCTAGGTTAGTTCCATATTTTGGCAGTTACAAATTGTGCTGCTTTGAAGTTCTTTGATTTCAGCCCCTTTGGAATACCCCAGAGTGGTATAGACAGATCATGTGGTGGATCCATTCCCAGTTTTCTAAGGAATCTCCACACTGATCTCCATAGCGGCTGAACTAGTTTGTACTCCCATCAACGGTGTAAAAGAGTTCCTCTTTCCTCACATCCTCGCCAGCATTTGTTATTATTTGATTTCCTTATGCTTGCCACTCTAATTGGGGTTAGATAGAATCTCAGTGTAGTTTTGATTTGCATCTCCCTGATGGCTAATGATGTTGAACATCTTTTCATGTATCTATTGGCCCTTTGTATCTCTTCTTTTGTGAAGTATCTATTCAATTCAGTGGCCCATTTTTTTTTTTTTTATGGTAACTGGGGGTGGAACCCAGAGGCTTTCTACCTCTGGGCTATACTCCCAGACCTATTTTATATTTTATTTGGAAACAGGGTCTCACCAAGTTGCTGAGAGCGTCACTAAGTAGCTGAGGCTGGCTTTGAACCTGTGCGATCCTCCTGTCTCAGCCTCCCAAGTGCAGGGATTGCGTGCGTCACCACGCCCGGCTCAGTTGCCCATTTCTTGATTAGGTTTTTTTTTTTTTTTTTTGCTTGTCGGGGTGGAACCCAGGGGCATTCGACCTCCAAGCTACAGCCCCCTGCCCTATTTTTTTTTTTTTTATTCTTTAATTTGAAACCGGGTCTCACTGAGTTGCAGAGGGCCTCACTAAGTAGCCGAGGCATCTGTGAACTGTGATCCTCTGGTCTCAGCCTCCCGAATGCTGGGATTACAAGCATGTGCCACCACGCCCAGCTTGATTGGGTTATTTGTTTTGCTAGTGTAGAGTCTTTTGAGTTCTGTGCATATTCTGGATATTAGTCCTCTATCAGAGTGGTGGCTGGTAAAGAATCTTCTCCCATTCTGTAGGCTTCCTCTTTAGTTTCTTGGTGGATTCTTTTGATGAGAAGAAACTTTTTAGTTTGATGCCATCCCACTTGTTAATTCTTGCTTTAATTTCCTGTGCTTTGGAGGTCTTTTTGAGAAAGTTACTGCCTGTGCCTATATGTTGGAGTGTGGATCCTATGCCCTCCTCTAATAACTTAACAGTCCCTGGTCTAATTTCTAAGTCTTTGATCCATCTCGAGGTGATTTCTGTGCACAGTGAAAGGTAAGGATTTAGTTCCATCTTTCTACAAATGGATAGCCAATTCTCCCAGCACCGTTTGTTGAAAAGGCTGTCTTTTCTCCAGCGTATGAATTTGGCCCCCTGGTCAAAAATTAATTGACTAGGGGTATGTGTGTTTGTTTCTATATCTTCTCTTCTGTTCCACTGGTCTGTATGTCTGTTGTTGTGCCAATACCATGCTGTTTTTACTACTATTGCTCTATAATATATACATATATATATATATATTTTTTTTTTTTTTTTTTTTTGGTGGTACTGGGGGTGGAACCTTTATATTTTATTTGGGAACAGGGTCTCACTAAGTTGCTGAGAGCCTCACTAAGTAGCTGGGGCTGGCTTCGAACCTGTACGATCCTCCTGTCTCAGCCTCCCAAGTGCTGGGATTACAAGCGTGAGCCACCACGCCCGGCTCTATAGTATAATTTGAAGTCCAGGATTATTGTGATACCTCCTGCATGGTTCTTATTGCTGAGGATTGCTTCAGCTATTCTGGGTCTTTTCTTTCTCCATATAAAGTTCATGACTGAATTTTCTAGGTCTATGAAGAATGTCGTTGGCATTTTGATAGGACTTGTATTGAATCTGTAGATCCCTTTGGCAGAATGGCCATTTTTATGATATTTATTCTTCTATTTATGAGCAAGGGAGATGTTTCCATCTTCCAAGGTCTTCTTCAATTTCTTTAATTTTTTTTTTTTTTTTTTTTTTCGGGTCTGGGAATGGAACCCAGGGGCATTCGACCTCCAAGCTACACCCCCTGCCCTGTTCTTTATTTTTTATTTTTTTTGGTGGTGGTACTTGGGTTCCTGGAAACCCTCTACCTTTGGGGTACACTCCCAGATCTATTTTTATACTTTTTTATTTGGAAACAGTGTCTCCTAAGCCAGCGCGGCTGGCTTCAAACCTGTGCGGCTAGCTTTAAACCTGTGCGGCTGGCTTTAAACCTGTGCGGCTGGTTTTGAAACTGTGCGATCCTCCTGTTTCTGCCTCCCAAGCGTGGGGATTACAAGCGTGCGCCACCACACCGGCTATTCTTTATTTTGAGACAGGGTCTTACTAAGTTGCAAAGGGGCTCACTAAGTAGCTGAGGCTGTCCACGAACCGCGATCCTTCCACCGTGGTTCCTGGTTCTGTTTTGGTTTGTGAACTTTATTTATTTTGTTTGTCAAGACGCTGCCTTTTTAGTAGTTGATCTTTGTTTCAGCTACTGAGATGTGCTGCATCCTGCAGTCACCATTTTGAATCCCCCAAGGAAGTTGTTTTAACAAAAGCAAAATAATAGCCGGGTGTGGTAGCACATGCCTGTAATCGCAGTACTTTCGAGGCTCAGACAGGAGGATCATAAGTTCAAGGATCCCTTCAGCAAGTAGTGAGACTTTCAAGCAACCCGGTGAGGCCCTGTCTCAGAAAAAAAAAAAAAAAATACAATAGGGCTGAGGGTGTATCTCAGGTAGAATACCTCTGGGTTCATTCCCTAGTGCCACACACACAAAATCTTAACAGGAGTGGTGACACATACCTGTCAATTCTTGGGAGGCTGAGACAGAAGGATCACCGGTTCAGTACCAGGCTCAGCAATTTAATGAGATTCTCAGCAACCTAGTGAGACCCTGTGTTTCAAAACAAATAAAAAGGATTAAGGATGTAGCTGGATTCAATCTCCGGTACTGCAAAAAAAAAAAATTCTTACTGTTAAATGAATATGGTTATATATAGAAGTCTATAAAACTAAATATCAGAAATCTATTATCCTCATTACTACCAGGTAATTGGGAACTTATGGATGTATGGGGGGTTTTTGTTGTTTTTGCTTTAGTAATAGAATACAGAATTCACATAAGTCAGTAGCTTTAAGTTGTTCACTAAGACATTGATATATTTTCATTGTATTGAACTAGATATTATATAATGAGCACTGGCATTGTATTTTGTCAAAACCAGTTTGTTATGCTAGAATGATTCTGCTATGGTAAAATGAACAATACGATAAACATTGGCTTTAAAATATCTTTGTAGTTGCAATAGCTGCTGGCCGAAAACTTGCCCATAGACTTTTTGAATGCAAAGAAGATTCCAAATTAGACTATGACAACATCCCCACAGTAGTCTTCAGCCACCCACCTATCGGGACAGTGGGGCTCACGGAAGGTAGGTATTGAAAATGAAGGTCACTTATGGTTTTCTTTAAACTAGTTCTCTGCTAGCCAACTAAATTTTCTCATCCCCATATTGCCCTCCTTCATGTTTAGTTTCTAGTCATAGTTCCAATTCAGTTTACTTCCCAGCTGCTAATACTTTGAGGATATAGTTTTTTTTCTCCACATCACACTGTTTATCTCTCTGATTTTTTGTGTGTGTATGTGTGAGTGTGTGACTGTGTGTTGTATTGGGGAATGAGCCCAGAGACATTCTAGCTTTGAGTTACATCCCCAGCCCTATTTATTTATTTATTTATTTATTTATTTATTTATTTATTTATTTATTTTGGCGGTACTGGGGATTGAACCCAAGGACATTCTACCTCCAGACTACACCCCAGCCCTATGTTTTTATTCTTTATTTTGAAATAAGGTCTCACTTAAGTTGCAGAGGCCTCCTTAAACAGCTAAGCTGAGACTGTCCATGAACTGGGATCCTCCTGTCTCAGCCTCCCAGTACTGGGATTACAAGTGTGTGCCACCATGCCCAGCTCTAAACACAAGTTTGGAGAACTCCTATATGTCTTTTTTTTTTTTTTTTTTTGTACTATGGATTGAACCTAGGGGCATTTTATCTCTGAATTACACCCCCAGCACTATTTTGTTTTGTTTTATTTTTTTATTTGGAAACAGGATCTAAGTTGCTGTGGGTCTTGCTATGTTGCTTAGGCTCTTCGTGAACCTGCAGTCCTGTCTCAGCTTCCCATGTACTGGAATTACAGGCATTGACCACCATACTTGGCTTTTCTTTTTTTTTTTTTCTTTTACTTTTTCTTTTTGTTTGTTTGTTTGCTTGTTTATTTTGAAATAAGGTTTCACTAAGTTGCTGAGGCTGATCTGAAACATTAAATTCACCTGTTTTGGCCTCCTGAATACTGGGATTACAGGCATGCTTCACCATACCCATCTTATTTCTAATAATTTTTAAAAATTTTTTATTGGTGCATTATTTGTAATAATTTTGCTATATTATTTTCTTACTCTACACTATCACATGCATTTCAGTATGTCTTTATTAAAAACAAGGCAGAACCAGGGTTGATGGCACACACCTGTAATCCCAGCATTTGGGAGGCTGAGACAGGAGGATTGCGATTCGCAGACAGCTTCAGCTACTTAGTGAGGCCCTTTGCAACTCAGTGAGACCATGTTTCCAAGTAAAGAATAAAAAATAAAATTGGGGGTGTAGTTTGGAGGTAGAATTCCCCTGGGTTCTTTCCCTAGTACTGGGGGGGGAAAAAAAGAAAGAACAAGGCAGTTTGCCAGGTATGGTGGCGCACGCCTGTAATGCCACTATTTTGGAGGCTGAGACAGGAGGATCACAGGTTCTAGGCCAACCTCAGCAATGTAGTGAGGCTCTGAGTAATTTAGCGAGATCTTGATTCAAAGTAAAACATAAAATAGGGGTTGGGTGCCAGGCGTGGTGGTGCACACTTGTAATCCCCACGCTTGGGAGGCAGAGACAGGAGGATCGTGCAGGTTCAGAGCCAGCCGTGCTGGCTTAAGAGACCCTGTTTCCAAATAAAAACGTATAAAAATAGGTCTGGGAATGTAGCCCGGAGGTAATAGGGTTTCCAGGAACCCCAGTACCACTAAAAAAAAAAAAAATAGGGGTTGGGTTATAGCTCAGAAGTAGTATACCACTGGGTTCAATCCCCAGCACCATAAAAAAAAAAAAAAAAAAGGAACAAGGCTGTTCCATTATATAAACACAATATAGTTTTCAAAATGAAAAACTTCAATTGATACAATATTATCTAAATTTTAGAGGTTATGTAATTTTTGCCAGTTATCTCAAATGTCATTTTTAACATTTTCCCAAGTCCAGAATTTAGCTCAGTTAAATGTAATTACATGTAGTTTTCATACCCTGTGTGATCTCCTTTAATCTAAAGACAAAATTCTTCAGCTTTTCTCTTATTACATGTCATCTGTATTTATTTTGCAAAATGTCCTTTATCTTGGTAGTGTTTGATTCTGATTAATGTTTCTGGCTGTCTTTGATAGTTCAGTGTAATTGTTCAGATCTTTTTTTGATAGATGCTTTTTTAATGTGCATTATAGATGAGGCTGTTAATAAATATGGAAAAGACAATGTGAAGATCTATTCAACAGCCTTTACCCCAATGTATCACGCAGTAACAACAAGGAAAACAAAGTGTGTGATGAAAATGGTCTGTGCCAACAAGGAGGAGAAGGTATGGGAGCCCAGGGGCTGGGAAGTGGCAGAGTCCACAGGGTGCTGGTATTTGGATTGGCTGGGATGGGTTATGGAGGATCCCCAAGTAAATTAGCCTTCTGCTTCAACTGGTTAGTTCTGCTATGTCAGAGAGAGAGAGAGAGAGAGAGAGAGAGAGAGAGAGAGAGAGAGAGAAGAGGGAGAGAGGAAGGAAGGGGGAGAGCGCGAGCAAGTGTGAGAGAGAGAGAGAGAGAGAGAGAGAGAGAGAGAGAGAGAGAGAGAGAGAAAGAGGGAGAGAGGAAGGAAGGGGGAGAGCGCGAGCAAGTGTGAGAGAGAGAGAGAGAGAAAGAGAAAGAGAAAGAGGGAGAGAGGAAGGAAGGGGGAGAGCGCGAGCAAGTGTGTGTGTGTACTGGGGATTGAACCCAGGGGCATTCTACCACCAACCTACACCCCCAGCCCTATTTTTTCCTTCTTTCTTTCTTTCTTTCTTTCTTTCTTTCTTTCTTTCTTTCTTTCTTTCTTTCTTTCTTTTTCTTTCTTTCACAAGGTCTCACTAGTTTGCAGCAGGCCTCACTAAGTAGCTGAGACTGGTTGCAAACCAGGAATCCTCCTGTCTCAGCCTTCCAAATACTGAGATTACAAGGGTGCACCACCATGCCCGGCTTCCAGGGATTTGTTAATGTTGTGTTTCTTTCATGACTGGGTACCTAATATACAATGACCTTTTCTCGACTTCTCTTTTCCCCAGGTGGTTGGGATCCATATGCAAGGGATGGGGTGTGACGAAATGCTGCAGGGTTTTGCTGTTGCAGTAAAAATGGGAGCAACAAAAGCGGACTTTGACAACACGGTGGCCATCCACCCTACCTCTTCAGAAGAACTGGTCACACTCCGCTGAGAATCAGACTCACCCGGCCATTGGGCCATTGGACCTTCTGACATGAACCGAACAATCACATTTCCCATTCTAGTTTTAAATATTTCTTTACCAAGCTCTTCTGACAGTGGACATTTTTGCTAAACAATAGAGCTTATTTATGTAGTGGGAAATTTGTTGTGTTAATCCAGGGTTGATTTTCATTTGATTGTATTTTACTATCATTAATATTTTAAAGGTTTTTTTTATTAACAGCTCTATGCTGGTTGGTATTTTTTCTTTTTTCTATCTTAGCCTCATCTCACATATAAAACTATATGAAATACAATGAAGTTAATGTACTTGAATGAATGCAGCTTGCTGATTTTACAAAGGAAGAGGATGGTCTCTTCATACTTAAATAATGCAAGTACACAAAATATATTTTTGAAGCCAGTACTATATTCTGCATATTGCAAAGCTACTTCAAGAATGTGACCTTTCTCTAAACCCTCTTTTCTATTCTTTTTTTGTTGTTTTAAATGATTAAAAGTGGTTTATGTTCTTGTATTGAAATGAAGTACATCAAACACAGGAAGAGCTGAAGACGCAGGTTAAATGTGAGAGATTCTAGAGTGAGTCTGCTTTCATCAGGAGTAGATTCCAATACTTCAGTAGTCTCTTCCTCTGCCAAAAATTCATACTTTAATGAATGATCTCAATATTTTTTATATGTTCTTGTCATTATTTTCTGACCATTATTCCAAAACTTTGAAAATCACAGCCTTCTTATAAAATTTATTATGAACTTAATCGGTACCAGTTTTCTTATTCCTCTCTCTCTTTTTTTTTTTTTTCTTTTTTTTTTTCTTTTTTTTTTTTTTTTTTTGCAATACTGGGGATTCTACAAGACTCTCAGCTTACCTCCAGCCCTATTTAATTTTTTTTTTTAAATTGGTGCACTGTATTCATACATCATAGTGGGATACAAACTTTTGTAGACATACATGCACACATTGCACAGTCAGCCCCCACCCAATCCCCACCCCATTCTCTCCCCATCTCTCCCTCCCATGCTTGGCTTAGTGGTTGACATCTAGTATTATAGCAATTTATCCAAAATTAAAAATGATAATCTCACATAACAGTTTCATTTGTCTGATACCAAGCTTTTGATGACTTAAAGATAACATTTCAATATTTCTTTTTACTTTCTTTCTTACCAGAGAATATTTTTTTTCTATTTTTTTTAGGTGAAACTATCATATATTTATATATTTATTTTTCAGAAAAAAAAAATCTATCCTAATATGGAAAATGGACTCTAGATACCCAAAACGATCTTGAAAAAGAACAAAGCTAGAAGATATATATTTTCTGATTTCAAAACATATAAAGCTACAATAATTGAAACAGTGTAGTACTATTCTAAAGGCAGATATATAAACCATTGGAGTTAAATACAAGCCTAGAGTTAAATTCTTCCCTATATTGTCAAGTTATTTTTGACAAGGTTTCCACGAACATTTGGTGGTGGAAATAATAATCTTTTAACTAAATATTGTTGAAACATAATAATTACATGGAAAAGAATAAAGTTGGACCCTTACCTAATCCCATATACAAATATTAACTCAAAATAGATAAAAGACCTAAATATAAATCTTAAGACTATATTTTAGAAGAAAATCTGGGTCATAAAACCTCACAACATTGAAATTGGCAGTGATTTCTTGGATATGATTTCAATGGCACAGGCAACAGAAGAGTATACAAACTCCCTAAAAAATAAAAAAATATATTGTATATCCAAAGACAATGTAAACAGAGTTAAAAGTTACTAATAGAATGGGATAAAATATTTCCAAATGCTATATCTGAAGGTATATTAATATTCCAACTAGAAATCCTAAGAATTAACAACAATAAAGGCAAACAATACCCTTTACAGATAGGTAAAAGACTAACATAAGTAATGAATCTCCACAGATAACCAATCTTAGTTGACTGTTGGATAGAAACTCTTGTTTCTCTGGTTCTGGTGTGTGTTACCTATTTCTTCTTTGTAGTTAATCTCTTTGAGTATTTTCTCTAGTGCTGGTTTTGAAGACAAAAATTCCTTCAGTTTCTGTTTGTCATGGAAGCTTCTTATTACTTCATCTAATTTGATAGAAAGTTTTGCTGGGTAGGAAATTTTTGGCTGGAAGTTGTTTTCTTTCAAAATTGGGAATATGTTACTCCAAGCCCTTCTGGCTCTCATGACTTGGTTTGGGAAGTCTGGAGTGATTCTAATTGGTTTGCCTCTGAATGTCACTTGGCCCTTTGCTTTTGTTGCCTTTAAGATTCTCTGCTTGGCTTCCACATTGGTCATTTTGACACTTATGTGGCGTGGGGATCCTCTTCTCCGATCCTGTCTAAAGGGAGTTCTATAAGTTTCCTGGACCTGCGTATCGACCTCTTGCTCTATGTTTGGAAAATTTTCTGCTATTACTTCCTTGAAGAGATTGTTGATCCCTTTGGTTTCACTTTCTTTTCCCTCCTCTATTCCAATTATTCTTAGGTTAGCTCTCTTAAAATGGGCCCATATTTCTTCAATATCAGATTCCTGCTGTTGGATATTTTTTTCTAGATTAGAAACTATGTGTTCATTTTTGGAATGATCATCTTCTAAAAGCGAGATTCTGTTCTCCATGTGGTCTAATCCGTTGTTTGTGCTTTGAATTGAGGCCTTTACTTCATTAATTGCATCCTTTATCTCTTTTTGGCTCTCTCTGAGTTCTTTTTGAAGCACCTCTATTATTTCTACAGTTATTTTCCTGATTTGATCTTCTAGAAATCTCTGATTTTCTGTTTTATCGGGTTCTGATGTTGTGGGGTTGTGAGCATTCATTGCTCCAGTATTATTCCTCTTTCCCATGATTTAGGAAGTTTGTGCCTTCTCTGGGTTCTTCCCTTGGGTCACTATGACTTCACTTAAGGTGTTCCGGATCTCGAGTCTGTAGTATCTCAGACCCCACTACTCCTTTACTGGGTTGTATCACAGAGTCTCCGACCCAGAGAGTCAATAGAGGCTGCTTTAGACTGTGGGGCGTGCCAGGTTGCAAGTTCTCCTATGGTGTGATATCTCTGCCACCGCCCTTACCCCACTGGGTCAAGTCCCAGGGAGTACAGTACTGGGATTTCTCTGTGGCCTGTAATTTGACTCACTGTTCTTGAGTACGCAGATGTAGCTGTACTGGATTCGGTGAATTCTCTGCTGCTGCCGCCGGTGGCAATATGGCGCCGCTGCTACGCCCTCAGCCGTGAGGCTGGCGTATTTCTTCTTGGTTTTGACTTCCACTCTGAATCCCTGCAGCATGTGCTGAGCTCAGCCACTGGGAGGTTTAGGTTTTACCTGCGGCGAGAAATCCCGCCTGGCTGTTCCGCAGCGGCTCACCTCGGCTTGCTGTAGCCGTCCGGTGAAGTCGCCGCTGCCGCCAGCAGTATGGCACTGCTGCCGCGGCCTCAGGTGTGAGGCCGGTGTATCTCCTCTGTGACTCTGAGCTCTGTTCTCAGTCCGCTTTCTCTCTGGAGCCTGGTGATTTTTTTGTTTCTCTGGTGATGGTGTTTTCTGGCTATGAAAGGCGCTGATTTTGTGGTAATGGAGATTAGTTATTAGCGGGGCTCTTAAGCCCCGCTTTTCTCGGTCGCCATCTTCCCGGAAGTCTCCAGCCCTATTTAATTTAATTAATTTGTTTCTTTATTTATGGTGCTAGGGAATTGAACCCAGGAGCATTCTACCTCCAAGCTATACCCCTACCCTTTTTATTTTTTTATTTTTAATTTTTTTGTGTGTGTTTAGAAACAGGGTCTCACTAGGTTGCTGATCTCTCCTGGAACCTGTAATCCTCCTGTCTCAGCCTCCTAAGTACTAGATAACAAGCATGTACCACCACTCCTAGCTCCCCCCCCCCCCTGGAATTGGTCTGTTAACATTTAAGTGTGGGACATAAACCCAGCAACCATGGCCACAGTAAGATGCTGGAACTGCCTGTCCCTATAGGCAGCCCCAGCCAAGCAGCTTAGCTGCATGAAGATGGGCTTTGCCATGGGGTGTGCTGTGAGCATGGGGGCTGGGGCGCTCTTTGCACCTTTTCCTGTCTCAAGGTCAGAATGCAAAGCCAGGAACTGTGGGTGGCATTGGGAAAACCATGACACAGAGTGGTGCCATCTTTGGCACATATGTGGCCATTAGAATGGGCATCCGGTGCTAACTAACCAGGGCAACGGCTGCCTGCTACATCTACACCTCCACAGCTACCCTTGCTTTTGTGCCATAATAAAGTCTTTTCTTCTAAAAATAATAATTGGTGGACTTGGGGCACAGTGGCAGAGAGTATGCTAAGAAGCCCTGGAATAGCACAAATTCAACTGTCCCAAATAAATAGGATATTGCCATTCTAGTTACACACTGTTAGAATATCCTATTTGTGTGTAAGGTGGGTGGGTGGGTACTGGGAATTTAATTCAGGGCATTCTATCTCTAAGCTACAGCCCAGTCCTTTTTATTTTTTATCCTGAAACCATCTCCCTGAAAGTCTTGCTAAGATACTGAGGCTGGCCTTGAACCTGCAATTCTCTTATCTCAGCCTTCCAAGTACTAGGATTATAGGTGTGCATCACCATGCCTTGCCAGAAGTACACTATTACTAGGAAAGCTGAAAGCTTCAAGATGTAGAATTTGAAATTTGTAGAAGAGAAAGTCAGGTGGGAAGCACACCCAAGGCAGGATTAGACAAAATATTGTACTGGGTAAAAACTACCTGAGAATTTTAACAGCATGGTTTCTTTTTCTTTTCTTTCTATCTTTCTTTTTTCTTATTTTTTGGTACTGGATATTGAACCCAGGTGCATTCTACTTCTGAGCCACACCCCATCCCTATTTTATATTTTATTTTGAAACAAAATCTCACTAAGTTGCTGAGCCTGACCAGCCACAAACGTGCAATCTTCCTGTTTTAGACTCCCAAATTCTGGGATTACAAGTGAGCAGCACCACACCTGTTTGGAAGCCATTTTTAATCCCAGGACTGGTCAGGGATTGGGGCAAGGCTCAGCTGGTTGATCTGTTGGTGTTGACGACCCATTGTGCAGAATTCAGCTGGCAGATGGGCTGGTCTGGAGTCTCACTCATATGGGTGTCACTGAGGGGGAGGTAAGGGGCAGCTGGCCTCAGATGGGCCTGTCAACCAGAATGCCTGCCCACAAGTGGCTTGAGCACAGAGGTCCTGGAGAAGTGGACTTATGTCCCTTGTGAATTCTTTAAACTGTGTGTGTGTGTGTGTGTGTGTGCACGCACGCTAAATTATATGTTTCCAAGCCAGGCATGGTAGTACATGCCTGTAATCCCAGTATTTGGGATAGCAGTTCATAGACAGCCTTAGCTACTTAGGCCATTTGCAACTCAGTGAGACCCTGTTTCAAAATAAAGAATAAAAATAGGGCTAGGGGTGTATCTCATAGATATAATGCCCCTGGGTTCCATCCCCAGTACCACTAAATAAATAAATAAATAAAAGAAACTGGGTGTGGTGGTGCATGCTTGTAATCCCAACACTTGGGCGGTTGAGACAGAAGGATTGCACAGATTCGAAGCCAGCCTCAGCAACTTAGACCCTGTTTCCAAATAAAATATAAAATAGGTCTGGAAATATAACCCGAGGTAGAAAAGCCCCTGGGTTCCACCCCCGGTACCATAGATAAATAAATAATGTGTTTAGTTCATCTCCAGTGTTCCCATGATATTTACAGTTGCAGCGTTACTCAAAAGTCCAAAGTTGCCGGGCGTGGTGGCGCACGCTTGTCATCCCCGCGCTTGGGAGGCTGAGACAGGAGGATCGCGCAGGTTCGAAGCCAGCCTCAGCTACTTAGTGAGGCTCTCAGCAACTTAGTGAGACCCTGTTTCCAAATAAAATATAAAATAGGTCTGGGAGACAAGAGGATTGCAGATTCCTGACCAGCTTCAGTTACTTAGTGAGGCTCTCTTTAATTTAGAGAGATCCTCTTTCAAAATAAAAATACAAAACAGGAGCCAGGCATGATGGTGCATACCTGTAATTGCAGTACTTAAGAGGCTGAGACTGGAGGATCACAAGTTCAAGGACAGCTTCAGAAGTAGTGAGACTTAGCCAGGCGTGGTGGCGCACACTTGTAATCCTTACACTTGGGAGGCTGAGACATGAGGATCACGTAGGTTCGAAGCCAGCATCAGCTTCGAAGCCACCCTCCTCTACTTAGGCTCTCAGGAACTTAATGAGACCCTGTTTCCAAATAAAATATAAATAAGGTCTGGGAGTGTAGCCCAGAGGTAAAAAGCCTCTGGGTTCCAACCTCAGTACCACACACACAAAAAGAAGTAGTGAGACTCTCATGAACCTGGTGATACTGTGTTTCAAAATAAGAAATAAGAGCCAGGCATAGTGGCACCCCTCCCTGAGACAGGAGGATCGCACAGTTCGAAGCCAGCCTCAGCTACTTAGTGAGGCTTTCAGGAACTTAGTGAGTCCCTGTTTCCAAATAAAATATAAAATAGGTCTGGGAGTGTAGCCCAGAGGTAGAAAGCCTCTGAGTTCCACCCTCAGTACCATTAAAAAAAAGAAGAAGAAAAGAAAAAAAGAAAGAAAGAAGTAAGGCTCGGTGTGGTGGCACTCTCTTGTAATCCCAGTACTTGGGAGGTGAGAAAGGCAGATTACACAGGTTCAAAGCCAGCCTCAGCTACTTAGTAAGACTCTTAGCAACTTAGTGAGGTACTTTTTACAAACAAAATATAAAATAGATCTGAGGTATAGCCCAGAGGTAGAAAGCCTCTGGGTTCCATCCCCTGTACCGTAAAAAAAAAAAAAAAAAAAAAAGAAAGAAAGAAAGAAAGAAAATTGGTCTGGGGGTGTAGCTCGAAAGTAGAATGCCCTTGAGTTCCATTCCTAGTACTGCAAAAAAATAAAAATAAATAAATAAATAAATAATAGGGCTGGGGTGTAGCTTGGAGATAGCATTTCCCTGGGTTTTATCCCCAGTACTGAAAAAAAAAAAAACTATCATAATACAACTTCTACATATAACTAAAAACTCACACCAGGCGTGGTGATGCACACTTGTAATCCCAGAATTTGGGAGGCTGAGACAGGAAGATAGTGGTTCGTGGACAGCCTTTTCAAAAACAAAAACAACCTTACAAGTCTTGTCTCCAGAATAGAATGCAAAAAGCACTTGGTCAATGTTTACTCTTTGTAATTATTTTGAATTTATTATGTCGTGTATATGTGTGTGCATGTGTGCACTGCTTGGAACTGGGCTCAGGGCCTCAAGCAGGGCATGTAAATCAAGCAATCTAGCTACACTCAAACCTTGGTTTACTTTTCTTGCTATACCATAATTTAAATTCTATGATGTAAAGTTAATACTTAAATACTATGGTATAAAGTTCATCTTTTTTTTTTTTTTTATAATACTGAGGATTGAACCCAGGGGCATTCTAACTACAAGCTACATCTCCAGCTCTATTTTTTATACTTTATTTTAAAACAAGGTTTCAAAAGTTGCAGAGGGCCTCACTAAGTAGCTCAGGCTGGCTGCGAACCTGTGATCCTCCTGTCTCAGCTTCCCAAGTACTGGGATTACAAGCATGCGCCACCACACCCAGCTATTGATGCATTCTTGAAATAAGACAGTGCAGGTGTGTTTCTGGTCTCACCAGCTGAAAACACACTGCTTCTGGTGGTTTTATTGATAAATATGGAATATAGAAGAAGCATTGTCAGATCAACAGCTGCACACTGTGTACCAGGTGATGTGTTAATTTGCTCCAGCAAGGAAACCACAGGGGTATAGCAGCTGCAATTGGAGTTGCCACCTGGTCAAGCTTTAATGACCCACTATCATTTTCCATGATCTACTTGTTTTTATAGTAGTAGTAGTAGTAGTAGTAGTAGCAGCAGCAGCAGCAGCAGCAGCAGCAGCAGCAGCAGCAGCAGCAGCAGCAGCACTGGGGATTGGGTCCAGGGGCATACTACCTCCAAGCTACACCAAAACAGAGTCTTACTACTTCCTGAGGCTGTTCTCCTGGGTCAGACTCCCAAGTACTGGTATTACAAGTGTGCATTACCACACCCAGGAAATAGGTTTATTCTAATTATGCATTCCTGAATTGCAGAAATAACCACAAGATGGATCCTTCAGATATACCTGAACTAAAACTTGATCACTTGACTCCATAAGCCCCTACTCAGATTGGTGGCTCACAGTGACTTTTTTTGAGGGATGTACTGGGGATTGAACCCAGGGGCTCTATCTTTGAGCTACACCCCCACTCTTTTCTTTTTTTATAGGCATGTGCCACCACGCCTGGTTTATCTTATTTTATTTATTATTTATTTATTTATTTATTATAATTTTTCTTTTTTTGGTAGTACTGGGGGTGGAACCCAGGGGCTTTCTACCTCTGGGCTATACTCCCAGACCAATTTTTTACTTTATTTGGAAACAGGGTCTCACTAAATTGCTGAGCGCCTCACAAAGTAGCTGAGGCTGGCTTCAAACCTGAGCGATCCTCCTATCTCAGCCTCTCAAATGCGGGGATGACAAGCCTGCACTACCATGCCCGGCTACTCTCAGCTCTTTTTTTTTTTTTTTTTTTTGGTGGTCCTGGGGTACCTGGAAGCCCTTCTACCTCCGGGCTACACTCCCAGACCTATTTTTATATTTTTATTTGGAAACAAGGTCTCTTAAGCCAGCGAGACTGACTTCAAACCTGCGTGATCCTCCTGTGTCCGCCTCCCAAGCACGGGGATTACAAGCATGTGCCACCACGCCTGGCTTACCCTCAGCTCTTTAAAAAAAATTGTTTTAAATTTTTTGTGGTACAAGGGTAGAACTCAGGGGCTTTTCTACTTCTGGGCTATACTCACAGACCTATTTTATACTTTATTTGGAAACAGGGTCTCACTAAGTGTCCGAAAGCCTCACTAAGTAGCTGAGGCTGGCTTTGAACCTGTGCGATCCTCCTGTCTCAGTCTCCCAAGCGCAGGGATTATAAGCGTGCGCCACCACGCTTGACTCTCTTAAAAATTTGAAACAAGTTCTTGCTAAATTGCTGAAGCTGTTCTTGAACTTGTGATCTTCCTGTCTCAGCCTCCCGAGGGCTGGCATTATAGGTGTGCATCACCATGCCTGACTTCCACAGTGACATTTTGTGTGCATTGAAATAAGTGTCAATTCAGAGCTTGCATTCCTGAAAAGTTGAATTATTTCTGTAACAGTTTGAGATGTCGAAGATGGGTTCTTGTTCTTAGCTAGTTTAGAAAAAATAGCTTAAAGCAAAGTTTATTATTACAAAGGTAGAAAGAAGGGACAGATCAATAAAGCACTAGGACAGAGAAAATTAGTGGAGTGCCTTGAAGGTAATACACTGAAGGTTTTTTTTGTGTGTGTGGGTCTGGGGATTGAACCCAGGGGCATTCGGCCTCTGAGCTACACCCCCAGCCCAATTTTTTTTATTCTTTATTTTGAAACCGGGTCTCACTAATTTGCAGAAGGCCTCACTAAATAGTTGAGGCTTTCCACGAACCACGATCCTCCAGTCTTAGCCTCCCAAATACTGGGATTACAAGCATGTGCCACCACGCCCAGCTTAAGACACTAGTTTTTGAATGCACACAGTTTTTATAAGATTTTACCAAGTCAAGCATGGGAGGGAGTGGAGTGGAAACTGGGTGGGTGCTGGTCAGGTGATGTATGCATGTATGTCTACACAAGTTTTTTTTACCCCATTATGAATTCAATACATAAATTAAAAAATATATTTTTAAATAATTAAACTTAAAAAACTTTACCATTTTCCTTTTTTTTTTTTTTTTTTTTTGCGGATTTGGGGCTGGAACCCAGAGGCATTCGACCTCTGAGCTACACCCCCTGCCCAATTTTTTTTTATTCTTTATTTTGAAACAGGGTCTCACTGAGTTGCGAAGGGCCTCACTAAGTAGCTGAGGCTGTCCTCGAACCGCAATCCTCTGGTCTCAGCCTCCCAAATGCTGGGATTACAAGTGTGTGCCACCACGCCTGGCTTTCCTTTTTTTTTTTTTTTCTTTTAACAGTCTAGCTAATAATTTTCTTTTCCCCGCAAATGCAGGTGCAGGCCTTCCAGTTACCTCTGCTGTCTGAGCCTCTCTGTTAGCCTTCTTTGTTCATCCTCATAAGGACAGACAGGTCAGACATCACTGATCAAAATGTGTAACTTGGTTAACAAGGTCAGAGGCCGGCATAGTAGAAGCCTGCTTTGTCTTTGATTTTGGTTTTAAAGCATGCAAGGAACTGTACTCTGCCAACAACCAGGGAGCTTTGGAGCTTTTTGGAGGAGCTTGAGCCTGAGATAAAACCATAGACCCAGGTGACTTTTCTTTTCTTTTCTTTTTTTTTTTTTTTTTTTTGGCACTGGGAATTGAACCCAGAAACGTTCAACCTCCAAGCTACATCCTAGAACGTCTTACCTTTCTTTTTTTCTTTTTTCTTTTTTTTTGGTGGTATTAGGGTTCCTGGAAGCCCTTCTACTTCTGGGCTCCCAGACCTATTTTATATTTTTATTTGAAAACAGGGTCTTTTAAGCCAGTGTGGCTGACTTCGAACCTGCACGATCCTCCTATCTTTGCCTCCCAAGCACGGGGCTTACAAGTGTGCGCCACACGCCCGGCTTACTTTTTGTTTTGAAACAGTCTTGCAAGGTTTTTTTTTTTTTTTTTTTTTTTGGTGGTACTGGGGTTCCTGGAAGCCCGTCTACCTCCGGGCTACACTCCCAGACCTATTTTTACATTTTTATTTGGAAACAGGGTCTCCTAAGCCAGCGCGCGTGGCTGGCTTCGAACCTGCGCGATCCTCCTGTCTCTGCCTCCCAAGCGCGGGGATTACAAGCGTGCGCCACCACGCCCAGCGTCTTGCAAGGTTTTTGAGAGTCTTATTAAATTGCTGAGTTTGGTCTCAAACCTGTGATCCTCCTGTCTCAGCCTTCCAAGTACTGGTATAACAGGTGTGCACCACCATGCCCAGGTATTTTTTTTCCGTGTGTGTGTGTGTGTGTGTGTGTGTGTGTGTGTGTGTGTGTGTGTTACTGGGGATTGAACCCTGGGGCAGTCTACCTCTGAGCCACACCCCAGCCCTATTTTATTTTTATTTTGAAACAGGTCTCCCAAAATTACCATGTGATGACCTCAAACCTGGAGTCCTCCTATCTCAGCTTCCTGTATCAGCCATGGCACACAGGAACATAGAGACTCACTAAGTAGCTGAGGCTGGCCTCAAACTTGCGATCCTCCTGTATCAGCCTCCCAAGTACTGGGATTACAAGTGTGTGCCACCGTGCCTGTCTTAGAAAGCAATTTAGAAATATAAGACCCCACTACCTATCAAAGACTGTGACATAAAGGTGTCTCTGGTTATCTAAGCGCCTGCCTGGTCCCAGCCCCTTCTAGGCATTCTGTACATCCATGTATGATTGTGTGTTTTACTGGAGATTGAACTCAGGGGCATTTTACCACTGAGCTACATCCAAGATGTCCAGGCTGGCCTTGAACCTGTGATCCTCTGGCCTCGGCTTCCAGTTGCTGGGATTACAAGGTTGTGCCACTGTACCTACCTGTATATACTTTGTACCCTGGCTGACCTTGATTGCACTGACCCCAAAGTGGCCAGCTCTAGATTCCAGAAGCTTCATGTGGATGATTTCCTCATGAAGAAACATTATCCTGGTTGGTGACAGAAAATTCAAATCCTCAAAAAATTAAACGTACATCCAGGCATGGTGGCACACACTTGTAATCCCAGTACTTGGGAGACTGAGACAGGAAGATCATAGATTTGTGGCCAGCCTCAGCAACTTAATGAGACCCTGTTTCAAAATAAAAATAAAATAGGGCTAGAGATGTAGCTCAAAGGTAAAACACCCCCAGGTTCAATCCCTAGTACCCCCCACATTAATTAATTAATTAAAATAAAATAAACACACAGGGAAAATGAACCTGGTGAATTATTTTTTGTGGCAATTATTTATTATTTTTTTGTAATCATACATCACTTTGGAATACAAGACTTGAGAGGATATACAAGCACATATCATCCAATAAGCTCTCATCCAATCCCCATCCCCTCCCCTCCCCCTCCCTTGATCCCATGCTTAATTGGTGATTATCTTTGATATAATTATCGATGCACCTCGTGAGTTTTAAAGAGTTTCCATCCTCCCCCATCCCCTCCCCTCTGATTGGTCACCTTAATTGCTTCTCAATAGGGCCCTTTCTACTACTCGACCTCCTCCTGTTACCCCTTTCCTCCTAGTTCTTGCTAATTAGGGGAAGCATCTGGATTTTATTTTCTGTGCTATTTCTCTGTGCATGCCGCATTGCAAGTTCCGATCCCACTCTTGACGGCCCCAGTAGTGGCCTGGCCACCCAGAGGACTCTGATCCCGACCTCGCTGGCTCCAGCACCGGCCTTGCCTCATGGGAGGCCCCGATCCTGGTCTCGCTGGCCCCCGCACTGAACTAACCCCTCAGCTGGCTCCTCTCCCAGCCTCAGAGGCCCCACCACCAGCCTAGCCTCATGACAGGCTCTAATCCGGGCCTCGCTGACCCTAGCGCAGGCCTAACCCCTCGGCAGGCTCCTATCCTGGTCTCGCAAGTCCCAGCTCCATCCTTGCCACACAGCAGTTTCCGATCCCGGCCTCGCTGGCCCCAGCACCGGTCTTGCCCCATGGCAGGCTTCAATCCTGACCTTGCTGGCCCTGGCACCAGCCTAAACCCTCGGCTGGTGCTGAGCCCTGCCTCGGAGGCCTCAGTAGTGGTCTTGCCTCATGGCAGGCTCCGATCCTGGCCTCCTTGGCCCTGGCACTGACCTCACCCCTCGGCAGGCTCTGATCCTGGCCTCGGAGGCCTCAGCGCCAGCCGTGCCTCGTGGCAGGCTCCAATCCCGGTCTTGCTGGCCCCGGCCCTGGCCTAATGCATCACTGAGGCCGGCGGCCTCAGTGCTCCCCCGTCTGCAAGTAGTCCTCCGCGACCTGGGACAGCGTGCTCAAGTACTGCCAGCTCAGGGCGGCCAGCAGCATGACGAAGGGCAGGTAGAGGGGCGAGTAGTGGCTCCGGGGGAGCAGCTGGCAGTTGGGAAGGTTCTGGGTCCTGATGGTGGAGATGATCTGCTTTGTTTTACTCGAAGAGGGGTCTGAGTTGGGAATTCTATGGTAAATCTCTTCCATGTACTGGTGTATTATGGCTTTGACGGCTGGCATGTTCGCATCCATACTTAGGGTAACTGCTTGCCCCTTGCGAATCTTCACCACTCCTCTGAACACCTGCTGATTATTGTAACAGGCAGCCAAGGTAGCAATGGCCATTACCTGTGGGATGGCACAGAAGTTAAACACACTCTGGTTCGGAGCCTCGACAGGTAGGTGATGACGTCCGGGATGTGCTGCAGGGCGTTGGTGATCAGCTCGTTCAGGCACTGCACGGCCAAGTCGATGTTCTCAGGCTTAGCAAAATCCCCCAGCTTCTTAACGTACCTGCTCCAGACCTCTTGAGGCCCAAACTCTCTTCCTTCTTGTTGGTCTTCCAGATAATCGCGGATGATGTTTGTTTTCTGCAGAAACAGGCTCGCTCCACGTCCTCACCAACTAAGGCGTCTTCGAACTCTGAGGCTGAGAACAGGCGAGAAAGACCGATTCCCACCAGCCCGGCGGCGTAGTGACAGTACTTGTCCCACTCCCGCTCGGAGGTCACGTGCTTATCCAAAAACTCTGCCATTCCGTTTCCCATTTTCCGGCAAATGTCAGCAATCACCGTTTGATATTTCTCAGACAGATTTCTAAATTCCAGGGAGATCGTGGGGAAGTCCTCCAGCACTTGTCGGTCCTTCTCCTTGCTCTCCGTGAACCGCCAGTCGGGTTCATAAAGGAAAGTGTGAAAATTCTGCAGTAGTGGGACCTTCTTCTCCAAATTGATGCTCATGTCATCTTCCAGAGTGTCCAGAGCGCGGAGAACCAGATAAAATATGCACACTGCATGTCGGATTTCCCCGTCCAGCGCCTGGATGACCGCTGAGAAGCTGCGGCTGGTCTGATTCAGATACTTGCAGCAAGTTTTCAAACTGCTGCTGAGCGAGTCCTGCGGACAGAGGAGACACACGGCCGTAGAGGTCGAGGAGCAGCCGTGGGCGAGGCACGGGGGCGGGCGGCCGGCAGCAGGGCTCCGCGGCCGGGCCCAGTCTCTGGGGGTCCAGGCGGCCGGAGACACCGGGCAGCCGCGTGCGCCCGGGCCCCTGGGCGCCGCGGCGGGGCTCAGCACCAAGGTGCGCTTGAAGAGGGCCATCGCCTTGGTGCTGCAGGCGGCTGCGGCCATGGGAACCGCGGATCCACGCGAGTCTTTCCTCCATAGACCCCGGAGGAGTTGGGAGGCGCCCACCCAGGGGCGCGACCGCGCTCCCAGCTCTATTCCAATTTTTATTCTTTATTTTGAAACAGGGTCTCACTGAGTTGTGAGGAGCCTTACTAAGTAGCTGAGGCTGGCTGAACCACGATCCTCCTGTCTCAGCCCCTCAAGCGCTGGGATTAAAAACGTGCACCACCAGGCCCGGCTGGGCACAACGTTTTTAAGAAATGATTTTCTACTTGGATGTGGTGGCACACGCCTCAGATTTTTCAGTGGCTTCCATTTGCTTTGGGAATAAGCCCTAAATTCAAAGTCTCCACAAACCGGGCCCTGCCTACCTTGCATATCTCCTAACACTCCTTTGCTCCTGTGCTCCGGACACTCTAGCAGCTTTCAAGGTGCCTGCATGAAGACAAAGACTGTTCTTTCTGCTCACCACACCCTTTCTTCCAGTCCCCACCTTGGTGATCCTAAATATTTCTTCCTAGGGGAAGCCTTTTCTGATTTCTCAATATAGGTCAAAGCTTTTTGTTAAGTCTTCTCAGTAACACACTTTTTTTTTCTTCCTTGCAGTACTGAGGATTGAACCAAGGGGCATTCTACCTCCGGGCTACACCCTCAGCCCTATATTTTATTCTTTGTTTTGAAACAGGGTCTAAGTAGCTGAGGCTGGCTGCAAACCTGTGATCCTCCTGTCTCTGCCTCTCAATTACTGGGATTACAAGCATGTGCCACCATGCCCAGCTAGTACATTTTTTTTTTTTTTTTTTTTTGGTGGTACTGGGGGTGTAACCCAGAAGCTTTCTACCTCCGGGCTATACTCCCAGACCTTTTATATATTTTTTTATTTGGAAACAGGGTCTCACTAAGTTGCCGAAAGCCTCACTAAGTAGCTGAGGCTGGCTTCGAACCTGTGCGATCCTCCTGTCTCAGCCTCCCAAGCATGTGGATTACAAGCGTGCGCCACCACGCCTGGCTAAGTACATTTTTCAGAGTTCTAATTACCATTGTAAAATTATATAAGTGGCTGGCTCTAGATTGATGCTCATGAAGGCAGAAATATTGTCCACCTTGTTCTTTACTGTTTTCCCACTGCTGGCCACATAAATTTTAGTTGCTGGTCAATAAATTTTGATGGAAATGAAAAAATATGTATATAAAGCTGGGGGTGTAGCTCAGAAGTAAAATGCCCCTAGGTTCAATCCCCAGTAAAACACACACACATACACACATACCAGGAAAATAAAAGAAAGATCTTTCCAGAAAATTCCTACATTGTCGTTAAATTGCTTGGCTTGAGGTGGAAGCCTCATGCTAGGTCTTCCAGTCCTGTCCCCTCTATGGTCCTTCTTCTCCAATCTAGGAGCAGGTATGGGTCTCATCCTTCGGGCCCCAAGCGGAAGAATAATTTGCATATGTTGGTGTCATATACTAGCATCAGCAAAGCTCTTCTAATAATTAAGCCACCACCATCTGTGGGAGGAGACTGTTCCTTCCTCTGTTGTGGTAGACAGATTAACCCAACTGGTGAATATGTTATCTTACATCACAGAAGGAACTTTGCAGGTTAAGGATTTGCAGGTGGGGAGGGTAGCCTGGATAACCTGGATTTCTCAGGTGTGCCCAATGTCCTTTAAATGAAAGAGGGGCAGGAGGGTAGCATTGGAATGATGCACTGGGGGACTCGATTGGCCATTGGCCTGGAGGGAGGAGGAAGGCCGCAGCCATGGAAGCTGAAAACAGCCAGGCAAGGGGTTCTCTGCAGAGTCCTCAGAGACCACAGCCTTGGCATATATTTGGTTTTAGCCCAGTGGGACCTATGTCAGACTCCTCACCTCTAAAACTGTAAAATGAGCCAGGCGTGGTGGCACACACCAGTACTTGGGAGGCTGGGACAGGAGGATCACAGGTTCAAGGTCAGCCTCAGCAAATAGTGAGACTCTAACCCAGTGAGACCCTGTTTTCAAACAAAAAATAAAAATCAGGGTCGAGATGTAGCTCAGAGGTAGAATGCCTCTGAGTTCCATCCCTAGTACCACACACACACACACCTATAAAATAATACAGTTGACAATGGAATATGTACAATACCAAGAGTGAAAAATTAATGTAAATTATGGCCTTTCGGTGATAATCAGTGATGTCAGTGTAGGTTCATCAAATGTAACAATTAGGCGGGCGTGGTGGCACATGCTTGTAATCCCAAGACAGGAGGATCCGGGTTCAGGGTTCACGGCTATCTTCATCTACTTAATTGGGCACTTCACAACTTAGTGAGACCCTGTTTAAAGTAAATAGAGCTGGGGGAAGCCGGGCGTAGTGGCGCACGCTTGTAATCCCAGCATTCGGGAGGCTGAGACCGGAGGATCGCAGTTCGAGGACAGCCTCAGCTACTTAGTGAGGTCCTCTGCAACTCAGTGAGACCCTGTTTCAAAATAAAGAATAAAAAATAGGGCAGGGGGTGTAGCTCGGAGGTCGAATGCCCCTGGGTTCCATCCCCAGACCCGCAAAAAAAAAAAAAAAAAAATTGAGCTGGGGGTAGCTCAGAAGTAGAATGCCCCTAGATTCAATCCCCAATTCCTCCCCCACCAAAAAAAAAAAAAAAAAAAAAAAAAAAAAAAAAAAAAGCTATCTAGCTGAGCATGGTGGAATACATCTGTAATTCCAGTACTTGGGAAGCTGGACAGGAGGATGGTAGATTCAAGACCAGCTTCAGCAACTTAGTGAGACTTTCCCAATCTAGTGAGACTCACCTAATGAGACCCTGTTTCAAAACAACAACAACAAAAAAAATGGCTGGGGGTATAGCTCAGAGGGAAATCCCCTGGGTTCAATCTTCAGTACTACACACAAAAATAAAATAAAACAGGGCTGGAGGTGTAAATCAGTAGTAGACCATCCCTTAGTTCAGTACTCAATAACCTTCCCAAACCACTTAAAACATCATTCCTAATTATTTTTCTGTTTTACACATTCTATTGATATTACTTATATCTACAGTTTGCTTGGTGGAAATGCTGCATAGTGGCAAGTTATTACACATCGTTTCCCAATTCCTCATCTGGTGATAGTAGATGAGTAGTTTGAAATGGTGCGATGGCTGTACTGATGCCATGGAAATGGAAATCAGCCGTACTCTGAGCCAGGGCTGTCTTCCCCTGAGCTACACCTCCAGCCCTTTTTAATTTTTGTTTTTGAAACAAGGTCTTGCTAGGTTGAAGACTCAAAGGACTGCTGCTGGGGCTGGCTTTGAACCTGTCAGCAGGTGTCTCAGCCTCCCATGCACTAGGACTAGAGGTGTGCACCACCACACCTGGTTTAGTTGTTACATCTCTACCTCTGGGAGTCTGACATGGGAAAACAAGTGAATAGTGTTGCTTTACAGTAACCAAGTGTTACTTTACAGTAACCTTTCCATGTTCCCATAGAAAGAGGAGGAGAGCTCAGGAGGAAGACATGCATCAAGTTTGTGTGTGTGTGTGTGTGTGTGTGTGTGTGTATGTGTGTGTGTAACTGGGAATTGCATCCAGGGGCATTCTATCTCTAAGCTATACCCCAAGTCATATATATAAATTTGTATGTATATATACATATATATGTGTGTGTATGTATGTGTGTGTGTGTATAATATATAGATTGTGTGTTTTGTGGTACTGGGCGTGGGACCCAGGGGCTTTTCTACCAGGCTATACTCCCAGACCTACTAAGTTGCTGAGAGCCTCACTAAATAGCTGAGGCCGGCTTTGAACCTGTGCGATCCTCCTGTCTCAGCGTCCCAAGCATGGGGATTACAAGCGCGCACCACCATGCCCGGCTTATATTTTATTTATTTATTTTATTTTTTTTATTTTTTAATTTATTTTATTTTATTTTTTGGTGGTACTGGGGTTCCTGGAAGCCCTTCTACCTCCGGGATACACTCCCACGGGCTACACTCCCAGACCTATTTTATATATTTTTTTATTTGGAAACAGGGTCTCTTAAGCCAGCGGGGCTGGCTCCGAACCAGCGTGATCCTCCTGTCTCCGCCTCCCAAGCGCGGGGATTACAAGCGTGCGCCACCACGCCCGGCTTTTATATTTTATTTTTAAGGAGAATCTTGCTACTCTAGTGTTGAAATTGAGTCATGGGCAGCAAGGGAGGCAAAATCCAGCAAAGGAATGTGAGACCAGGCACTTTATTTGTGCTCCCAGTTGAGGTCTGTCAACTGAGAAACTTATCAATCAACAGACTCGGGCGAGAGCGGAAGTGAGGGCATTTGGGTAGCAGGCTCTGGGGGTGGAGCCAGTGAGGCAGAGAATGCCGGGCCTCTCGCAACATCTGGGTTGCCCCATTTCTGTTTCTGGGTTCCTGGACTCTGGAATTTCCTATCCCGGCTGCAGAGTATGTGAGGGGAGGGAGAGGAGAACCAACCTATCATCCGGCCTTTTGGTGATACTGATTGATGACCAAGTCAATAACTACTTTCTGCTGGCAGAGGGGATGATGTCATAGAGGCCCCTTGGCCAGGAGAGGTCAGGTCCTTCGCAGTATGGCTGCAGCAGGAGTTGATTGAAGGTTACCCTCGACAGCTCAGTAATGCACATCTGCATGAATGTTAGCAGACAAGAGCTATTAAAAAGAAAAGGCAAATCATGATAGCAGGTCCCAGGAGGGGAAGGAGCCAAGCCTTGTGGTCAAATGGTTTCTGGAGGGGCACAAATAGGTCTCCTGCACAGAGAATTTCTAAACATAAACAGGTGGACCTGCTGAAATAAAAGCATTAAAGAGAGTTATGCTGAGAAAAAATGGAGCTTAGTGGGCCCCAACGCTGTACAGGAGAATTCTTCATGAGGCTGTTGTAACGGAGCCCTTTTTAGCCAAGTAAGGTGATGCCAGTTGGGGTCACCCAGCAGGTTGACCGCAGTAGGTGTGGTGAGGATCACTGTAAAGGGCCCAGTCCACTATGGTTGGAGACGTTTTGGTTGAAGTGGTTTGAGAAGGACTTGGTCTCCCAGCTTAAGGGCCTTGGCTGCAGGGTATGAAGCCACTTCTTCAGTCCCAGGTTAGGGAAGATATTGTTCAGCATATTCCTGAAAGAGGTGTCTGAGAAAAGACAAGTTGGGAAGATCGGAAGCCAAGGGAGGGGGATCTGAAGGGAGAGAGTGATTAAGCCAAAAAAAAAAAAAAAAAAAAGCAACCAAACAGCAATTCAATGGAGCTCATGATGGTGGGGCTTCGAGGGTGGCCCATATGTGGGCCAGAGCCAGTGGTAGAAGTTCAGGCCATGACACCCACAGCTCCAGGGAAAGTTTTGTTAGATGGCCCTTTTTTGTGTGTATGTGGTAATGGGGATGGAGTTCAGGGACATACCTCTGAGCTACACCCCCAACCCTGTTTTTTTTTTTTTTTTTTTTCAGGTCTGGGGATGGAACCCAGGGGCATTCGACCTCTAAGCTACACCCCCTGCCCTATTTTTTATTCTTTATTTTGAAATCAGGTCTCACTGAGTTGTAGAGGGCCTCACTAAGTAGCTGAGGCTGTCTGCAAACCGTGATCCTCCGGTCTCAGCCTCCCAAGTGCTGGGATTACAAGCGTGCTCCACCAGGCCCGGCATCTGTTTTTTAATCCTTAGTTGAAACAGGATTTCACTAAGTTGCAAAGGACCACAAACTGCGATCCTCCTGTCTCAGCCTCCCGAATGCTGGGATTACAAATGTGTGCTGCCACATCCAGCTTGTTAGAGCACTGGCCACCATGCTCATCCCCACCAATTCCCTTTACAATGCCCCCATTCTCCCAGTTAAAAAGCCTAATGGGACATATTGCTTAGTCCAAGACCTCAGCTTAATCAATGATTCAGCGACAGTACCTCTGTTCTACTTGTGCCTCCATTTCTCCCCAACGAGGCCTACATCTCCATTAATCCCTAGACAAGGAAACGAAAAATCATGGGCTTAAGCCCATGTCGGTTATGGAGAGAAATGGGAAACTGAGAGCGGGCGGGGAAAATAGTGTGGTCACGAGGACAATTAGAACTGGGGTGTGGTGGGTTGCCACACCAGAGTAGTGATGTTCCATACAATAGGGTAAACCAAGTTTATAGGGAAGGGAAGTTTGACCATCTGGTCATTGTCTGTAAAAACAGCCATTAAAAGTATGTTGGGAGCCAGGCGTGGTGGTGCACGCTTGTAATCCCAGAGCTTGGGAAGCACAGGTTCGAAATCAGCCTCAGCTACTTAGTGAGGCTCTCAGCAACTTAGTGAGACCCTGTTTACAAATAAAATATAAAAATAGGTCTGGGAGTATAGCCCGGAGGTAGAAAGCCTTTGGGTTCTACCCCCAGTACCACCAAAAAAAAAAAAAAAAAAAGAATGTTTGGGAAATGAAAGCAGCAGGGGAACAAAATGAAAGTTTGGCCCCAATTTTGGTTAAAACCTCTCTTCCTAAAAGGGGGTAGAGCAGGAAGGGATAATCAGGAATGGATAGGAAATCATAAGGTTTTCCAAATGGCAGAAAAAGGGGGCCTGTAGTACGTGAGCAGGAGGGCTTATTGTCAATTCCTTGTACCAAGATTGGAGAAGGAAAACTGGGACCCGAAAAGGATGGACCAAGTAGGCAGCTTCAGTGTCGACCAAAAAGGGCTTGGCTTACCTGCTATCTTGAGAGTTACCCTGGGCTCAGGAAGGATAATCAGAGTTCACAAGTCCGGGAGCCGTCAGTCTTTGACCAGGCTGAGTAGAGCCTGTGGTGGGGGCTGGTCTGGAAGGGTGGGCCCCCTGTGTTGAAGCACCTGAGGCTCACTGCTTTTCCAAGGGCACTTTTCCAGGGGCCCTGCTGGCCGCATGCCGGGCATAGTCTGGTTGGCGGGTGTGGCTGAAGGTAGTGCTTAGCCCAGCATCCTTCCTTGCTGCACTTGAAGAGACTCCTGGAGGTGCTTGTTGTTGCTGTCCTCCACCTCTAGGTGGCACTTGTCAGCCAGAGGGCTGAGCCACCACCGCTCGCCACAAGGCTGCTACCAAGGTGGGGGCTTGCAAATCTGCCTTTTGTTGGAGCTGGATTGTGCAGTTTACCTCAGCCTGTTTCTCTCAGAAATTAAAAACTTTAAATTTTAAATTAAAAAGCTGGGAATGGTGGCACACGCTTGTAATCCCAGCACTTGGGAGGCTGAGACAGTGGGATCACACAGATTTGAAGCCAGCCTCAGCTACTGAGTGAGGCTCTCCACAACTTAGTGGGACCATGTTTCCAAATAAAGCATAAAATAGGTCTGGGAGTGTAGCCTGGAGGCAGAAAAGCCCTAGTACCACACACGAAAAAATCTTTAAAGGTCATGTTTACCAACTCTCGGATGGTGTCTGAGGGCCGTCCTTTTTCTAATGTCAGGGGCCAATTGCCCAATAAAATGGGTTGCTAACACCACAGATCCCACCTAAGTAGATGGATCTAAGTGAATATAGGAGGTTGAAAGCCTCCTGATGCTGATTAAGAAAAACCGCTGGGGTTTTATCTGGGCCATGGGTGATTTCCTTAAGTTTGTCATAGTTAACCACCTTATGGGAGGCAGCCTGAATGTCATCAAGGAGACATAAAATGATAAGGTCTCTCTTTTTTACTCCCTCACCCCCACTGTTTGGAGATGGCTGGTAATCCCAGTGGGGATCCTTAGAAGGTGCTGTGGCCACTCCAGTAGGGAGGGCAGGGTTAGTCAAATGGGCCTGGTTGGCCCCTTCTTGGGCAGCCTCTAAGATACGATCCCGTTCATCAAGAATTAAGGCAGAGGTTAAAATAACATGAAGATCCTGCCATGTGAAACGTTCATGTTTGAACAAGATATTGGAATTTCTTTATAAAACTGGATGATTGGTGGGAAAATAATCCAGTTTTTTTCAATTTTGGCAAAGTCTGGGAGGGAGAATGGGATATGGATATGGACCACGTCGTTTGCACTGGCTATTTCATGGAGTGGGGCCAAGAAAGAAAGGGGGTCCTTGGAGCAGGTATGGTGACTTACGGGGGAAGAACAGGGGTAGGTAAGGGCTAGTCCCTTAAGGGAGGACAGGCGATGGGTGAATTTGCGGGTTAGAGTGAGAGGCCATCAGAGGCGGCTCTGATGGTGGGTCAAGATCTGAGAGTGAGGGGTAGATGGAAGGAACTGGGGGTGGGGTGGTGGACTCTGGTGCTGAAAGGAGATTAGCTGTAGGGTAGAATAGTGGTTGGGAAGTGAGGAGAGACCCTTGGGATCGAGGGTGAAGTCAGATAATGGCTTCTGTGACTCAGCTGAGTCAGAAATTGGCTTCTGTGACTTGGTAGAATCACAAAATGGCAGCTGTGGCTCAGCTGAGTCAGAAAATGGCACTTGATGGGGAAGAGGGCTCGGAGGTTTGGTAGAATGGGCAGAAGGGTCCCAAGCCTGCAGGACCTGGGTGGTAGAACAGTGGGAACAAAGGGAGGGATAGGAGTGCAAGAAAAAGAAGGCCTGGACATAAGGGACTGCTGATCATTTACTCCACTGCTTTCAAAAGTTACTGAGATTGGTCAGGATATTAAAATCAAGAGTTTTGTTTTCGAGATCTATTTATCCAACTCATACTGAGGCCATGTCATGTTACAATAGAAACAGAGGTGCTTAGGCAGTAAATTCTCCAGTAGTCTCAGGTGCCGAGACCCCCTGCCTTTTCTCGGCATCTGTGTGGTCTCCCACGCAGCTAATAGGCAGAATCTCAATGCGAGAAATAAGCCCCGAGAAAGGGTGTCATCTCTGGCCAAAGTACTCCCCACTTTTAGATATTCTTTCATAACTATTATTCTTTTGGTAATGATTCTTTTAACTCTCCACACAAATTGCTCCAGTGGTGTAAGATCAGGACTGTGAGAGAAACTGAGTCCATGGAAAATAAAGTTTCTGGTAATTTGTCTAAGCCTCTAAACGTCCTCGGCTTTGTTCAAATGGTAATAAAATCTAGTTAGAATTTAGATGCAGTGGCAGCATCCCAGTCAGTAATTACAAACGCAGATCTCCCCTCAATCTCTGACCTTCAACCTAATCATTAACTTACAACAAAAGCCCCAGAAGGGAGGCAACCGGTGCCTCTATTTACCCTCTCTTTGTGATCCTGCCCAGATACAGGAAGACAAACGTTGGGTGTGAGATCAAAGCAACCTAGTTTATGAGCAGCTAATACTGCCCAATACAATGGAGCTGAAGGCTAGGAAGATTCTTGACCTTTACACCCAGTATGAGCCCTGTCCAACACAGGGGAGGCACCACATGGCTAAGAAAAGGATATTGCAAAGGGTCTGGGACAGGAATATGGATTATTTATAAGATGAATGGGTTTCTAATAAGCCTATCATTTGAGGAAAAGTGTTCCGCAGTTAAGGAAGTATATCTGACAACTAAATCTAAAAACTTCATGGTATTTTTTGGTGTTTATCTGCCAAACTGTGTTGTGAGTCTGTTTAAGATTTCAGATTTTAGAAGGCAAGGCGGACGATACCTGGGAGAACTTCATCACATCCACCTGGATCACCACACCCCCCATGCCTGCCATATGGACTGAGCCCTAAAGATGGAAAGTTCCAAAAAAGTTAAAGACTCCATGAGAGGCCTCCAAGCCCTGGGCGTGTCCTGTGTCTTCTGGAATTTGCCCTTGGAACTGCCTGTCTGCAAGATCCGGGAGAAGATCCAGAGCTAATCCCTTGAATGCCAGACTAGTTTTTTTTTTTTTAACCTTTGTTTACATGTTATTCACTATTGTTTTACAGTGATTGCACTCCCCTCTTTTCTCTTATTATTAACTTCACTGGTGAAGGGTATAAATTTTTCTGGGTTCTTGTAATAAAGTGTCAATAGCTCAAGAAGCTTTTTCCATGTCAGATTCTTTCCAGAAGCGCCGTAAATAGGAACTTAAAGAAATTTATTTCATAGAAAGGAAAGAATCGCTGCAGATAAGTGGCTGCAGTACGGCACCCGTATCCTCGCCCATCTTTTTCTGAGATTGATTAGATCGCGAGTGGGTTCACGCCCATTTCGACTGAGCAGTCTGTGGCACTCAGGGTCCAGAGATTAGCAAGGAGACAACCCAGAGGGAACTGGAGGTCTATTTTGGAAATTTGGTCCTCCATGTATGGTCCCCAGGCGAGAATGAAGAACAGGAGAAAGGCATCCTTGTTGTCCTGACCAAAGCCCAGGAACGGGCCCAAGAGGATGGGAGGGACATCTCCACTCCCTTCTCAGGGCCAGAGGAGGACAACCTGGTTGTCTGGGAGCAACTTTGACTCGGCCACATATTTGGAGAAAGAGAGAGAAGCTGGAGGTGATGACCCGCCAACCAGAGGAAGAAAAGGGAACTCACCCTGTCTGAGAGTAGTTGGTTCAATCAGTAGTCGGAGGCCAGGTGTGGTGGTGCATGCTTGTAATTCCAGCATTTGGGAGGTGGAAACCAGAGGATCACAGTTTGTGGACAGCCTCAGCTACTTAGTGAGGCCCTTTGCAAGTCAATGAGACCTTGTTTCAAAAAATAAGAAGACTCAAAAATATGGTTAGGAGTGTACCTCGGAGGTACAATGCCCCTGGGTCCCATCCCCAGTACCCAAAAAAAAAAAAAAAAAAAAAAAAATCAGAGTGTCCAGGTTCTGGGAAGCAGAGAGGAAGACTCCCCTCAGGGGCCTGGCTGGAGGTCTACTGGGGAGCCACAGGGGATCAGGGAAGGAGAGAAAGACCCCCTCTCAGGTTTCAGCACCAGATGTAACATCAAAACTGAGTCGGGGTCCGGAAGAAAGGCAAAATCCAGCAAAGGAGTGTGAGATCAGGCACTTTATTTGTGCTCCCATGTGAGGTCTGTTGACTGAGAAACTTATTAGTCAGCCGAGTCGTGCCCAAGAGAGGAAGAGTGGTCATTTATGTAGCAGGGTCTGGGGTTGGAGGCAAGTGAGGCGGGAGAATCCCAGTCCTCTTGCTACATCTGGGGTCTGCCCTGTCACTGTTTTTGGCTTTCTGGGGTTTTCTGTCCCAGCTGCAGGGTTCTGTGAAGGAAGAAGAAGGAGACTCGACCTATCAGCTACGTTGCTGGTAGTCACTCTAATGAGGTATAATAGAAGAAATAAGGTTTTCGATAGAAAGCAGCAGAAATGGGAAGTAAAGAAAAAGAGATACACACACACACACACACACACACATATATATGTTGTTGTTGTTGTTGTTGTTGTTGTTGTTGTTGTAGTAGTACTGGGATGGAACCCAGGGGCTTTCTACCTATGGGCTACATTGCCAGACCTATTTTATATTTTTATTTGGAAACAGGGTCTCACTAAGTTGCTGAAAACCTCACTAAGTAGCTGAGGCTGGCTTTGAACTTGTGCAGTCCTCCTGTCTCAGTCTCCCAAATACTGGGATTACAAGCATGCACCACCATGCCCAGCTAAAAAGATAGTTTTAAATCTGAAAATGTCATAATCTGTGAGCCCTTTAGAATGGGCCTCAGGAAAATGCCTCCAGGGGCCCACTCTTTCTTTCTTTCTTTCTTTCTTTCTTTCTTTCTTTCTTTCTTTCTTTCTTTCTTCCTTCCTTCCTTCCTTCCTTCCTTCCTTCCTTCTTTCTTTCTCCTCCTCCTTCTTTCCTCCTCCTCCTTCTTTCCTCCTCCTCCTTCTTTCCTCCTCCTCCTCCTCCTCCTCCTCCTCTTCCTCCTCCTCCTTCTTCTTCTGCAGTACTGGGGATGAAACCCAGGAGCATTCTATCTCTGAGCTACACTCCCAGCTCTAACTTTTAGTCTTTTTTACTTTTTGAAACAGTTTCTCACTGAGTTGCAAAGTGCCTCGCTAAATAGCTGAGGCTGTCTGTGATCCTCTGGTCTCTGCCTCCCCGCATGCTGGGATTACAAGCATGCGTGCTGGGATTACAAGCATGCACCACCACGCCTGGCCTGGCCCACACTTTCAATCACAATGACCCCTTTTCTCCTGAAGGCTGCTCATACTTTTGATCACAATTGCCCCTTTCCCCACCTGGGATTCCTGTTAAACAAAGGGTCCAGGAGGAGGAGAACCAGCTGCCCACAACCCCTCCCCATTAAAGGAGTAACTGAAGACTAAGAGGAAGTCCAAACCTCCACTGGTGGACCCCACCACCAGATCCTGGAAGTCTATAAAAGAACTGAAAAAGTGGCAAAGACCCCTTCCTTTTTTTTTTTTTTTTTTTTTTTCCTCATGTTTTGCTTCTTTTTCTTGCTTTTTCTTGGGCACCCTCCACACCTTAAGATGTCCTCCCTTCCCCCTCAAATCGTCATTTTTTTTTCTTCCTTTTTTATTTTTTTCGGCACTGGGGATGGAACTCAGGGGCATTCTACCTCCAAACTACACCCCCAGCCCTATTTTTTTTATTCTTTATTTTGAAACAGGGTCTCACTGAGTTGCAAAGGACCTAACTTAGTAGTGGAGGCTGTCCACAAACTCTGATTCTGTGGTCTCAGCCTCCCATATGCTGGGATTACAAGCATGCGTCAACACACCCAGCTTCACTCGTGTGTGTGTGTGTGTGTGTGTGTGTGTGTGTGTGTGTGTGGTACTGGGGTTTCTGGAAACCCTTCTACTTCCGGCCTACACTCCCAGACCTATTTTTATACATTTTATTTGGAAACAGGGTCTCTTAAGCCAGCGCACGCGGCTGGCTTCGAACCTGCGCGATCCTCCTGTCTCCGCCTCCCAAGCGTGGGGATTACAAGTGTGCGCCACCACGCCTGGCTTTCACTCGTTTTTAAAATCAAAACCTTTGCCATTATCTCTGACTGGTGCATGTCGAAATTCTTTTTGCCACAGAAGCCAAAAATCCACAGATGTTATTTTGTCTTCCCATGACATATTCCTTGGCGCCCAAAGTGGGGCTTCAGAGATTGATATTTTTGTTTTTGTTGTTTTTAGTTTTTTGGATTTTTTTTTTTTCGGGTCTTGGGATGGAACCCAGAGACATTCAACCTCTGAGCTACACCCCCTGCCCTGTTTTTATTTTTTATTTTGAAACCAGGTCTCACTGAGTTGCAAAGGGCCTCACTGAGTAGCTGAGGCTGTCCGAGAACGGCGATTCTCCGGTCTCAACCCCCAAATGCTGGGATTAC
This sequence comes from Muscardinus avellanarius, assembly GCF_963383645.1. Classification (NCBI taxonomy): domain Eukaryota; kingdom Metazoa; phylum Chordata; class Mammalia; order Rodentia; family Gliridae; genus Muscardinus; species Muscardinus avellanarius. Next base: position 49,011,295 of record NC_137800.1, on the reverse strand, counting down.
AAGCATGCGCCACCATGCACGGCTTTTTTTTTTTAATAAATTTTTATTGGTGCATTGTACTCATACATCTCAATGGGAAAAAACTTGTGGAGATATACATGCACACATCTTCCAATTAGCCCCTACCCAATCTCTAACCCCTTCCCTCCCCCTCCCACCTACCCATGCTTGGCTTTCTGATCGACTTTGATATGTTTAAGTACATCATGTGCTTTAAAGAGTTTCCCTTATCCTCCCTCTTATCCCCTCAGATATGCCACCTTCATTGTTCCTCTATAGGGTCCCTTCTTCATCTAGAGTTCCTCCTGTTACCCATTTCTCCCTAATATTTTGCTCATTAAGAAAAGCATCTGATTTCTTTTTTGTGTGTGACATTTCACTATAAATGCCATAATTTTGTTCTCTTTTATGGCTGAGCAAAATTCCACTGTGTACATATCCCATAGTTCTGAAATCCACTCATTCATTGAAGGACATCTTGGCTGATTCCACAGTTTGGCAATGGTGAACTGTGCAGCTATGAACATGGTTGTTCATGCATTAGTTTGGTATTTTGGTTTTCATTCTTTTTGGTAGATACCCAGAGGTGGTATTGTCGGATCATATGGTAAGTTTGTTTTCCTTCTTCTGAGGATCTTCTATACTGTTCTCCAAAGTGGTCGCACCAACTTGCAATCCCACCAACAATGTATTAGAGCTTCTTTTTCTCCACACTTATTCCCACTTACTGAAAACCTGAAAGCCAGAAGGTGAGTAACTTTGGCAGGATGATCCACTCACAACCAATTTTTTTTTTTTTTAAATAGAGGTCACTTGGGTCTGGAAATCTGCTGAGAGATTAGGTGAGGCAGTGGCAGCTTCTATTGCTTCCTGGCCACACAGTTGAAGAAACCCGCTGACCCTTTGCTGTGAAGGAGGCCCCAGTTCCAGGCTGACGCACAGCAGGCTCCAGCCTGACCCACTGGCTCCAGACCCAGCCTTGCCACCCAGCAGGCTTTGATTACTGTCACTGTGGGCATGACGTTTACAGAGGTTTCTATTTTCCTCTCTCTCTCTCTCTCTCTCTCTCTCTCTCTCTCTCTCAAATATATAATATAAAAATAATATATATAATATGTTGTTATATATAAAAAATATATAATAATATAAAAATATTTTTTTTCTTCAAAAATTCAAGGTGGATTGGATTGGATCTGTTGGATCTGTCTGTGTCTCCTGAATGCTGGCCGCCTCCACTACTGCCATCATGGTCCATCTCCGCAAAACCTTTTCTCACATAGTATGTTGTTCAGAGTTTCCGAGCATGTGGGGCAGGAACAGTCTACTTTTGGAGCGATTTCTTCAAAAATTCAAGGTGGATTTGGTTGGATCTGTCTGCCTCTCCTGAACACTGCCCACCGCCGCCTTCTTGGTCTCTCCTAGAGTATATTGTTGTTAAGTATTCCTGTGCATGTGTGGCAGGAGCAGTCTGCTTTCTGATCTCTTCTGGGATATCCCTCCACAAATCATTTTTCTTGCAGTGGCGGGTGCCGTGCTGCAGTCTTGCCTCTAATTCCGCCATTTTCCACTCTCTCTCCTATATTTCAGATAGGATGTGATGACTGGAAATGTTTCTGTGTGTTGTCCCATTCAGCTCTTAAATGAAAATCTATTGTCCAGGGTTTCTCAGGGGGATGCATGACCTATTTGGCTGCTGCTAATCATTGCCGCAGCTGCCACCATCTTCCTCCCTTTTCAATATTTTTTAATAAAAGAAAAAAGTACGTGTCTTTTGCAGGAGTTGGGGGCCCAAGTATTTAGTAGCAATGTATTTTATCTCCCAGTGACCAAATGGCCAAACGTCTCCTCCTCCCTATAGTTTTGGTTGCCGCTATTGTATGGGACACCACTACTCCAGTTGTGGCAACTCGCCACACCCCGGTTTCGGTTGTCCTCCGTGACCCCACTATTTTTTCTGCCCACTTCCAGTTTCCCATTTCCCTCCATCACTGATGTGGGCTTAAACTCATCATTTCTCATCTCTTTGCCCAGGGATTACTCATCCGCATTAATTCCCCTTATAATACTGCAATTCTCCCAGCTAAAAAGCCTAATGGGACTTAAAACTTAGTCCAAGATCTCCACTTAATCAGTGGTGCGGTGGTCCCAATCCACCCAATTGTCCCTAATCTCTCTACCCTCTTATCCCAGATTCCCACCACTACCACTCATTTTTTTGTTATTGATCTCATTGATAAGTTTTATACCATATTTCTACATCCTGAGTTGTATCCCCTTTTTGCCTTGACATGCGAGAACACTGACACACAGTTTGTTCAACAATTAACTTGGACTGTCCAGGGTTTCTGAGATAGCCCATACCTCTTTGACCAGGCTCTAGCACAAGGCCTCCTCCAGTGCCCCTTGGGTCCTAATTCCCTTTTACAATATATAGATGATATTCTACTTTGTAGCTCCTCCATTGAAATGTCCAAATGGCACACTGCCCTTCTCCTCAATTTTCTCGGAAGCAGAGGTTACAGGGTGGCCCCACATAAAGCCCAGCAATCGGTGCTAGCGATAAGGTACTTATGTTATCAGAGGTAGGCTATGGTAGAGTGCCTACTGACCCCCCAGTAACCCTACCCCCTTGGTCGTACACTGGGTACGTGGACAGCAGCAGAATAGATGGGTACCAGGCACAGCCTTGGGACATGGGAAAGTATAAAACGTTCCTCTCCTTAGTAGTGCCTATTGATTAAAAAACAATGATGTATATCAATCAGATAATTTAATGCTTATTATAGGATATTATTATGATATTGCATTAGTAGTTAATAATAAACTTCTGATCTTTTTCTTGGTTGCTTGTAAGAGGAAATGTTCCCTTAAAAAAGAAACTGGCCATCTGCCACCTTGCCTTGATGTATTAGTTCTTTGTATATTTGCCTTGATGTATTAGTTCTTTGTATATTTACTGCTGTATTAATTCTGAGAAAAAATTTTAAGAGTAGAATGTAGCCAAAAAAGAAAGTATAAAATGCTTGCCAAAACCGAAAGTAGAGAGAGCAAAACTGGAAAATAAAGAGAGCAGCTTCACTCTCCATTGAGTCTGTGTGCCTTTTCTCCGCCATACTTCACCGACTCCTCACTCCACCGCTCATGGCCCCTGACTCCTGCTAGGGCTAGACCCCGGCAGGTACTTAGGCCTACATCTTACCCCAAACACCCGGGGACTAACTGTTAACTGGGTCAAGGCCATATGAGACTTTCATCTGCCTGCCTCGGCCAGCCAAATCCAGTCGTTTTGGGGCTTTGTGGGATTTTTCCGGTGTTGGATTCCCAACTTTGCCATTTTAGCAAAGCCACTATATGAGGCGACCAGAGAAACCCCAACTGACCCCCTCATCTCACCCTCACCCATTCACCAAACCCTCCTGGTTCTCCAGGAAGCCTTCCTTAAATCCCCTCTCCTGGCACTCCCCAATCCCACTAAGGGCTTCCTGCTGTACACTGATGAGAAGCAAGGGATAGCCACAGGAGTGCTTACTCGACCCCTGGGACCAATCCAGGCACCAACAGCTTGACCCCACTACTCATGGGTGGGCACCCTGCTTTAGTGCTCTGGTGGTGGCCACCATGCTCACAAAAGAGGTTCTCAAAATTTGTCTATGGCTGCCCCTACAGGTTTTCTCCCCACATAGTCTTCATGATTTACTCTTTCCTCGAGCACTCCCTCTTCTATCCCCTTCCTGCGTCCAGGTACTTTATTTGTTGTTCATGGAAAATTCTGACATTAGACTGTCCCACTCCCCAGCCCTCAACCCCACCACTCTTCTACCACCAGGCCAGGGTCCAGGTCCTGATTCTCATTTTCCTGATTTTTCACTCCTGCATAGATATGATTGAGGCCCTAGTTAAACTCTGGGTAGACCTTCAGGACACCCCCTTCTTAATCCAGATGTTATCTATTTTGTTGATGGCAGCTCTGTCCCTGATGCCAGGGCAAGAGGAGAGCAGCCTATGCAGGGGTCACCCTAACTCAAGTCATTGAGGCTGCCAGGTTACTGGATGGCACCACCTCTCAAAAGGCTGAGCTGATTACCCTAACCAGAGCTCTACACCTAGCAAAGAATAAGCAGGCAAACATATATGTGGACTCCAAATATTCCTTTTTTTTTTTTTTTTGCAGTACTGGGGGATGGAACTCAGGAGCTTTCAACCTCTGAGCTACACCCCTAGCCCTATTTTTAATTCTTTTTTTGAAAACAGGATTCACTGAGTTGCAAAGGGCCTAAGTAGCTGAGACTGGTTGTGAAACCAGATCCTCCTGTCTCAGACTCCCAAACGCTGGGATTATAAGCGTGCACCACCACGCCCAGCATCAAATATTCCTTTTTAATAGCACACTACAGGAATGCAGGAATTTCTCTCCACTAAGGCTCACCCATTGTTAATGCCACCCTAATTAAAAAGCTCTTAACCTCCTTCTCCCTGCCATCTCAGCTGGCATCATCCACTGTCGGGGCCACCAGGAAGACTACTCCTTAGTGGAAAAGAACACAATAAAGCTGATTATACAGTGGGACAGCTGTCACAACAACCCCAACCAAGCCCCTGGCCCCTGTATTATTTTTAACTCTTCCCACAGCGACGCCTAACTACAGCCTGGCTGAACAAAAACACCTGACCAAATTTGGGGCATTCAGCACAGAGGACGACGGCTTATGATACAGGACAAATCTGCCCTTCCCTAGGTTCAGGCAGAAGCAGTCATTAACCTAATACATAAATATGCACACATTGGGCCTATGGCAATTAAACATTTCTTAATCCCCCTGTTTTATTCTCCCCTCCTGCAATAACTGATTAGTAAAGCCAGTGCCTCCTGTTCTACTTGTGCCACTGTTTCTTCCCAAGGAGGCCCATGCCCCTCTTTTCCTACCCACCAAATGAGAGGACATTTACCAGGACAGGACTGGAATTGATTTCACTCATATGCCTTCTCACAAAAAAACTAAAATATCTTCTTACCATGGTTGACACCCTAACAGGTTGGGTAGAGGCTTTCCCCTCAAAGGACGAGACAGCCAGCACGGTGGCCAATGCTCTATGCACTGACATTATCCCTCATTTTGAACTCCCTAATTCCTTACAGTTTGATAAAGGACCAGTTTTCATTTCTAAGTTTATCCAACAGGTGGAACAGGCCCTTGGCTTTTCTTGGAAGCTCCACATGCCTTATCAACTGCAGTCATCAGGAAAGGTAGAAAAAAAATGAATGATTCTTAAAAACCATCTAACAAATCTTTCCCTGGAGGTGTGGTGTCATGGCCTGAGCTCCTACCACTGGCTCTGGCCCACATATGGGCCACCCCTTGAAGCCCCACCTTCATGAGCCGCTTTGAATTGTTGTATGGTCACCCCTTTTTTGCTTATTCACTCTTTCCCTTTGGGTCTCTTCCCTTGGTTTCCTATCTTCCTTACTTTTCTTTTCTCAGTCACCTCCTTCAGGAATACATTGATATCTTCCCCAACCTGGGACTGAAGAAGCAGCTCCAGCAGTCAAGACCAAGCCAGGAGACCAAGTCCTCAAGTCACTCCAACCAAAATATCTCCAACCATGGTGGACTGGGCCCTTCACAGTGATCTTCACTACACCTACTGCAGCCAAACTGCTGGGGGACACCAACTGGCATCACCTTACTCGGCTAAAAAGGGCTCCATTACAACAGCCTCATAAAAAGTTCTGTACAATGATGGGGCCCACTAAGCTCTGTTTTTCTTGACATAATTCTCTTTAATGCTTTTATTTCAGCAGGCTCACCTGTTTATGTCTGGAAATTCACCATGTAGGAGGCCTATTTGCCCCGTTCCTCAAAGCGTTGGACTGACCACAAGGCAGGGTCAGTGCAGTGCTCTCTCTGTATGCCAGACAGCCATAACCCCTTGTCTGCTAAAGTTCATTCAGATGAGCATTACTGAGCTGTCCAGGGTAACCTTCAATCAACTCCTGCTGTAGCCATACCCCCACCTGCCCACTTCTGAATGACCCGACCTCTCCTGGATGAGAGGCCCCTATAATGACGTCCCCTCTGTCAGCAGGAAGTAGTTACTGACTTGGTAGTCAATCAATATTACCAAATGGCTAGGATGATAGGTTGGGTACCGTCCCCCTCTACTCACAGGACCCTGCAGCCGGGACAGGAGGCAGAACCCTGGAAGACAGAAGCAGAATGCCCGTGGGTTTCATCCCCAGTGACGCAAAAACAACAACAATTTTAAAAAATCATCTTGGAGCCGGCTGTGGTGGCACACACTTGTAATCTCCCCGCTTGGGAGGCGGAGACAGGAGGATCGCGCAGATTTGAAGCCAGCTGCGCTGGCTTAAGAGACCCTGTTTCCAAATAAAAAAATATAAAAATAGGTGTGGGAGTGTAACCCGGAGGTAGAAGGGTTTCCAGGAACTCCAGTACCACCAGAAAAAAAAAAAATCATCTTGTTCTTAGAGGCCAAACCCAGAGGCGTTCTACCTCTGAGCTACACCACCAGCCATATATATATATATTTTTTTTTTGTGTGTGTGTGTGGTACTGAGGATGGAACCCAGAGGTAGCCTACCTCTGAGCTACACCACTATCCCTATTTTTAATTTTTTATTTTGAAGCAGGGTCTCATTGAGTTGCAAAGGACTTCACTGCATAGCTGAGGCTATCCTCAAACCGCAATCCTCCTGTCTCAGCCTCCCAAATGTTGGGATTATAAGCATTTGCTGCCACACCATATCCTATTTTTCATTTTGAAATATGGTCTCGCTTAGCTGGGCATGGTGGTGCATGCTTGTAATCCCCGTGCTTGGGAGGCTGAGACAGGAGGATCGCACAGGTTCGAAGCCAGCCTCAACTACTTAGTGAGGCTTTCAGCAATTTAGTGAGACCCTGTTTCCAAATAAAGTATAAAATAGGTCTGGGAGTATAGCCCAGAGGTAGAAAGCCTCTGGGTTCCACCCCCAGTACCACCACCAAAAAAAAAAGAAAAAAGAAATATGGTCTCTCTAAATTGCTCAGTCTCTGTGTATGTGTGTGTGTGTGTGTGGTATTGGGGATAGAAACCAGGGGCTTTCTACTTCCATTCTACACTTCCAGAACTATTTTACATTTTATTTGGAAATAGGGTCTCACTAAGTTGCTGAGTCCCTCACTAAGTAGCTGAGGCTGGCTTTGAACCTAAGTGATCCTCCTGTCTCAGCCTCCTAAGAACTGGGATTACAAGCGTGAACCACCACCCCTGGATTTGTTTTTGTTTTTGTGGTGCTGGGGATTGAACTCAAGGGCATTCTACCTCTGAGTTACACTCCCAGCCTGATTTTTACAATTCTTTTTTTGAAACAAGTGTACCAGTTTGGGAAGAGGTTTCAAAATGTATTAATGTACCAGTATTGGGAAAGATTTTCAATTTTAAAATATATTGTTGGTAGTGCAGAAAGCCAGGGGCTTCAAGGAATAGAAGAAGCCCAAGAGGGCCTTTTTACATTTCTAAAGACAGGCAAACTTCCTCAAGGTCAGTCATCTGGAAGAAGGACAGAAGCACATTATGCCTCAGGAACTGACCCTGCCAGTGCCAAGCTAGACTACAAGGACCCTGGCTTTCTCACCTACACTGGCAACTAGGGCAGATCAGTGTTATTGGGAGAAAGCTACTTCTTTGCACACATGTCAAGACACTGCCCCTTGGGGTGGTGGTCCTGAGGTAGGATACGGAAATTAAGAGACAGATAAAAAGAAGAGAAATAGGGAAGAAAAGAGAGATTGTAGCTTTAAATCTACAAACTCTATGATCACCTCACCTCCACTTCCCAGGCCTATGTTCCTATAAGGTCCAATAAAACTTATACTATTCTTTATTTTTAATACACCCCCTTTTTATTTATTTACTTTTTTTTTGTGGTACTGGGGATGGAACCCAGGGGCTTTTCTACCTCTGGACTATACTCCCAGACCTATTTTATACTTTATTTGGAAACAGGGTCTCACTAGGTTGCTGAGAGCCTCACTAAGTAGCTGAGGCTGGCTTCGAACCTGCACGATCCTCCTGTCTCAGCCTCCCAAGCGCGGGGATTACAAGCGTGCGCCACCATGCCCGGCTTAAAACTTATACTATTCCAAGTCCAGTTAGTTAGGGTCTATATACCTTATTAATTTACAGAATGTATTTTTAGGTTGATGAAAGAAAGCCTAGAGAAAAAGTTAGCGTTAAGAACCTAGAATATGGATACAGTCCAAATGTCATCTAGTAGCTAGATAATGTCAATCCAAAGACTCTGAGGAGAACCAGATCACCATGACCTACTCTGTGCTCCACAGTCAACAGATTCCAGTGGAATAAGCTGATGCCCCTCCTCAGAGCCTCCCGCACGCACAGCTTACAGTTTCCTTTAGAGAAGGAGCCTGAGCCCCCAAAAGTGCGTCTTACCCTCCAGTGCCCACACTCTTTCTTCCTTTGAGTGCATAGCCTGTTCTGCTTTCTGCTTTTCCAAATAAATCTTGTTTTTCTAAATAAATACCTGCTTGTGCTCTCTTGGCAGGTCCTGAAATTCCTTTCTGTGGCTTACATTATAAAGTTGTGATGCAGGAAATGAGACAAGCAGGCCAAGTGAAAGCAAAAGACATTTATTCTGCACCCCTTGGGTGAGGTTCACTGGTTCAAAGGTGGGGCCAGTGAAGTGCGCACCAGGGTCAGTGTGTTATGATGAGACTGTTACAACACCCATGTTGGGCTCCGAAACTGTAATGGTGAGATGTAGCCACGGGTTCTTATTCTTAGCCATGTGTAGAAAACAATAGCCAGAACTCCTCTTTTTTTTTTTTTCTGGAAGCTTAAGTGATTTTATTATTACAAAGATGGAAAGATAAAAACAGATATTAAAGCCCTACACCCCAAAGGGGGGGTGTAAGTGACTGACTTGAAAATAAGTCACTGAAGTTTTTGGCTACAGAACAGTTTTACAGATACATGGTCCTTCATCTTCTCTACCAATAATCTTCTGACCTAGGTGTAAGTCCACCCATTAACTCCGTGCAGGCTCTTTTAATGATTATGGGGATTTCTTGCTCAGCCAAAAAATCCTTCTTCCTGCCTTACTGCAGGTGTAAGCCTAGGTTTCTTTGTTAGAATCAGAATGATTAACAAAGTCAGGGGTCACGTGTTATCTGTGCCCCTTTCACAGAGGTCTGTACCCTCCTCCAAAATCTGCACCCTCCTCCTGCACTTCTTGGAGAATTCTTAGCTTCTCTGCTAGATGTCATTTATTATGTAAACCTGTTTTTAGAAGATGAAGGCCCTAGGTCCCAACTCTTCTGTCTACTTGCTAATTACTTTTAGTGAGGGAACTCTGCATTTTAACAGCTGCCTGAGTGCCTGGCAGTAACCAGGCCCTGACTGTTTTTTACATTTTGAAACCAATTTTTGATACATTACTACCAAAATCATTTTTCAAATTCATTTTCCAATACATTAATACCAATGTCGTTTTCCAATACAGGTACATTAATACCCAAGCTATTTTTAAGTACATTTTGAAGCCATTTTCTAATACTGGTACAAGTGGGTTAAAAATTTATTTTGTGTGTGGGGGACTGGAGGTGGAACTCAGGGGCATTCTACCTCCAAGCTATACCCTCAGACCTATTTTTTATTCTTTATTTTGAAACAGGGTCTCACTGAGTTGCAAAGGGCCTCACTAAGTAGCTGAGGCTGTCCAGGAACTGCGATCTTCCTGTTCTCAGCCTTCCAAATGCTGGGATTACAACTGTGCACCACCACACCCAGCTTATGGCGTTGTTTCTTTTTCTTTCTTTCTTTACTTTTCTTTTCTTTTTCTTTTTTTGGTGGTACTGGGGATGGAACCCAGAGGCTTTCTACCTCCAGGCTCTACTCCCAGACCTATTTTATATTTTATTTGGAAACAGGGTCTCACTAAGTTCCTGAGAGCCTCACTAAGTAGCTGAGGCTGGCTTTGAATCTGTGCGATCCTCCTGTCTCAGCCTCCCAAGTGCGGGGATTATAAGCGTGCATATGGTGCTGTTTTTTGAGGGCAGGGGAGAGGCAGAAGTTATAGGCTTTCCAGGTAGTTAGGCAGTTGTTGTTTCTTAAGCAGTGGTTGTATCAAAGTTCTTGGAACTGGGTGACACCTGTTTCTGAGTTGTGCCAATATTGGGAAGAGGCTTCAAAATATATTAAATTACCAGTTTGGGGAAAGATTTTCCATTTTAAAATATATTTTGGTAGTGAAGAAAGCCAGGAGCTGTGGGGAGAGGGAGGCAGATTTCTAGGCACCCTGGATAATTAGCAAAGGAATAGAAGAAACCTAGGGCTCTTTTACATTTCTAAAGAAAGGCAAACTTCCTCAAGGATGTGGGGGAAATCCAGACTCCAGCTAACACCTTTTGGAGTGTAACAAAAGGCCTAGGCAGATCTGGGCTGGAGCCAGAGCAGGATACCTGGGTTGGAGATAGGGCAGGATATCTACATATCAAGGGACCTACCTCAGATCTGGTTGGGCTGGCTATAAGAATACTCTGCATTCAGGAACCTTTTGATGAATTCATTCAAACCCCCCCCCCAACTCCTGAATGGCGTGGGGCTGTAACTGTCTTCTGTATTTCTATCTTTTTAATAAACTCCTTTAAATCTTCAGCAAGAGTCTGAGCTATTGCATATTTATTCTTAGCTCAGGACAAGAACCCATGGTTTTTTTTTTTAGGGGAATTGTTTCAGGGGGTCTAACAAAGGTCCCCAGGGACTGTTCCCCTAAACGGTAACCCTCACCCCCAAACAGTAACATTCATCTTTAACTGTAACATGGGTGACACATGTGTTTGCTGTTGTAAGCATTGGCCAGCTGGAAACTGGCAACACCTGTGTCTGTGATGATATCTATCAGCCAACTGGAACTTTCACTGGTGGAACCCTGCTCTGAGCTAATAATGTTGAGAACCTACCAGGAGCCAGGCATAGTGGTGCACACCTGTAATCCCAGGTGTGGGAGGTTGAATTGGGAGGATTGAAAGTTCAAGGCCAGCCTCAGCAATTTAAGAAGACCCTCAGCAATTTACTGAGACCCTGTTTCAAAATAAAAAGTAAAAAGCTGGACATGGTGGTGCACGCTTGTAATCCCAGTACTTGGGAGGCTGAAACAAGAGGATCCAGGTTCACGGCCAACTTCAGTTAATTAGTGAGACCCTGTTTCAAAATAAAGAATAAAAAATAGTGCCGGGGGTATAGCTTGGAGGTAGAATGCCCCTGGGTTCAAACCCCAGTACCACACACATACACAAAAAGGGAAAAATTTAGTTGTAAAAGCACAGAGAAAACCAGGTGTGGTAGCACATGCTTGTAATACCAATATTTGGAGAGGCTGAGAGAGAAGGAACGCAGGGTTACAGCCAGCCTCAGCTACTTAGTGAGGCCCTCTGGAACTTAGTGAGATCCTGTTTCAAAATAAAGAATAAAAAATAAAGCTGGGGTTGTAGCTTGGAGGTAGAATGTCCCTGGGCTCAATCCTTAGTGTACTAGTATTGGGAAGAGGGTTTAAAATGTATTAATGTATCAGTATTGGGAAAGATTTCCAATTTTAAAATATATCTTCTTTACTAAGAAAGCTAGGGTTAGCTAACAGGAAGAAGAGATTTGTAATTTCCATTTGTAAAGGAAGGAAGGCTGGAGCCAGGAAAAAAATGTGTCTTTACATTCCTAAGAACAATTTCACACATTTTGGGGGATAAGACAAAAGGTAAAAGCCTGTGTCTGGAGACAGAAATGCCTCCCACTCCGGCCCTAAATCCGGCTGGAGAGATAGCAGAAGCAGAGCCGGACTGGAGATAAGGGGGTAGCATTATCTCCAGATCAAAGGACCTGCCTAGGACTTGGGCAGGATAAAAACACTCAGTAAACTGGAGTTCTTTGGCATTTTCATTCGAATTGCCCCCCTGTGCCCCTCTGCGGCACAGGGCTGTAACTATCTCTATATTTCTACCTTTTTAATAAACTTCTTTAAATCTTCAGCAGCTGTCCAAGCGATGAATACTTATTCTTAGCTTAGGACAAGAATCCACGGTTTTTCTGTTTGTCTGTCTGTGTGGTGGTAGTGGGGAGATTACTTCTCCCCACGCACACACCACGCACATTTCACCCCGCAACACTTAGTACTGCAAAAAAGTAAAAAGGGCTGAGGGGCCAGGCATGGTAGCACACCTTTGTAATCCCAGAATTTGGGAGACTGAGACAGGAGGATCACGGTTTGAGGACACCTTCAGCTACTACTTAATGAGACCCTTTGCAACTCAGTGAGACCCTGTTTCAAAATAAAGAATAAAAAATAGGGCTGGGAGTGCAGCTCAGAGGTAGAATGCCCCTGGGTTTCATTCCCAGTACAGGAAAAAGAAAAAAAAAAAAAAAAAAAAAAAAAAGATGTCTGAGGATAGAGCTCAGAGGTAGAATGCCCCTAGGTTTAATCTCCATAAATGAAAAAAAAAAAAAAAAAAAAAAAAGAATGTGCTAGGCTGAGTTAAAGTCTCCTCCTTCCTCGGTCCCCTGGCTGGTGACAGTAGTACAACAGGACAAAGCAAGCTAAACTGATGCTGCTTGTGCTTCTGTAACCCAATGTATAAAGCCCTTCCCTGCTGAGCTGTGCATGGTGGGTCATGCCTGGAATCCCAGTACTCCCGGAGACTAAGACAGGAGGATCACAGGTTCACATCCAGTCGCAGTAACTTTGCGAGAACTTCAGCAACTTAGTGAGACTCTGTTTTTAAATAAAGAGTAAAATAGGACTGGGGGTGTGTGGATCAGAGGTAGAATGCTCCCCAATACCACAAAAAATAAGGTAAAAAAAATAAAAAGCAGGACATGGTGGCATACACTTGTCATCCCAGCATTTCAGAGGCTGAGACAGGAAGATTGTTTTGCTGACAGCTTCAGCTAATTAGTGAGGCCCTTTACAACTCAGTGAGACCTGTTTCAAAATAAAGAGTTAAAAATGGAGCTGGGGGTGTATCTCGGAGGTAGAATGCCCCTGGGTTCCATCCCCAGTAACACACACACACACACACACACACACACACACACACACACACACACAATGTGAATTGCTAGCCAGAGTGGAGGCACATGCCTGTAATCCTAGTACTTGGGAGGCTGTTCCTTCCTCTCCTTTTCTTTCTTTCTTTCTTTCTTTCTTTCTTTCTTTCTTTCTTTCTTTCTTTCTTCTTTCTTTCTCTCTTTCTTTTGGGATAGAACACAGGGCCATTCTACCTCTAAGATACACCTCCAACCCTATTTTATTTTATTTTTATCTTGAAATAGGGGTCTCACTAATTTGTGGAGGGCCTAAGTTGCTGAGGCTGGCCATGAAATTTCAATCCTCCTGTCTCAGACTTCCAAGTAGTAGGATTATAGGTTTGGAGAATACTTCCTTCCTTCCTTCGCATAGTGAAGATTGAATCCAGGGAATTCTACCTCTGAGCTATACCCTTAGCCTATTTTATTTGTTATTTGGAAACAGGATATCCATAAATTGATAAGAAATCCTCCTGTCTCCGCCTCCTAGGTTCTAGAATTATAGACAGTACCAACATGCCTGGATTTTTTTTTTTTTTTTTTGAAACAGGGTCTTGCTAATTTGCAAAGTCTGGCCTCAAACCTGATATACACTTGTCTCAACCTCCCAAGTACTGGGATTGTAAACATGAACAACAATGTCCAGCTAAAAGCTAGCCCGCCCCCCTACCCCTTGTGGCATTAGGGATTGAGCCCGAGGGCATTCTACCTCTGAGTTATAACCCCAGTTCTATTTTATTTTCTATTTTTAAAAAGGGTCAGCCGGGCATGGTGGCACATACTTGTAATCCCAGCATTTGGCTGGCTGAGACAGGAGGATCATGGTTTGCAGACAGCCTCAGCTACTTAATGAGGCCCTTTGCAGCTCAGTGAGACTCTGTTTCAGAATAAAGAATAAAAGATTTCCGGGAAGATGGCAACAAAGAAAAGCAGCACATACCAGTTCTGCTGACACCCGATCTCTATTGCCTTAAAAACAGTGCTCTACACAGGTCAGAAAACACCATAACTAGAAAAAGTACGAGATGGCAGAAAAAAAGGCTAGAAGACCTATTAGAGAGCAGAAAAGAAACGTGCCTGCTTTGTGGCCATGGGTGCTCCAGCAGCACCATCTTGCCTCACTGAACCCGACTCCAGAGACAAACAGGAAAACAACTAAGGACCTGAAATAAGTGGCTGCAGATGATTGGAATTGTAAGCCTCCTGTGCAAACACCGGCTATAACTTCCAGCACTGGCAGTCAAGCTCACCACGCCCTCCAGAGATCCAGACTGGTACTCAACAAAACCTAAGTGAAGCCGCTGTGCCTGAGAAAACGCCAAGCACAGCACTCCCAGGGACTCATGCGGCCGTGATAAACTTGCTAGGTCTGAGACTTTGCAGTTTAAACCAGTAAAGGTGGGGTTAGAGTCTGCTGTTGGACATAGCAGAAACTAAAAGGCAAATCAACACGTGGGATCACAAGAAACTGAAGAGCTTCTGTACAGCAAAGGAAACTATCAAGAACTTCAACTGAGAGCCAGCAGAAGGGAGAAGATTTTTGCCAGCTACTCCTTTGACAGAGGACTAATATCTAGAATCCACAGAGAACTCAATAAATTCAGCACTAAGAAAACAAATAACTCAATCAAAAAATGGGTTAGTGAACTAAATCAACAATTCATGAAAGAATAAATTAAATGGCCAATGAATGCATGAAAAAAGCTCTACATCATTAGCAATCAGATGCAAATCAAAACTACCCTGAGATTTCACCCAACTCCAACTAGAATGGCGATCATTGAAAATACAAACAACAACATATGCTGGTGAGAATGTGGAGAAGTGGGTACCCTAAAACATTGTTGGTGGAATTGCAAATTAGTGCAATCACTTTGGAAAACAGTATTGAGGATCCTCAGTGACAAGTCAGGTCCCCACTTTCTGCAGGGGTGGAACCCTAGAGAAGGAGGAGGAGACTCTGCTAGGCGATATCGCCAGGCAGGCAATATGCTAGAGGGGCGGCATTCCCACTCGTAGTCCCACCCCCAAGATGTAAACCTTAAAAAGAGATGCATTTCTGCTCCAGCCTCGGAGGGGCTCGCAGGTCTCCAGGAGCAGTCCAGCCCCTATCCCCGAGAAGACCACAATAAAACTGGCACCACGCTCCCTGGTCTCTCTCGCCTCTTTACTGTGCCTACCTAACACTCAGAAGAATGGTAATGAACTTACCATATGATCCATCAATACCATTTCTGGGTATCTACCTAAAAGAATGGAAACCAAACTATCAAACTAATGTGTGCGTATCTATGTTCATAGCTGCGCAATTCACTATTGCCAAACTATGGAACCAGCCAAGATGTCCATCAACAGATGAACAGATTACAAAACTATGGGATATGTACGCAATGGAATTCTACTCAGCCATAAAGAAAAACACAGTTATGTCATTTACAAGGAAATAGATGGAACTGGAGAACATTATGCTAAGTGAGATTAGTCACACACACACACACACACACACACACACACACACACACGACACATTCACAAACACACAGTAGGATGCTCTCCCTAATATGTGGAAGCTAGGGAGAAAATGGGTCATAGGAGGAACTCTAGATGAAGAAGATACTATAGGTGAGTAAATAAGGTATCCTAACTAAGGGGATGGGGGCGGAGAGGGAAAATCTCTAGTGCACATGATGTACTTTAACAAACATATTAATGTCAATCACTAAGCTAAACATGAAAAGGAGGGAAATTGAGGGAATTGGATGGGAGGCTGAGACATTAAGATTTCAAGTTTGAGGACAGCATTAGCTATTTAGCGAGACACTGTTTCAAATTAAAAAGTAAAAATAAAGGATAAAAAATAGGGTTGGGGGTGTAGCTTAGAGGTAGACTTGGTACTGTAAAAAAATAAAAAATAAAGGTGGGGAGGGTTGGATAAGTCAAGACAGAGGTTTTTTTTTTTTTTTTTCCTGCTGGAATTGAATTTAAGAGCATTCTACCTCTGAGCTACACCCCCAGACCTATTATTTATTTATTTATTTTTTATGGTACTATACACCCAGCCCTGTTTTTATTTTAAATTTTTGTTTGAAAACGGTCTCACTAAGTTGATGAGAGTCTCACTACTTGCTGAAGCTGTCTTTGAACCTTAGCTCTTTCTGTTTCAGCCTCTCAAGTAGTGAGTAGAGGTGTGCACCACCATGTCCAACTTTTTATAATTTTTAAATATTTATTTATTTATTTATTTATTTGCAGTACTGGGGATGTAACCCAGGGGCATTCTACCTCCAGCCCTATTTTTTTATATTTTATTTTGAAACAGGGTCTCACTGAGTTGCAAAGAGCCTCACTAAGTAGCTGAGGCTGTCTGCAAACCATGATCTTCCTGTCTCAGCCTCCCAAATGCTGGGATTACAAGCGTGTGCCACCATGCCCAGCTAGAAGGTTTTATTTTTTTGGGTGTGTGTGGTACTGAGGATGGAACCCAGTGGCATTCTACCTCCAAGCTATACCCCCAGCCCTATTGTTTATTTTTATTTTGAAACAGAGTCTCACTTTTTTATGGAGGGCCTCACAAAGTAGCTGAGGTTGTCCAGGAACCTGTGATCCTCCTGTCTCAGCCACCCAAGTACTGGGACAACAAGCCTGTACCACTATGCCCAGCTTAGTTTTAATTATATACGAGTTTATTAAGCATCAGTGGTAAAGACTGTGTGTATATGATAGAATCCATAAATAGCTGTGTCTCTCACCTTACAATGGGACATTTTTTCTCTTTTCCTTAAGCCACATTGAGAGACCACCTTAGAAGCAATCTAGATGGTTTCTGTAGTACGAAATAAAGATGAAAAGGCAAGATAAAAACTATACATCTAGGTGGGGTACACACCTGTAATCCCAGTATTGTGAGGCTGAAATTGCAGATTTGAGGCCAGCCTCAGCAATTTATCAAGACTCTCAACAATTTAGTGAGATCTCGTTTCAAAATAAAAAATAAAATAAGGCCGGAGCTGGGCGTGGTGGCACACATGCTTGTAATCCCTGTTCTTGGGAGGCGGAGACAGGAGGATCCGCAGGTTCGAAGTCAGCCTCGCTGGCTTAAGAGACCCTGTTTCCAAATAAAAATATAAAAAATAGGTGTCTGGGAGTGTAGCCCGGAGGTAGAAGGGTTTCCAGGAACCCCAGTACCACCAAAAATATGTATATATATAATAATATAATAAATAAATAAATAAATAAATAAATAAATAAGGCTGGGAGTGGAGCTCAGTAGGAGAATGCCCCTGGGTTCAATCCCCTGTTTCAAATAAAATAAGCAACAATAATAACAAAACCCAACATGTTTTCTTTTAGATGTTAAACTCTCCGAACTCAACCAGAAGCAATTGGGTTCATCATTGTAGTCAACATTACTAGCTCACAAAGGGAATCCATTTTTTTTTTTAGTTCATTTGTAGTATGGTGTCCATAAGAGAGTACCTCTGACACCAGAAAGGCCTATAGTAAGCCCTTTTTTGTTTTTATTTGAGAAATAACGCCAGGGTACAGAGTGTTATTTATTTATTTATTTATTTATTTATTTATTTATTTATCTTGCGGTACTGGGGATGGAACCTAGGAGCATTCTAGCTCTGACCTACACCCCAGCCCTATTTTTTATTCTTTATTTTGAAACAGAATCTCACTGAGTCACAAAGGGTCTCACTAAGTAGCTGAGGCTATCCACAAACTGCGATTCTCCTGTCTCTGCCTCTCAAATGCTGGTATTATAAGTATGATGCACCACTATGTCCGGTTGTACAGAGTGTTTTATTTTTATTTATATTATTTTTGGTGGTACTGTGGTTCCTGGAAACCCTTCTACCTCCGGGCTACACTCCCAGACCTATTGTTATACTTTTTTAAATTTGGAAATAGGGTCTCTTAAGCCAGTGTGGCTGGCTCCGAACCTGCGAGATCCTCCTGTCTCTGCTTCCAAAGTGCGGGGATTACAAGCGTGCGCCACCACGCCCGGCCATACAGAGTGTTTTAAAGGAATGTAGTCACTGCTTCAGTGTTATGACCGCGTCATTAGCAGCAGGTGGTATAAGAGGGGGTGAAACTACTCATTGACAACATGTGCCATACAGTTTAACAAGGGTTGATGAGGTGTGTATGGGAGGGTTCCAATGATAAAAATTAAAAAAAATTTTTTTTGGTGTTACTGGGGTTCCTAGAAACCCTTCTACCTCCGGACTACACTCCCAGACCTATTTTATACTTTTTTATTTTTGGAAACAGGGTCTTTTTTTTTTGGTGGTACTGGGGTGGAACCCAGAGGCTTTTCTACCTCCGGGCTATACTCTCAGACCTTTAATTTTTTATATTTTATTTGGAAACAGGGTCTCACTAAGTTGCTGAGAGCCTCACTAAGTAGCTGAGGCTGGCTTTGAACCCGTGAGATCCTCCTTTCTCAGCCTCCCAAGCGGGGATTATAAGCGTGTGCCACCACACCCGGCTGGAAACAGGGTCTCTTAAGCCAGCACGGCTGGCTTTGAACCTGTGTGATCCTCCTGTCTCTACCTCCCAAGTGCGGGGATTACAAGCATGTGCCACCATGCCCAGCCTTCCAATGATAATAATAATAACTAATATCTGGGTAAAGAAGAGGCAATTGGGAGTTTGTATTATCAGTAACATTGATACTGTCTCTAGTTTAGTTATTTCAGCTGGCAGAAATGAGAAAGACATTAAAATAAATGAATAATTGTAAGCATTTATTGAGTGCTTTCTATGTTGTAGATTTGGTTCTATAAGAGCAGGGTTCTCTGATAAACTCATAATTCACAACTGAATAGCTAATTTTTTGTGGTACTGGAAAATTAACCCAGAGGCATTCTGCCTCTGAGGTCGATTTTATTTCTTATTTGAAAACAGTCTCACTAGGTTTCTGAGAGCCTCACTAAATTGCTGAGGCCATCCTCAAACGTGAGATCCGTCTGTCTCGGCCTCCCAAGTATGAAGATTACAAGTATGTACCACCATGCTTGGTTACGCCAAAGTTTTGTTGATCACAAATGAAAATAAAAGATGGTCACCCAAGTTGGGTGTGGTGGCACACACCTGTAATCCCACTACTTGGGAGGCTGAGACAGTAGGATTGAAGGTTTGAAGGTAACCTTAGCAACTTGGTATGGCCCTCTGCAACTTATTGAGACCCTGTTTCAAATGAAAACTAAAATAGGGCTGGGGGTGTAGCTCAAAGGCAGAATGTCCTTGGGTTCAATCCTCAGACACACACATACACACACACACACACACACGCACGCACGCACGCGCACGCACGCACGCGCGCACACACACACACACACACACACACATATGCACGCACACATACACACACCAAGAAAGGGAGCAGGTTAGTTTGGCAGAGACTCAATGATAACCAGGGATGGGGAAAAGGATGTGTCCAGATTTTTCTGACTAAAGGTTGTAGGCACGGAAGCATCCTATGTGGTTGGTGTGGCAAAAATATTTAACTTTCTCTATTTGGTCCTGGTATGAGGGGACTGAGATAAAAGACTAAAATAAGAAAGTGGGAGCCAGGTAGAGTGGCGCATGCTTGTAGTTCCAGTACATGGGAAATTGAGACAGGAGGATCATAGGATTGAGGCTAATGTGGTGACTTAGCTAGACTCTGTTTGAAAATAAAAATAGCCAGGCGTGGTGGCGCATGCTTGTAATCCCCGTGCTTGGGAGGCGGAGACAGGAGGATGGCACAGGTTCGAAGCCAGCTATGCTGGCGTTAGAGACCCTGTTTCCAAGTAAAAAAAAAAAAGGTCTGGGAGTGTAGCCCGGAGGCAGAAGGCCTTCCAGGAACCCCAGTACCAAAAAAAAAAAAAAAAAAAAAAGAAAGAAAAAAAAAGAAAAGAAAAGAAAAAAAGAAAGAAAGAAAGAAAGAAAGAAAGAAAAAAGAAATAATAAAATATAGCTGGGGGTGTACATAGCTCAGGTTCAATCCTCAGTACCACAAGAAAAAAAAAAAGTTGGCAATTCTGACCACTGGGAGCTGTTTTCTGTAGAGGTTGTGGCCTGGCATATATGCATAAGAGCTTTATTGGACGTGGTCCAGCGTTTGTCCATTTGTACATTCAATCTCTCAATAAGGGAGCCAGAAAAATGATAGAATTAATTCCACAAGGACATGAGAACTGGGGTTTATACACTCGTTGGAGAAAGGAATGTTGAGATAAAATTACTCAACTGGTACCAAACTGCCTGTTTCTTAGGATGATGTAATCCTAATCTTTGAGATTACCAGTTTGTATGGGTTCCCAGTCCTTTCTCCCCATTACACTTTTTTTTTTTTTTTTTTTTTGCGGTTCTTGGGATGGAACCCAGGGGTATTCTACCTCTGAGCTACAACCCCAGCCCTATTTTTTATTCTTTATTTTGAAACAGGGTCTCATTAGATTGTGGAGGGCCTTACTAAGTAACTGAGGCTGGCAGAGAACCCGGATCTTCCTGTCTCAGCCTTTTAAGTACTGAGATTACAAGCGTGTATCACCATACCCAGCTTATTTTCAGGTTTTTTCTTTTTTATTTCTTTTTTTTTTTTTTTTGGTGGTGCTGGGGATTGAAACCAGGGGTATTCTACCTCCGAGCTGCACCCGCAGCCCTATTTTTTATCCTTTATTTTGAAACAGTCTCACTAAGTTGTTACAGGCATTACCAAGTAGCTGAGGTTAGCCACAAACCCAGATCCTCGTATATCAGCTTCCAAGTACTGGGATTACAAGCAAGTGCCACCACGTCCGACTTTTATTTTCAGGTTTTGAATAACATTTCAGGTATTATTTAACTTTTTTTTGGTGCTGGGGATTGAATCAAGGGGCATTTTACCTATGAGCTACACCTCCAGCTGCTTTTATTTTTATTTTTATTTTTTACTGTTTTGTTTTTAATAGTTTATTATTGGTGATACTTGATATTCAAGAGTAAATTAATAGGCTGACATTTAAAAATATATAATTTAATAAGTATAGAGTAAGCTGGGTGTAGTGGTGCATGCTTGTAATCCCAGCATTCGAGAGGCTGAGACAGGAGGATCATGGTTCACGGACAGCCTCAGCTACTTAGGGAGGCCCTCTACAACTCAGTGAGAGCCTGTTTCAAAATAAAGAATAAAAAATAGGGCTGAGGATGTGGAACAAAGGTAGAATGCCCCTGGGTTCCATCCCTACTACTGAAAAAAAAAAAAAAGAAAGTATAGAGTATATAAACAATTAGGTAAGCTTGTAGAGAAGCTGAACAATATAATATAGATAGGTAAAGTATCCATCTAAATATTCTATATTTTGATGAATATGAATTGTTTAATATATAATTTTTTATTTGTCATTTTGGAAGTCCTTTATTGTAAATACAATTCTTTTGTTTGGTGACAAACAGCAGCCACATGACTATTCTGGTCCTCCATGTTGAATAAATTTCATTTCTCCTTGAGAGACAGGTTTTCTCCTATATTTCCAAGTTAATGACTTCATTATTTCTGCAGTGTCTGGTGGGCCTTGATGCATCAGCAAATCTGGTGGTTTACTTCCTTTAGACTGCTCTGAAATTACAGAAGAGTGAGATGGTAACCCTGATGATCTCAAATGCCCAGATGCCATCTTGCTGCCGGGTCCCAGCCATATTTTTTATTCTTTATTTTGAAACAAGATCTCACTAAGTGGCAGAAGGTCTCACTAAGCAGCTGAGGCTGTCCATGAACCGGTGATCCTCCTGTCTCAGCTCACCAAGTACTGAGATTACAGGCTATGCCACCATGCCTGATAATTTTGATTTTCTTGAAACAGCATCTTGTTAGTTGTTGAGGCTGGCCTCAAACCTACAATCCTCCTGTTTCCGCCCCCCAAGTACTGGATTATAAACACGCGCCACTTCACCTAGCTTCACTTTTTTTTGGGGGGGGGGTACTGGGAACTGAACCCAGGGGACTTCTACATTTGAGCTATACCTCCAGTCCTATTGATTTTTTTTTTTTTTAAATTTTGAGACAGAGTCTCACTAAATTTCTGAGGTCTCACTAAATTGTTAATCTGCCATCCTCCTATCTCTGCCTCCCAAGTACTGGGATTTCCTCCTATCTCTGCCTCCCAAGTACTGGGATTACAGGCATGTGCCACCTTCATCTCGATTTACCTTTACCACAGTCCAATGCAAGTAACCCATTGTGCTAGTACAATGAATGTTACTCCTTTTCCCAGATGAGAAAACCGAGACAGACACAGGTAAAAAGACTTAAGTAATGACTGGTAGTAGCAACAGCTACACCCTGAGCTGGCTGTACTGCCATTGGGGGAGACTGGGGGAAGGACAACTGCAGGGTGAGGCCAGGCCAGTAGTCTTTTTCGTTGCTTTATTTCCATTCCTTTATGTTGCTTCTGAATCCAAAATCCTCTTTTTAAGACAGGTGTGAAAAGAGCCCGGGTTGGGAGTTGAGAAGCTGGTCTCCATGTCAGGGCTTGCCGTACTAGCTGTATTTTCTGCTGCTCAAGTGTTGGTAAATGGCATTTGAAATGAAGTCACAAAATTAACGTTGAAAGTTCGCGTCGCTACTTGAGTTAAATTCCAGAGCCCGTTGGAGGGGGAACTTGTAAATTTTGAGTTTCCTTAAAGAAAGGTGTTTTCCAGATCCCAGTTTCGACGACAGCCTCAGCAACTTGGTGAAGCCCTTCGTAACTTAGCGTAACCCTCGTTCAAAACAAGAAATAAAATAGGGAGTAGCTCGGAGGTAGAATGCTTCTGAGATCAATTCCAGAAAGAAAAGAAGGAAGGAAGGGAAGGAGGGAGGAGGAAAGAAAGAAAGGGAGAGAGGAAGGGAGGGAGGGAGAGTCTTCCATCTCCACCTCCGGCAGCCCGCCATCTCCACCCGGGGGGTCCTCGGCCCCGCCTCCAGACAACCCCCGTCGTCAAGGAGACACAGGACGCCGGGGCGGGCTGGGCGCCTTCCCGCGGCGCCCCAAATGGGGCACGCGATGACGCACGCGCGTGCTCGGTGGCGAAGGCGCCGCGGTGGCTGCCGGGACTGAGCGCCCAGCCGCCCGATCCGGAAGTGGCGGGCGGAGCCCGGGGCCGAGTCGCCGCCGCGGCCGCAGCCAGTGGGGAGACCCCGGCCAGGCGGGCCGGCCGAGCGTGCGTGCGGCCGGCGGGGCGCGGAGCGGGCGCGGGGCGCGGAGCGGGCCGAGGCGCAGGCGCAGGCGGCGGGGCGCGCGGGCTGCCGCCCTGGCTCAGGTAGGGCTGCGGCCGCCGGGCAGGGGCGCGGAGCGGGCCGGCGCCCCTCGGGTCCGGGACCAGCGTGTCTCCTCCCGCCGTGGCCCGGGCTGCCTTCCTCTACGCGAAACGCGTGGACGCGCTCGCAGCCCTCCGCGAGCATTGTCTTAGGCCGGAGGTTCCCTGGGCAAACTTCTGGGTTGGAAAGGGAAAATTCGCAGCTGGGGAGCTGACTGTGCGCCTCCTGCCCCCAGGTTTACATTGGCAGTAGCCGAGCGAAACGTGTGTGTGTGTGTGTGTGTGTGTGTGTGGGGTCTGGGGGACCAAGCTGTCCACGTGTGTGTGTGTGTGTGTTCTGTGTGTGTGTGTGTTCTGTGTGTGTGTGTGTTCTGTGTGTGTGTGTGTGTGTGTGTGTGTGTGTGTGGTCTGGGGGACCAAGCTGTCCACGTGTGTGTGTGTGTGGGGGGTCTGGGGGACCAAGCTGTCCACGTGTGTGTGTGTGTGTTCTGTGTGTGTGTGTGTGTGTGTGTGTTCTGTGTGTGTGTGTGTGTGTGTGTTCTGTGTGTGTGGTCTGGGGGACCAAGCTGTCCACGTGTGTGTGTGTGTGGGGGGGGTCTGGGGGACCAAGCTGTCCACGTGTGTGTGTGTGTGTGTGTGTGTGGTCTGGGGGACCAAGCTGTCCACGTGTGTGTGTGGGGGGGGGTCTGGGGGACCAAGCTGTCCACGTGTGTGTGTGTGTGTGTGTGTGTGTGGTCTGGGGGACCAAGCTGTCCACGTGTGTGTGTGTGTGGGGGGTCTGGGGGACCAAGCTGTCCACGGAGGGCTGCGGTTTAGGTAGGGACTGACGACGCGGACTGCCTTTTGGAGACCTAGTTCGTAATGATTCCCAACTTTAATTATAGTACGTGTTTTCTACCAAGTCTAAGGACGTTTTCCAGCGCGGGATGCCGCGGCCCCCTTTTCGTCCACTTCTACATTTCTGTCACTTAAGAGGCAAGGAGCCTCTTCTCAGCTCCCAGCTGTTCTATCAGCGCGCCGAGGTGCCAGTGACACCTCGGGGCAGAGGCCGGGAAAGACGAAGGAGGAAAAGTGGAAAGGCCGTATCACTTCGAATATTAAGGCATCGATAAAGTTATTTTTTAAAAAAGGCTGAAAGAAGTCGAAGCGGGGAAAGAACGTGGGCTGTGGCGCCTGAAGATTTTAGTTCAGTTTTTGGCGTCTTAATATCCATCCCTGGAGGAACACGCCAGCTCTCTGAGTTACGGTGGTTTGTTTATTTACATAAAATGGGCATGGAGATGTCATCCGTCTGTTATATAGATCAGCAATGAGAAGGAGAAATCAGTAAAAAGAAATATTGAGTAGTTTTTAAAAGAGGAAAAGTTAGGCGAAGCATCAGTCAGTGAAAGACACTGCTTCAGGTGCCACTGAATGTTCTGGGACCACATAGGTCGCTTTTGTTTTAGAGACCTTTATTAGATTCCATTTCAAATCTGGTGTAGGGAGCCCTTGACTTGAGTCAAGGACACCCTGGTTCTTCAAGCTGTGTGACCTTAATCTCTTCCATTCAGGTTTCACATATTAAAATAGTAATAACGTTAATAATGTTCTTTCTTAGAGTCTGGGCCAAATATTGTAAGCATTTAGGTTTTTGTAAACTGTACAGCGTTATTTAATCTGTGATAAAGTCCTTATTAAAATCCTGTATTAATTATTTGTCCTTATAAGGTGAAATAAGCATGTTTTCTGTTTTAGGAGTTTACAGCCTGCTTTTTTTCTTCACCTTCTCACTTATGAAATCTTTTTTCTTATTCTTGTCCTCACACTTTCCCTTCTCTCCAGGCTGTCTTCTGTCTTCCTCACCCTGGTATTAATTATTTTGTTATTTCTTATCAGATCCAACTAAAAATAATAATACTGAAAATATATATATATATTATATATATATATATATGAATTTATTTATATGTATTTTTTGGTACTGGGAATTGAACCCAGGGGTATTCTGTCATTGAGCTACACCTCCAGCCCTTTAAATTTTTTTATTTTGAAACAGGATTTTGCTAAGGTCCTGAGAATCTCACTGAGTTGCTGAGGCTGGCCATGAACCTGTGATCCTACAGGCATGTGCCACTACACCTGGCTGGCCTTATTATTTAAAAAGTTACTTTTACAAATATTATCTATGTATATATTATATATATATTATATATAATGTATATATTATATATATATTATATATAATATATATATATAAAGCATCGTGATGTCTTTATTTTACTTATGATTAAATTCAATTTTTTTAAAAATTGTACTGGGGTTTGAATCCAGGGCATTCTACCTCAGAGCTATACCACTAGTCCTTTTATTTTTTATTTTGAAACAGTCTCCTGGAGCCTGTGATCCTCCTGTTTTAGCCTACCAAGTACTAGGATTAAAGGTGTGTGCCCCCACGCCTGGCTGAAATTCAATTTAAAGAGGTCTTGTGGATTGCCTAGCTTTGTAGCTGTTAGGAATTGAAACTGAGAAGGAAGTCACTTTAAGACCATCAAAGTCCAGTGATTTTTTTTTTTTTTTTGGTACTGAGGATTGAATCCAGGGACATTCTACCTCTCAGCTCCTCTTCCACCCCTGATTTAAATTTTTGAAACAGAGCCTGGCATGGTGATGCACACCTGTAATTCCAATACCTGGGAGGCTGAAACAGGAAGATCTCAATTTCCAGGTTAGCCTCAGCCATTTGGTAAGACTCTCAGCAACCTAGGGAGACATTGTTTCAAAATAAAAAATAAAAATATGAGTAGGGCTTGGGTGTAGCTCTAAGGTAGAATGCTTCTGGGTTTTGTCCCCAGTACTTAAAAAAAATTCTTTTTGCAACATGGTCTGCTAAATTGCTGAAGCTATCTCTGAGATGCTGAGGCTGGCCTTGAACCTTGCAGTCCTCAATCTCCCAAGTACTGGGATTATAGGCCTGTGCCAGATTTCACTTAGGTGAATAGTGTAAAAGGGTTACATTAATTTAGGAGAGGTGATTCTTTAATTTTTTTGAAAAAATTTGTTTTTGGTACTGGAGATTTAACCCAGGGGCCTTCTATATCAGCCTTTTTTATTTTGAAATAAGGACTTGCTAAATTGCTAAGGCTGGCCTTAACCTGGTGATCTTTATGTCTCAGCCTCCCAAGTACTGTGTTTATAGGTGTGTGCCACCACAGCTGGCATACTTTGAATTTTGGTCTTTTCCTGGGATAGTGACATGCAGTTCTATACTCTCATAATGCTGGGCAGCAGCAGTGAGTTTGCAGCTTCCAGTCAGCAATGATGAGGACAATTAACATGCTCCAGAGTGGACTTTGATGCTAAGCTATGATGGTCAGTAGGTTAGGTGTAGTAAATGTATTTTCAGTTTGTAATATTTTTAGTTTATGTTGAGATTGCAAGATGTAACGCTATTGTAAGTCAAGGAGCATCTGTATAATATATCCTCTTTTTCCTCCTGACTTAATACCAATTTTTTTTTTTTTTATAGTACTGGAGATGGAACCCAGGGGCCTGCAACTTCTGGGCTATACTCCTAGCCCTATTTTATTTTTTATTTGGAAACAGAGTCTTGCTAAGTTGTTGAGGCTGGCCGTGAACCTGAGATCCTTTTGTCCCAGCCTCTTAAGTACTAGGATTACAGTCATGTGCCAGCATGCCTGGTTCCAGTATTATTTTTTTAAGTGAATGAATAAGTGAATAAATACAATACTAGAGAACTAGTAATAGGTAATTTTATTTGGGAAATAACTTGTTGAGATCTTTGGGTTTGGCATACAGGTTTGAGCAACTTGAATCTCTATTAAATATACTTATTTTTGTGTTTATAGCACTATGGATCCAAGTCTTTTGAGAGAACGAGAGCTGTTCAAAAAACGAGCTCTTTCCACTCCTGTAGTAGAAAAACGTTCAGTATCTTCTGAGTCATCTTCTTCATCAAAGAAGAAGAAAACAAAGATAGAACATGGAGGATCATCAGGCTCAAAACAGAATTCTGGTTAGTAAAATTGTTTAAAATCATTTGGTTATTCATGTTTCAGGAAACCATAAATAATTTTATTTATTTATTTATTTATTTATTTATTTATTTATTTATTTGGTGGTACTGGGGTTCCTGGAAACCCTTCTACTTCCAGGCTACACTCCCAGACCTATTTTATGTATTTTTTATTTGGAAATAGTCTCTTAAGCCAGCGAGGCTGGCTGCGAACCAGTGCGATCCTCCTGTTTCCACCTCCCAAGACCAGGGATTACAAGCGTGTGCCACCACGCCCGGCTATTTATTTATTTTTTAACCTACCATTCAGTTCACTTATTTCAAGTGCGCAGTTAGGTATATAAAGTTGTGCAACTATTATTATACTCCAGTTTTAGAATCTTCCCATCATCGCCCAAAGATGCAGTGTGCCTATTTCCAGTGACTGTTGTGTTCCAGTACAGATAACCAATAGTCCACCTTCTGTTTCTATAAATATATGCCTTTTCTGGACAATTCCTGTAAACCAAATTGTATAATGAGTGGTATTCTTTTTATTTTTTATTTTTTTGGTACTGGGGATGGAACCCAGGGACATTCTACCTCTGAGCTACACCTCCAGCCCTATTTTTTATTTATTTTGAAACAGGGTTTTACTGAGTTGCAAAAAACCTCACTAAATAGCTGAGACTGTCCTTGAACCACGATCCTCCTGTCTCAGCCTCCCAAATGCTAGGATTACAAGCATGCGTCACTATGCTTGGCTTATGAGTGGTCTTCTGTGTGTGGCTTCTTTCACTTTGTTTTTGAGTTTCCTCCATATAGTAGGAAGTATCAGTACTTACTTTCTTTTAGCTTTTTTTTTAAAAGGGGGTCTTTTTTTTTTTTTTTGTCTTTTTGGACTAAGTATCGAACCCAGGGCAGTGCACTTGCCTGCCAAGTACTTTGCCACTGAGCTACATCCCAGCCCAAGTACTTACTTCTTTAAAAAAATTTTTTTTTCTTTAAAAAGCTGGGCGTGATGGTGCACACTTGTAATCTCAGCATTTGGGAGGCTGAGACAGAAGGATCATGGTTCGCTGTCAGCCTCAGCTACTTAGTGAGGCCCTTTGCAACTCAGTGAGACCCTGTTTCAAAATAAAGAATAAAAAATAGGGCTGAGGGTATTTTTTTTGTGTGTGTGTGGTACTGGGAGTTGAACTCGGGCATTCTATCTTTAAGCTACACCCTTAGCCTTTTTCTTTTCTTTTCTTTTTTTTTCCAGGTCTGGGGATGAAACCCAGGGGCAGTTGACCTCTGAGCTACACCTCGTGCTCCATTTTTATTCTTTATTTTGAAACAGGGTCTCACTAGGTTGCGAAGTGCCTCACTTAAGTAGCTGAGGCTGCCTGCAAACTGGGATCCTCCTGTCTCAGCCTCCCAAATACTGGGATTATAAATGTGTGCCACCATACCCAGCTACCTTTAGTCCTAATTTACTCTTTATTTTGAAACATAGTCTCACTTAATTGTGGAGGGCCTCACTAAGTAGCCTGGGCTGGGTATGAGCCAGTGATACTTTTGTCTTAGTCTCCCAAATACTGGGATTATAAAGTGGGCACCATCACACCTTGCTTACTTTGTTTCATTTTATGGTTGTATCCCTTTGGATATATTACATTTGTTTATATATCAGTTAGTGGCTGTTTGGATTTCTATTGTTTGGCTATTTTGAATAGTGTTGCTGTGAATATCATGTACAAGTCTTTATGTAGAAATGTATTTTTATTTCTCTTTGATAGAGAAATAGTGAAATTTCTGGGTCATATAGTAAATTTATTGGTGTCCCCCCCCCCTTGTACTAGAAAATGAACCCAGGAGTGCTCTACCACTGAGTTACATCCCCAGCTGTTTTTATTTTTATTGTGAGACAGGGTCTCACTAAGTTTTACAGGTTGGCTTGAACTTGTGATTTCCTATCTCAGCCTCCTAAATAAAAAGGATATGTAAACATGTACAACCATGCTTTGTTGTGTTTATCTTTTTAAGAAACTACTGAAATGGCTATACTATGTTATGTTCTCACTAAAGTGTCAGGTTTGTTTTTCTTATTCTATCAAAACTTGTTTTATCTTTGTTTTTTGAAGTACTGGGAATGACACCCAGGGATCTTCTACCTCCCGGCCATACTCTCAGACTTATTTTATATTTTATTTGGAGACAGTGTCTCACTCAGTTGCTGAGAGCCTCACTAAGTAGCTGAGGCTGGCTTCCAACATACTGGATCCTCCTGACTCAGCCTCCCAAGTACTGGGATTATAAGCATGTGCCACCAAGCCCAGCTTGTTTTATCTTTTTTATTTATTTACTTACTTACTTATTTATTTTTGCAGTACTGGGGGCATTCAACCTCCAAGCTATATACCCCTAGCCCTATTTTTTATTCTTTATTTTGAAACTAGGTCGCAGTAAGTTGCTGAGGATCTTACTAAGCTGAAGCTGCCATGAACCTGCGATCCTCCTGCCTCAGTCTCCCAAGTACTAGGATTACAAGTGTGCACCACCACGCCTGGCTTTTCTTTCTTTCTTTTTTTTTTTTTTGCAGTGATGGGGATGGAACCCAGGGGCATTCTACCTCTGAGCTACACCCTTAGTCCTATTTTTTATTCTTTATTTTGAAACAGGGCCTCACTGAGTAGCTGAGGCTGGCAATCCTCCTGTCTCAGCCTCCCAAATGCTGAGATTACAAGTGTGTGCGACCACACCTGGCTTTTTCTTGTATTTTTTATCATACCAGTCCTAGTGGGCACAAAGGGTGTGTCATTTGATTTTAATATGGTTTTTTTTTTTTTTTTTTTTGTACTGGAAATGGAACCCAAGGGGCATTCTACCTCAGAGTAACACTCTCAGCCCTATTTTTTATTCTTTATTTTGAGACAGGGTCTCATTGAGTTGCAAAGGGCCTCACTAAGTAGCTGAGGCTGTCCTCCAACTACGATCCTCCTGTCTCAGCCTCCCAAATGCTGTGATTACAATTGTATGCCACAACTCTTGGCTTTTTAATATGCATTTTTCTAAAGACTAACAGTGTCAACATTGGTTCATGTGCTTATTTACCATTTATGTAATTTAATAAAGTGTCTAATTGTATTTTTTGCCTATTTAAAAAAAATTGGGCTGGGCCAGGTGGCACACACCTGTAACCTTAGTACTTTGAAGGCTAAGACAGGAGCACAAGTTCTAGGAAAGCCTCTGCAAGTAGGATCACAGTTCACGGACAGCCTCAGCTACTTAGCAAGGCCCTTCACAATTCAGTGAAAAAAAAAAAATTTAAGAAACTACTGAAAACAACTCAGTGAAAAAAAAATTACTGACTCATCAACCTACCAAGACTGTTTCAAAATAAAAATAAAATCAGGTAGGAGGTCTAGTTTGGAAGTAGAATGCCCATGGGTTTAATCCCTAGTACCCTAACAGAAAGCTGGGTGTGGTGACACACACTTGTAATCCCTGCACTTGGGAGGCAGAGACAGGAGGATCTCGCAGGTTCAAAGCCAGAAAAAATATAGATATCTCTCTCTCTCCCTCTCTCTCTCCCTCTCTCTCCCTCTCTCTCTCCCTCTCTCTCCCTCTCTCTCTTCCTCACACACACACTCTCTCTCATATGTATGTATATATATATTTATATATATATGTATGTATATATGTATATGTATATATATGTATATGTATATGTATATATATGTGTGTATGTGTGTGTGTGTGTGTGTGTGTGTGTGTGTGTGTGTGTGTGTGTCTGGGAGTGTAGCCCGGAGGCAGAAGGGTTTCCAGGAACCCCAGTACCACCAAAAAAAAAAAAAAAAAAATGAAGACAAGTACAAACTTGGAAAAAAGTGTTCTACCATGGAGCTACATCCCCAGCCCTTAATTTTTCTTTTTTTCTTTCTTTTTTTTTTTTTTTTTTTTTTTTGGTGGTACTAGGGATTGAACTCAGGTGTATCCTACCTCTGAGCTACATCCCCAGCTCTGTTTTATTTTTATTTAGTTTTTGCAGAACTGGAGATTGAACCCAGGGACATTTTACCTCTGAGCTACATCCCCGGTTCTATTTTTTATTCTTTATTTTGAGACAGGGTCTCACTAAGTTGCAGAGGGCTGCACTAAATAGCTGAGGCTGACTGGGAATCTGCGATCCTCTCTCAGTCTCCCAAGTACTGGGATTACAAGGGTGTGCACCTCACTTGGCTTAAAGATATTTAAGCCAGGAATGGAAGATGGAACCCAGAGGCATTCTACCTCTGAGCTACACCCCAGCCCCTATTTTTTAGTCCTTTTATTTTTTGAAACAGGGTCTCACTGAGTTGTGAAGGGCTTCGCTAAGTAGCTGAGGCTGTCCGTGAACTGTGATCCTCTGGTCTTCATCTCCCAAATGCTGGGATTACAAGCGTTTGCCACCACTCCTGGCTTATTTTTAAGTTTTATTCTAAACTATTTCATTCTTTTTGATGTATTGTGACTGATATTGTTTCCTTTCTTTTATTAGTTTTTGGTTCTGAGGGTTAAACCCAGGGATGTTCTACCTCTGAGCTACATCCCCAACTCTCGTTCACTCATTCAGTATACTCTAATAAAAAAATTGTGTGAATGTAGTCTTTCATATTCTTTCAAATACCTTATTGTGCTGTACGCACTCTTCATTTTCTTGTGACGATCATGAGATGATACCTTTCCTACTTAGTGAAATGATATGAGGTAAATGACATAAGCATTGTGTTAGGCCACTATATAAAGTTTCTTGAAGCCAGGCATGGCAGTACACACTTGTAATCCCAGTACTTGGGAGGCTGAGACAGCAGGATCACAGTTTTGTGGCCAGGCTCAGCTAATTAGTGAGGCCCTCTGCAACTTAGCGAGACCCTGTCTTAAAACAAAGAATAAATAGGGCTGGGGGTGGAGCTTTTAGGTAAAATGCACATGGGTTCAATCCTCAGTAATACAAAAAAATTACTGGAATAGAAGCTCTGTGTTATGATGGCTGACCTCAGAAAGCTACCAAGTGACTGGTAGGTGGCATAGACATTGTGGATAAATTGGACAAAGAAAGATCATGTCTCCTGATGGATGGAACAGGACAGAGAGATTTTTTTTTTTTTTTTTTTTGGTGCTACTAGGAATTAAACCCAGGGGCATTCTGCTGCTGAGCTACACCCCTTGGCCTTAGTTTATTACTTTATTTTGAAAATGGGGTCTCACTAGGTTGATTAGAGTCTCACTACTTGCTGAGGCTGTCCTCAAACCTGCTGTCCTCCAGTTTCAGCCTCTGATGTCCTGAGATTATAGGTGGGCACCACTATAACTGACTACAGAGAGAGTTTTCAACATGTTACTCAGAGTGGAGGACGGTTTAAAATGTAAGAATTATTTACTTCTGAGATTTTCCATATAATATTTTGGCATCATGGTTAACTTGAAACCATGGAAAGCAAAACCATGGATAAGGGGGACTACTAATACTATATTGACATTCACCAATCTGAATTCAATGCTTAATCTTAGATCTTACAGCACTTAAACTCTTTCTGATGAAGCTCCTGTAATGTACTATAGATTACTCGTTTGCCACTGTACCTTCAGTATCTAGCCTAATCCCTCACACATAGTTAGTACTCAATAAATGTTTGTTGAATGGCCAAATAAATTACAAGAGAAGTTGGGGGGAGTTGATAGTGTACATTATTTGAAAAAATTTAGTGACCAAAGGTCCTATTTATGATAAAGATGCTAAAGTTTACTATTCTTGAAAATGTATTTTTGACATTCACAATAGCTTCTGGTTATCCAAGTATTTTTATTTTTATTTTTTGGTGGTACTGGGGTTCCTGGAAGCCCTTCGACCTCCGGGCTACACTCCCAGACCTATTTTTATATTTTTATTTGGAAACAGGGCTTCCTAAGCCAGAGCGCACGGCTGGCTTCGAACCTGCGCGATCCTCCTGTCTCTGCCTCCCAAGCGCGGGGATTACAAGCGTGCGCCACCACGCCCGGCTGATTACCCAAGTATTTTACATGGTTTCACCGTGGTTTTGAGTGTTGGTAATAATATTTGTGTTTCTTTTTCTTTTTTCTTTTTCTTTTTGTGGTGATGGGATTGATCTCAGGGCATGCTACCTCCAAGCTGCACTCCCAGTCCCTTTTTATTTTCATTTGGAAACAGAGTCTCTCTAGGTTGCTGAGAGCCTTCCTAAGTTGCTGAGGCTGGCTTCAAACCTCCCTACCTGTCTCAGCCTTCCAGGTTCTGGGATTATAGCCATGCACCATCACCCATGACTGTTTGTTTCTAATGTTAGAAGAAATAAAACAAATCAATGCTTTGTAGAAAGATGATTTTTTGACTGTTAGTGGTGTGTGTGTGTGTGTGTGTGTCTGTCTGTCTGTCTGTCTGTCTGGAAATTGAACCCCTGTTGTACTCTCACTGAGTTATACCTCCAGTTCTTTTTTTTTTTTTTTTTTTTTTTGTGGTACTGAGGATGGAACCCAGAAGCATTCTACCTCCAAGCTATATCCCCAGTCCTATTTATTATTTTATTTATTATATTTTTATTTGTTTATTTTTTGCAGTACTGAGGATAGAACCCAGGGACATTCTACCTCTTAGCTACACTCCCAGCCCTATTTTTAAATTTAATTTAATTTAGTTTTTATTTATTTATTCTTTTTGCGGGTCTGGGGATGGAACCCAGGGGCATTCTACCTCTGAGCTACACCCCCTGCCCTACTTTTTATTCTTTATTTTGAAACTGGGTCTCACTGAGTTGCAGAGGACCTCACTAAGTAGCTGAGGTGTCCGTGAACTGCGATCCTCCAGGTCTCAGCCTCCTGAATGCTGGGATTACAAGCATGCGCCACCACACCTATTTTTTAATTCTTTATTTAGAAACAGAGTTTCATTGAGTTGCAAAGAGCTTTACTAAGTAGCTGAGGCTGCCCATAAATCTCAATCCTCCTGTTTTAGCCTCCCAAATGTTGAGATTATAAGTGTGTGCCAAAACAAGGTCTCAGTAAATTGCAGAGGACCTCACTAAGTAGCTGAGGCTGGCCATGAACCTGCAATCCTCCTGTCTCAGCCTCCAACGTGTATGTTACCACGCCTACCTGAGCTGTTTTTCTTTTAAACTAATTTCTCAGAATAAATTTCTAGGAGCGTCATTTCTGCCTGTGGATAGTGTAGTGGTTAAGAAACATGCTTTATTTTTCTCAGGGGTGTAAAATAATATTAAGTAAAATGATATTAAGACATTAGAACATTATATCTATACAGAACATTACATCTATACAGCCCTTAAGAAATAAAATTTCCAGTCTGGGATTGAACCCAGGGACATTCTACCTCTGAGCTACACCCCCAGCCCTTTTTTTTATTCTTTAATTTTGAAACAGGGCCTCGCTGAGTTGCAAAGGGCCTCACTAAGTAACTGAGGCTGGCTGTGAATCACAATCCTCCTGTCTCAGCCTCCCAAATGCTAGGATTACAAGCGTGCACCATCAAGCCTGGCTTTATTTTGAAGCCTTTTCATACTAGTCTTACATAAAACTCAGTTCATTAAAAACCATATATTTTCTTTAATAAATTAGAAAATAACTAATTTTTATTAGTGACTGTATAATTGGAAATATTTTACTTTGGATTTAAAAATTTATTTTAGATAGCATTTTTGGTATGCAAATTTTACTTTTTAGTTCACATAAATTGTTTTGCTATGAATAATTTTAGCATTATTACCTTGCTTTTGTTTTCCAGTTTACCTTTTGCTGCTCAATATAGATTTTGTGTGTGTGTGTGTGTGTGTGTGTGTGTGTGGTACTGGGGATTGGAACCAAGGGCATCTACCTCCAAGCTATACCTCCAGCCCTATTTTTTATTCTTTATTTTGAAACAGAGTCTCACTAATTGATTGAGGCTGGCCGTGAACCTGTGATCCTCCTGTCTCAGCCTCCCTAGTACTGGAATTACAAGCATGTGCCACCATGCCTGACTTTTTATTCTTTGTGTGTGTGTGTGTGTGTGTGTGTATGGTATTGTAGATTGAACCCAGAAGCATTCTACCTCTGAGCTATACCCCTAGCCCTATTTTTTATTCTTTTTTTTTTTTTTGGTGGAACTGGGGTTCCTGGAAGCCCTTCTACATCCGGGCTACACTCCCAGACCTATTTTTACATTTTTATTTAGAAACAGGGTCTCTCAAACCAGCGAGGCTGGCCCCGAACCAGTGCGATCCTCCTGTCTCTGCCTCCCAAGTGCGGGGATTACAAGCGTGCGCCACCACGCCCGGCCTATTTTTTATTCTTTATTTTTTTGTATAACAGGGTCTCAAGCCAGGTATGGTGTTGCACGCTTGTAATCCCAGCGCTGGGGAGGCTGAGACAGGATTACACAGGTTCGAAGCCAGCCCCAGCTACTGAGTGAGGCTCTCAGCAACTTAGTGAGACCCTGTTTCCAAATAAAAGTATAAAAACAGGTCTGGGAGAATAGCCCGGAGGTAGAAAAGTCCCTGGGTTCCACCCCCAGTACCACAATAAATAAATTAATTAATTAAAATAGGCTCTTACTGAGTTGCAAAGGGCCTAAACTAAGTAGCTGAGGCTGGCCATGAACCCGGATCCTCTTGTCTTAGCCTCGCAAATGCTGGGATTACATCATGCTCCACCATGCCCTGCTGGCTTTTTATTCTTTATTTTGAAACAGGGCCTCACTAAGTAGCTGAGGCTAGTGGTGAACCTGTGATTCTGTCTCAGCCTCCCAAGTACCATAATTACAAGCAATCACCACCATGCTCTGTTTGAATTAGATCTTTTTATCCAGTTTTGAAGTGTCATATTAAGTAGATTGTTAAATTGACATTTATCAAGTTTTACTTTATATTTAATGAAAAGAATACAGTCACACATGCACATATTTTACTTATTTTTTACCCCACTAGAAATCTTGACAAATTCAGGATCAGTTTGGTAGTAATAATTGGCCTCAGGAACTTTTCCTCGGGAGGCTGAAGGCCTCTGTTCATCTTCAGCAGAGGGCTACACCACTTCAGCCTCTCGTTTTCTGATGTTGTCCATCATACTTCTAAGAGGGTTGGGTTCACTTTTCAGGTCTTTCACAGTTTTGTTTTTTACACAGCAGCAACAGTCAAGCACTTCATAAAGGAAAGCCAGCACCACTAAAGATACCACGGTAAAAATAAATAAGAGCAGGATGACAAAGCAGGCTGTGTTCCAGTTATCATGGAAGGGGTAAATTTTTTGAACTTGAAAACCAAGGTACTGATACACAGAGGTAGTAGTTTCATTCCAGTAGCTGGAAGCCATGCTTACTGATTCCACTTCTTGTATTGCCTTTTTGAATCTATAAGAAGGTAGAAAATGAATTTACATAACCAAACTAGAGATTTGTCCATTCAAATGTCAGTATTATGATTTCTTAGTAAATTTACATAAATAACATGAATTTTTATTTATTATTTAACAGGATTAATGACTGAATTGTAGTTTTGAATTTTTATATATTTATATCAAATACTTTTTTCATTTTTAATTATTTTTAAACTTTTATTGGTGCATCATACATAGTCTCACATCAGAATGTAGTTCATAGTATAGTGATGGTGACATCCACACACAACATTTGGTGGGGTCAAATATTTAAAACATACTCTGTATGTACCATTTGTTAAATATTTTTGTTTAAGATTCATTTATAGAAACTAATTGCTAAAGCAGGGGGAACAAAGTGTTGATTGATTTAAATACAACTTGACTAAAGCAGTGGTCAGTGAGCAATTATCTCTTAAAAATCTCAGTTTGAAAGCTGAATGTGGTGGCACACACTTGTAATCCCAGCATTCAGGAGGCTGAGACAGGAAGATCTGGGTTCGCGGCCAGCCTCAGCTACTTAGTGAGGCCCTTTGCAACTCAGACCCTGTTTCAAAATAAAGAATAAAAAGTAGGACTGTGTAGCTCGGAGGTAACATGCCCCTGGGTTTCATCCCTAACACACACACCCTTCCCCCACATCTCAGTTTGAGCTGAACATGGTTGTGCATACTAGTAATTCCAGTGCTTGGGAGGCTGAGATGGGAGAATCACAGGTTCTCAGCCAGCCTCAGCAGCTTAGTGAGAATCTGTTTCAAAATAAAAAATAAAATAGGGCTGAGGTTGAGTATGTAGCCTGGAGGTAAATGCCCCTGCATTCAATCCCTAGTACCACAAAAAAGAAAAAATATAAAGAAATCTTGGCATTTAGTGGTTGGGGATGTAGCTCAGTGGGAGAATGCTTATTAGCGAGGCCCCAGGTTTTATCCCCAGTTCTTTAGACTGCCCCGGAAGACCTTGGTCCCACGTTTATGGTTCTTACCGTCCTGGTTAAGTGTGCTTTTGTCTCTTATTGCCACTCCGTCAGTGCCAGTGACCGGTGATCTGAATCAGGAAGTCGTGGCTGAATGAAAAATGGAAGAGAAAGAAAGGCCAGATAATGTCAGTTTTCAGAATAAATATAAAATAGTAGGCTAAGTTGGTTATGAAGAGACTTGAATCTAGGGATGGTTTGTTATGTAAATGATAGTCTTAAATGTTTCATATATGTGAATGACCCATTAACAGTAATATTAAAAATACAAATTTATCCTTTGAAAGGTATCAGTTACTAAATAACTATTGCAAGCCAGGATGGGTGGTACATGCTTGTAATACCAGTGTTTGGGAGGCTGAGACAGAAGGATCACAGGTTGGTGGCCAGCCTCAGCAACTTAGTGAGGCCCTCTGCAACTTTTTGAGATCCTGTTTCAAAATGAAATCATAAAATAGGGTTGGGGGTATAGTTTAGAGGTAGAATGTCCTTGGTTTCCATTCCCAGTACCAAATAAATAATAAATAACTATTGCATGTCACAAAATAAACTGGTGCACTAAAATTTCAATATTCCTAGCCAGGCACGGTGGAACATGCATGTAATCTTCATACATGGGAGGCAGAAACAAAAGGATCACAGGTTCAAAGCCAACTCTAGCAATTTACAAAACCTTAACAACTTAGCATGATCCTGTTTCAAAATAAAAAGGGCTAGGGGTGTAGCTCAGAGGTAGAATACTTCTGGATTCAATCCTTACTATCTTCTCAAATAAAAAAAATCATTTTCAATATTTTTGCCTTGTTTTGCTCTTGTTGATATACTTGTTAGATCTTAAATAGGAATGAAAGGAACAATTTAATTTTTCTTAGTCTTTTAAGACCTTCCTTCCTGTACTGGGGATTTTTGTTTTTATTAGTACTAGAGCTATACTCCTAGCCCTATTTATTTTTATTTTGAAACAGGGTCTGGCTAAGTTGCTGAGGGTTTTCCTAATTTGCCAAGACTGGCTGTGAACCCATGACCTTCCTGTCTCAGCCTCATAAGTACTCAGATTACAGGTATGCACCACTGCTCCTAGCATTTTTATTTATTTTTAAAATTTTAAAATTTTTTATTTTTTTGTGACACTGGGGAAGGAATCCAGGGGCATTCTACCTCCAAGCTACACCCCCAGCCCTATTTTTTATTATTTATTTTGAAACAGGGTCTCACTGAGTTGCAAATGGACTCACTAAGTAGCTGAGACTGTCGTTGAACTGCGATTCTCCTGTCTCAGCCTCCCAACTTCTGGGGTTACAAGCATATGCCAACACACTTGGCTATGTTTTTATTTTGAAACAGGGTCTTATGATGTTCAGGACATTGCTAAGTTGTTGAGAATGATGTCAAACCTGCTATCTTCCTAAGTCTGCCTCCCAAGAACTGGGATTACAGGTGTGCACCACCATACCCGACTTTATTTTTTAAAAGTTATACCTATACACTATGAAAATTTTGAAAATAAGAGAAAATAAAGTTTTATTTTCTTAATTCACGGATTGTTATTATTTTGTATGTTTTTTCTTTACTCTAGACTTGGAAACAGGCATTCATTCATTCTTACAAATATTTACTACCCACTGTAGTACCCAAATGCTTTTCTTTTTTCTTTCTCTTTTGGTACTGGGAATTGAATTCCAGGACCTTCTTCCTCTGAGTTACACCCCAGCCCCCCCCCCCTTTTTTTTTGCAGTATTGAGAGGATGGAACCCAGGGGCATTCTAACTCCAAGCGCTATTCCCCCCCTCCCCCGCCTTGGTGGTACTAGGGGTGGAACCCAGGGGCTTTTCTACCTCCGGACAATACTCCCAGACCTATTTTATACTTTATTTGGAAACAGGGTCTCACTAAGTTGCTGAGAGCCTCACTCAGTAGCTGAGGTTGGCTTTGAACCTGTGAGATACTTCTGTCTCAGCCTCCCAAGCGCTGTGATTACAAGCGTGTGTCACCACGCCCAGCTCAAGCACTATTTTTTATTCTTTATTTTGAAACAGGGTCTCACTAAGTTGCAGAGGGCCTCACTAAGTAGCTGAGGCTATCTGCGAGCCTTGATTCTCCAGTCTCAGCCTCCCAAATGCTGGGATTACAAGCGTGCACCACCATGCCCGACACCCCAGCCTTTTATTTTTTATTTTGAAACAGTCTTGCTAGGTTGCCGAGATTTTCATTAAGTTGCTGAGGCTGTCCTCAAACCTACAGTCTTCCTGTTTCAGCCTCCATAGTACTGGGATTATAGGCTTGTGCCACTGCACCTGACTTTGACTTTTTCTTTCTTCTTTTGGTGGTACTGGGAATGTACCACTACCTCCAGGCAATACTCCCAGCCACTATTTTTTATATTTTATTTGGAAACAGGGTCTCGCTAAGTTGTTGAGAGCCTCACTATGTAGCTGAGGGTGGCTTTGAACCTGTGTGATCCTTCTTCACCATTATGCCCAGCCTACTAAATATTAATTTTTGTTTTTTGTGGTACTGGGGATGGAACCCTTCTACCTCCGGTTGCACTCCCAGACCTATTTTATATTTTATTTGGAAACAGGGCCTCTTAAGCCAGCATGGCTGGCTTCGAACCTGCGCGATCCTCCTGTCTCCGCCTCCCAAGCGCAGGGATTACAAGCGTGCGCCACCATGCCTGGCTACTAAATATTAATTTGAAACAGAATCTCACAGAATTGTGGAGGGCCTCACTAAATTGCCAAGGCTAGCTATGAACCTTCAATTTTTCTGTCTCAGCCTCTCAAGTTACTGGAATTACAGGTTTGTGCCACCTGCCCGGCTCTTTGTTCTTTTGTGTGTGTGTGTGTGTGTGTGTGTGTGTGTGTGTGTGTGTGATACTGGGGATGGAACTGAGGAGCTTTACCTCCGAGCTACACTCCCAGACCCATTTTATATTTTATTTGGAAACAAGGTCTTACTAAACTACTGAGAGCCTCATTAAGTAGCTGAGGCAGGCTTCAAACCTGCATGATCCTCCTGTCTCAGCCTCCCGAGTACTGGGATTACAAGTGTGTGCCAGCACACCTGGCTTTGTTCTTTTTTTTTTTTTTTTTATGTGGTACTGAGGATTGGACTCGACCTTCTGCCTCTGAGATATACCCATAGCCCCTTTTTTGTTTTTTTAAACAAGATCTCAGTAAGTTTCATAGAACATTGCTAAATTGCTGAGGTGGCTGCAAACCTGTGATCCTCCTGTGTTACCCTCCAAAGTACTAGAATTAGAGGTGTGCACTATCACACCCTGCTACCAAATACTTTTCTAATTATAGAGGCATCCAGTGTATGTATATCTTGTGTACAGAAAACTTCAAGGTAGTACAAAAAAAAAGTAGGAGCATACTAAACCCCTATGTGCTCATACTACAACTTCATTGATTAACTCTTCCCCCTCTCTACCTCTAGGCATTTGCTTCCACACCATGGGTGATGATGATGATAATGATTATTATTATGATTATTATTTTGGTGGTACTGAGGATGGAACCCAGGGGCATTCTACCTCCGGGCTACACTCCCAGACCTATTTTATATTTTTTATTTGGAAACAGGGTCTCTTAAGCCAGCGGAGGCTGGCTTCGAACCTGCGCTATCCTCCTGTCTCAGCCTCCCAGGTGCGGGGATTACAAGCGTGCGCCACCACGCCCGGCGAGACCGTTTTTAAATAAGAAATAAAATAGGTCTGGGAATGTAGCTTGGAGGTAGTATGGCCCTGGATTCAATACCTCTCCCCTCGTTCCCCCCCCCCCAAAAAAAAAAGAAAGAAAAATATTCCTTCAATTTTATGGTGCTTGATGATCATTTTTTTTTTTTTTTTTTTTTTTTGCGGGTCTGGGGGTGGAACCCAGGGGCATTCGATCTCCGAGCTACACCCCCTGCCCTATTTTTTATTCTTTATTTTGAAATCAGGTCTCACTGAGTTGGATGATCATCTTGAAGTGAGGCACAACAAACCAGTATTTCCCAGCTTTCAGGGAAAGCTGAAGAGCAGAATATAATAGTGAAGAGTAGGACCTTGTGAAAAAAAGGGCAGCGTCACCTTCTGTGTGTAGGTAAAAAGGAGGAAGAAATGTCCATGGGTCGTAATAATTATATCTGTACTTACCTAAGATTCCCCCTCCAGCACTTATGAAAATATTTCTTAGACTTTCAGGCCTTTAGGCCAAGGCCTTTTAGTTTGCTCACTTGTTGAGATTAATTATTACTATATTAGAGAGGGACTCAGTGCCTTCACATGCAGAGCAAATGTGCTACCACTGATCTGCATCTGCCACCCAGTCCTTTAGAAGGTTTTCCTTCTAATCCGGGCATTAGATGTGTTAAATTTAAGGTAAAGACTAAATCTTAGCCAGGCCTGGTGGTACATGCCTGTAATCCCAGTACTTGAGAGGCTGAGACAGGAGAATTACAGGTTCATGGCCAGCGTCAGCAACTTAGTGAGGCAGTCAGCAACTTAGCAAACCCTGTTTCCAAATAGAAAATGAAATAGGGGTGGGGGTGTAGCCTAGAGGTAGAAGGTCCCTGGGTTACATTCCTAGTACCCCCTCAAAAAAAACCCCTCTAAATCCTTATTTTGATAAATTAGATATAATTATGCATGTGAAAATAAGTATGCCCTTAGGTTTTTCTCCTAAATATATTTTTTGAAATTAACATGAATATTTATAGTAACCAAATTCTATAAATATACCATATAAAAAGAGAAAATGGCATTAAACAATCTCCTGTATTCTTTTTGGATCTTCCCTTCCTTTTAATATTGTGTCATAGGAATGGAGTTTTAAAGCAAATAACATTTTTTTAGTGTATTTTTTTCATTTTGTTTTATGTGATTTTTGGAATATTCCCTTTATCTTTTTTTTTTTTTTTTTTTCCCATTCGAATGATCCCAGTAGAATTTGAGGATAGGATTTGGAACTTTTCTGGAATGTTGGAGTACCAGATCAGAATAAAATCATACATTAACTGTATTTATTGTAAAAACTCTGAATCCTCTGAGTTTTTAAGCAAAGCACTTTGAAATGTGATCAGTTAATCATAATAGCCTTTAAATATAGAGGAACTCACTTAATTCAGGCTCTGCAACTGTCTGAGATCAGCCGTGCTTCTAGGTCTGTTCAGCACTAAGCACCCATCTGGGCTAACTGTGGATGTATTACAAATAAAATGTAGGCTTGTGCGAGTGTTTGAACAATGTTGGGTGGTTGGGGTTCTGTTTATAATTTAACTGAAACTTAAGTTGTAAGTTTACCGTTTTATTGACAAAAGTGTGTTGTCTGGAACCTTTCTTCGGCTCTCACTTTGTGTAGTAAGCAGGAATGGTTTCTAGGTAATTAATTCCAGAACCTGAGGGGATCTAATATCTTCTTACAGAAACCTTTGGGGTTTGCAAGGATTATTTTACTCCAGCTGAACCCTGACTAAGAAATAGAAATTATGAGAAAAACTCCAAAAGGAAACCACATAGTCTTTTAAAGAACAGATGAATTTAGCAGCAAGAGAAAGGACAAAAGTTGAATCTTTGGGTCAGTAT
Organism: Muscardinus avellanarius; assembly: GCF_963383645.1. NCBI lineage: Eukaryota > Metazoa > Chordata > Mammalia > Rodentia > Gliridae > Muscardinus > Muscardinus avellanarius. Next base: position 48,967,990 of record NC_137800.1, on the reverse strand, counting down.
GTATAGCATGTATTCTAGAGCTCTAGTGTCTATAATAATGATATTTCATGCTTAGGTACTGTAAAATTAGGAATTCGATCTTTAACTAATACTAATTTATAATAGATGTGAGCAGATACTCTGAGCCATGAAAATAATCTTATTACCTAGAATTATCCTCCTTCCTTCAACAGTTTTTCTTAGATATAATTTTATTTTAAAATAGTTTTATCAAAAACTTTGACTTATTCTGAGGATCAGTTTAAGAATCACTTCAACATTATATTTTAATGCTGTGATAAACATATTTTTGTGCTTAGCAAAAAAAAAGGCTGTCTAAACAGATTTTTATTTAATAATAGCATGACTTGTATATTACAGTGAAATATATGTCATTGTGAGGAATTTTTTTTTTTTACTATAAATGTTAGGAAAGTCTGAAACTAAATAATCTAGTTAGAGTATGATACAGAACATTTAATATGTTTTATGGTTTTTAAATTTTTATATAAAAATCTTGGCATTCTCTGTACTCAAAGTAAAAAAAAAATTGAACTATTTTCTCATGTTTTAAAAAATATAGTAAACTTTTTCATGAGTAGTTGCTATTTACCAGCCAGAAAAAAATTTGTACATATATTCAGAAAGCTTTAGTCCAGAATTTGCTTTTAGTCTAGATTTTTCTTTAAGAAAAATCCTTTGTTGAGACAAACCAAACTGCTGAAATTGCTCTGAGAAAATGAAATTAGCAGGTAACCAGTTAACATCAAATGCTTGTGGTTTACTTAAGATCTGGATATAGATCTGGTTCATACAAAATGTAATGAATTTTCCATTAAGGCTCAGATGGGAAGGGTTCTTATCGACTAGCACAAGGCAGTCTTCATATTTTCATAATAAAATTCTACCAAGCAGTGGAATTAATACATTGCTTTTTTTAGGTCTGTAGTAGGAACAAAGCTTTCTGGTTGATTTTGATGGTAAAATATTTTCCTATTGCATCATTAAGGACATGGACTACTAAATAAAAAAAAAGATCATAAACCTACCTCTTGTCTGAAGGGATGCTGTCGAAGCGATGGTATCGTCTGTTTGTAATGCAGTCTGGTGCACAGCCAAGATGGAGCTGTGCTGCTATTGGCTGCTCCCGGGTGCAGCTGACAGTTTCCTCTGTGTTCATTTGCATTAAGTCCTGCCACCCAAAGAGTAAATCATTCATAAACTCCAACAGAGCTGTCTAGGATAGCAACTAAAACCCTTTTATTTATCTTTGTCCTTAAGCTAAATAAATTCTTACATAGAAATTGGATGTTGCTAACAATTTGGTGTTTCTTTAGTGGTTATAAAACTTTATATCCTTTAGTGAATATTTTAGTGCTAAGGCTAGAATATAATGTCAGGAGAGGTGGTAACTTAGGAAACAGTGGTCCAGGTTAACGAGCTTGATAATTTCTTCAGGAATTGTGCATAAAATCTCAAAAATAAAAATTTCTTTCTTTCTTTTCTTTTTCTTTTCTTTTTCTTTTTTTTTTTTTTGGTGGTACTGGGGTTCCTGGAAGCCCTTCTAACTCCGGGCTGCACTCCCAGACCTATTTTATATTTTTATTTGGAAACAGGGTCTCTTAAGCCAGTGCGGCTGGCTTCGAACCTGTGCTATCCTCCTGTCTCCACCTCCCAAGCGCGGGGATTACAAGCGTGTGCCACCACGCCTGGCTCAAAAATAAAAATTTCTTTACTTTTCTCTCAATACTTGTTCATATATAAATCTTACCCTCTTAAAGTGATTATTTCTTTTTTTTTTTTTTTTTTTTTTTGGTGGTACTGGGGTTCCTGGAAGCCCTTCTACCACCGGGCTACACTCCCAGACCTATTTTTACATTTTTATATTTGGAAACAGGGTCTCCTAAGCCCACGCGCGCGGCTGGCTTTGAACCTGCGCGGTCCTCCTGTCTCTGCCTCCCAAGCGCGGGGATTACAAGCGTGCGCCACCACGCCCGGCTAAAGTGATTATTTCTTTGTGATGGTTGAATTTAGGAGAAGTTCTGAGAGAAAAGAAGTAAGGATTTAGCTCTTCAAGTTTTTAGAGGGTGTTCCCTAATATGTGAGAGTTAGGGAGAAATGGGTCATAGGAGGAACTCTTGGAAGAGGATCAGTAACTTTTAACTCTGTTTACATTGTCTTTGGATATACAATATTTTTTTTATTTTTTAGGGAGTTTATTTACTCTTTTGTTGCCTGTGCCATTGAAATCATATCCAAGAAATCACTTCCAATTTCAATGTTGTAAGGTTTTATGACCCAGATTTTCTTCTAAAAGCTTATAGTATTAAGATTTATATTTAGGTCTTTTATCTATTTTGAGTTAATATTTGTATATGTGTTAGGTAAGGGTCCAATTTTATTCTTTTTCATTTATTATTATTTTTCAACAATATTTAGTTAAAAGACTAGTATTTCCTCCACCAAAAGTTCATGGAAACCTTGTCAAAAATAACTTGACAATGTATGGAAGAATTTGTCTCTAGGCTTTTATTTAGCTCCAATGGTTTATATATCTGCCTTTAGAACAGTACTACACTGTTTCAATTATTGTAGCTTTATATGGTTTGAAATCAGAAAATATACATCTTCTAGCTTTGTTCTCCTTTGAGACTGTTTTGGGTATCTAGAGTCCATATTCCATATCAGGATAGATTTTTTCTGAAAAATAAATAAATAAATGTATGATAGTTTCACCTAAAAAAAAAAAAGAAAAAAATATTCTCTGGTAAGAAAGAAAGCAAAAAGAAATATTGAAATGCTATCTTTAAGTCATCAAAAGTTTGGTACCAGACAAATGAAACTGTTATGTGAGATTATCAATGTTAATATTGTATAAATTGCTATAATACTAGATGTCAACCAGTAAGCCAAGCGCGGGAAGGAGGGATGGGGAGGGAATGGGGTGGGGATCGTGGTAGGGGCTAACTGGGCGAGATGTGCATGTATGTCTACAAAAGTATTTTCTTTATACCACTATGATGTATGAATACATTGCACCAATAAAAATAAATTAAAAAAAAAAGTTTTTAGAGGGTGAATTCAGGTAGGTATACCACATATGTTTCTAAACTGGACATGGTGTTGCATGCCAGTAACCCTAGTAACTTGGGAGACTGAGATGGGAAGATCATAAGCTTGAAACTAGCAGTGATAACTTAGTGAAACATTGTTTCAGAATAAAAAAATATATAAAAAGGGCTGGGGAATAGCTCAGTGGTAGAGTACACTGGGTTTAATCCCCCCATAGTATGCAAACATACACACACAAAGGAGTCTGGTTTTTTGTTTGTTTTGTAATGCTGTGGGATTGACTCCAGAACTTCGGGCAAGCTGGGCAAGTGCTGCACCACCAAGCTGCATTCCCAGCCCCAATCTGTGAAATTTGAATGATAAAGCCATCTACAGTTGGCTGTTCTGGGATAGAATGTTTTAAATTATGGTGCATTATTTGGAATTCTAAACGTAACAATCAAGAACTTTAATTAAGGAGTGGTTATTAAAACAGCAGACTATGAGCCGGGCATGGTGGCGCATGCTTGTAATCCCAGCATTTGGGAGGCTGGGACCAGAGGATCGCGGTTTGCTGACAGCCTCAGCTACTTAGTGAGGCCCTCCACAACTCAGTGAGACCCTGTTTCAAAAATAAATAATAAAAAAATGGGCAGGGGGTGTAGCTTTGAGGTCAAATACCTCTGGGTTTCATCCCCAGACCCGTAAACAAACAAACAAACAACCAGCAGACTATGGAAATCCTTGCTATACAGAGACTTTTTTCCTGGGTACTGGGAATTGAACCCAGGGACATTTTGCCTCTGAGCTATACCCTCATCTCTATTTTATTTTTATTTTTTTAAATTTTGAAACAGGGTCTCATTAAGTTGTAGAGGGCCTCACTCAGTTCCTGATGCTGGCAGGGAATCAGCAATCCTCCTGTCTCAGTCTCCCAAGTACTAGGATTACAAGTGTGCACCACCATGCTTGGCCAGAGACTTTTAAAAAAAATTATAGGTAAGTCAGTACATTAATTTCTGGGACCATAAAAGGGTATATGGAAAGTTATTTATTTAGGTACTGGAAATGGAACCCAGGGGTACTCTACCTCTGTGCTACATCCCTAGCCTTATTTTTATTTTTTATTTTGAAATGGTTTCACTGAGTTGCAAAGGCCCTCACTAAGGAGCTCACTGAGGCTATCCTTAAACTGTGACCCTCCTGTTTCAGCCTCCCAAATGCTGAGATTACAAGCATGTGCCACCACACTTGGCTCTTATTTTATATTTATTAATTCAACAAATATTCATTGAGTTTTAACTATGGTTGTTATTAAGATAGTAAGCAAGATCTGGGCGTAGTGATGCACCCTGTAATCCCAGTACTTGGAAGGCTGAGACAGGAGGATCACAGTTTCAAGACCAACTTCAGCAATGTAGTGAGTCTCTCAGCAACCTCATGGGATCCTGTTTCAGAACAAAAATGAGCTGGGAGTGTAGTTCAGAGGTAGAATGCCTCTGGATTCAATCCTTAGTAGCCAACACACACAAACACACACACATTCTAAGCAGACTGTATGTAGTTCATAATCGACCCTTTATATGGTGTTTGTTAATATATTACATCTCTTTTTCATTGTCTTTCCAGTTAGTTGTTTATATAGTAGAACAAGAGAACTTCAATAGTATTTATACTAAGTTAAAAACAGGTAGCCGGGCATGGTGGCACACGCTTTTAATCCCAGTACTTGGAAAGCTGGGACAGGAAAATTGCAGGTTCGCAGCCAGCTTTAGCTACTTAGTGAGGCCCTTTGCAACTTATGAGACTCTGTTTCAAAATAAAGAATAAAAAATAGAGCTAGTAGTATAGCTCAGAGGTAGAATGCCTTTGGGTTCGATCTCCAGTACCGCAAAAATAAATAAATAAATAAATAAATAAATAAATAAATAAATAAATATAAAAAGTAAACATGAAGCCCAGTGTAGTGGCGCATTCTTGTAATCCCTGCATTCAGGAGGCTGAGACTGGAATGCCAATGGTTCGCCACAGCCTCAGATACTTAGTGAGGTCCTCCGCAACTTAGTGAGACCCTGTTTCAAATAAAGAATAAAAAATAGGGCAGGGGTATAGCTTGGAGGTCTAATGCCCCTGGGTTCCATCTCCAGACCCGCAAAGAAAAAAAAGGAAACATGAAATGTACATTTATGGATTTCTATACTATGCCAATTTCAGATGGCATAATTTATGTAAAGTCTATTTAATTTTAATACAGAGTTTACTATTGGATTTAACTGTATACCCTGTTACAGTTTTCTTATGGTGTCATGGTGCATGTTTGTAATCCTGTTATTTGGAGAGCTGAGACAGGAGGATCTTAGGTTTGAAGACAGCCTCTGTAAATAGCAAGACCCTCATCAACTTAGTGAGACTCTTTTTCAAAACAATAAAACAGGGCTGGGGCCTGTACATGTCTGTAATCCCAGTACCTGGGAGGCTGAAACTGTAGGATCACAGGTTCCGGGACAGCCTCAGCAAGTAATGAGACTCGCATCAACCTGATGAGACCCTGTTTCAAAATAAAAAATAAAATAGGGCTGGGGTGTAGTTTGGAGGTAGAATGCTTCTGGGTTCAATCCCCAGTAAAACCCCGCCCCCCACACGCACATTGACTAAAGGATAGGGAGTGTAGCTTGGACAGATAAGGTGGTGCATGCCTATATGGCTGAGAGTGTACTTCAGAGATGGAACAGCCTGGGTTTAGTCCCTAGGTGGTCCGTCCACACACACACAAAAATGACAATAATAGCTTTAATTTAAGTAGGATTTTGTGTGTGTGTGTGTGTGTGTGTGTGTGTGTGTGTGTGTGTGTGTTACTGGGGATTAAAAGCAGGGGCATTCTACTTCTGAGCTACATTCCATCCCTATTTCTTTTTTTTATTATTATTTATTTTGAAACAGAGTCTCACAGAGTTGCAGAGGGCCTCACTAAGTAGCTGAGGCTGTTTGTGAACCATGATTCTCCTGTCTCAGCCTCCCAAGTACTGGGATTACAAACTTGCACCACCAAGCCCAGCTATTAAGTAGAATTTTTAAAAGGAATTAAATATGAAAATTTCTTGGCACGGTGTTTGGCATATAAATGTTCAATAAATATTAGTTACTCCTATTGTTATAATAGCAGACTATGGAAATAGTCCTGAACGCCTTGGTAAAATGAACCATTGCCAGTAATATAATAGTGAATGGAAAAGCACCCCTGTAAGGCACTTTTTTTTTTTTTTTTTGGCAGGTCTGGGAATGGAATCCAGGGACATTCTACCTCTGAGCTACACCCCTGGCCCTAGGTTTTATTCTTCATTTTGAAACAAGGTCTCACTGAGTTGCAAAGGGCCTCAGTGAATAGCTGAGGCTCACTGCGAACCCGCAGTTCTCCTGTGTCTCCTGTGTCAGCCTCCCAGATGCTGGGATTACAAGTGTGTGCCACCACGCCTGGCCTAAGGCATTCTTAATATTATTGTTATTTTTAAAAAAACATAGTAGAATGTGTTGTGCCAATTATTTGTCAAAATTATATCAAAGTTACTTTTAAGGGAAAATTGCATTTGAAGCTTCATTTTAGTCTCAAGTATATCACAAGACTTCACTAATCTCAACGGAGTATTGTGCTGCCGTCTAGAAACTGCTCTTTTGGATCTGTGACAATTATTACATTTGACTTGTGGTTCTGCTAATGCAGTCTTTTGTTTAAATAATTATTACCAAGCTAATGCCAGAAATTAACTCCTTTTTACCTTTTATTTAGCTTCTCTCAGTGAATCAGCCACATGGGAACTTTATAATATCTGATCTAACACCTTGCTAATAGAACATATTCTGAAATGTCTTCTGATATTTGTGGTGGATTCTATTTTTATTTTATTTTTTTTTTGTTTTACTGTTCCTGTATTACTAATAAAATGGATTTGTGGTAATAGGAAAGGTATTGGATTTTCTCACCAAAAGTATACAGCAAAATGGTAGATGTTCTGAGCCAGGTGTGGGTGGTACACACTTGTAATCCCAACATTTGGGAGGCTGAGACAGGAGGATCATGGTTTGCGGACCAGCCTCAGCTACTTAGTGAGGCTCTTTGCAACTCAGTAAGACCCTGTTTCAAAATGAAGAATAAAAAATAGGGCTGGGGGTGTAGCTCAGAGATAGAATGTCCCTGGGTTCCATTCCCAGTACTGAAAAAAAGAAAAAAGTAGATGTTCTGAAACAAATTCTCATTTTCTCTATCTTTGAGAAACCTTTATGGGTGGGGGGAGAAAGCCACTTATTTCTTTTATTTAAAAGTCTATTTGAAAGCCGGGCGTGGTGGCGTATGTTTGTAATCCCAGGGTTTGGGAAGCTGAGACAGGAGGATCGCACAGGTTCGAAGCCAGCCTCAGCTACTTAGTGAGGCTCTCAGCAACTTAGACCGTTTCCAAATAAAGTATAAAATAGGTCTGGGAGAATAGCCTGGAGGTAGAAAAGTCCCTGGGTTCCACCCCTAGGAGAACACACACACACACACACACACACACACACACACACACACACAAATAAAAATAAAAGTCTATTTAAAAAGCCTTTTGGCCGGGCATGGAGGCGCACGCTTGTAATCCCCTAGCTTGGGAGGCAAAAACAGGAGGATAGCGCAGGTTCGAAGCCAGTCGCGTGTGCTGGCTTAGGAGACCCTGTTTCCAAGTAAAAATGTAAAAATAGGTCTGGGAGTGTAGTCCAGAGGTAGAAGGGCTTCCAGGAACCCCAGTACTACCAAAAAATAAAAAATAAAAAGCCTTTTGGATGCCGGGCATGATGGTGCACGCTTGTAATACCTGCGCTTGGGAGGTGGAGACAGGAGGATCAAGAAGGTTCGAAGCCAGCCGTGCTGGCTTAAGAGACCCTGTTTCCAAATAAAAATATAAAATAGATTTGGGAGTATAGCTCAGAGGTAGAAGGGCTCCATCCCCAGTACCACAGACACACACACAAAAGCCTTTTGGATTAGATTAAGATCTGTAATATGTCCCTTTATCTAATTATGGGAGGGGAAAACCTAATCAAATTTAAGGCAAGGGTGAAGAGATAATAGTACTTAGAAGAGAACTGTAATTTGGGCTTGGGGTTGTAGCTTATTGGTAGAACACTTTTTGCCTAATATGTAAGTCTTGGGATCAATCCCTAGCACTGTGCCACCACCCCCTACAGTTCCACAGATACCATTATTTTAATTATTTTATCGTATTTATACTTTGTTTTTACCCTTAGTGTGAAAATAGGCATTTTAATATACATGCAAAGATTTTGTTTTTCATAAAAAATTATAGCATAGAATCTATTAGATAAAAAAATATTTTAGCAGAGTGAAAATCGTTTTTACTGCTTAAGAGTAAAAATAAAGAATAAAGCCGGGTGTGGTGGCGCACGCTTGTAATTCCAACATTTGGGAGGCTGAGACAGGAGGATCGTGGTTAGCAGACAGTCTTAGCTACTTAGGCCCTTTGCAACTCAGTGAGACCCTGTTTCAAAATAAAGAATAAAAAATAGGACTGGGGATGTAGCTTGGAGGTAGAATGCCCTTGGATTCCATCTCTTGTACCACACACACACACACACACACACACACACACACACACACACAAAGCATAGTGACATATAAAGTGAAGATGCTACAATTGTTTTCTTGAATTTCATTTCAGATCATAGCAACGGATCATTTAACTTGAAAGCTCTATCAGGAAGCTCTGGATATAAGTTTGGCGTTCTTGCTAAGATTGTGAATTACATGAAAGTAAGTATTTTCTCAAATAACAAATTCTATGTTACTTTTTGGCAAAAGAAGGGGACTGGGGATTCAGATTTTCAGAAGTTAAATTTGAGCCTGAGCCAGGCGTGGTGGCGCAGGCTTGTAATCCTAGTAGTTGGGAGTCTGAAACAAGAGGCTCTCTGCAACCTAGTGAGACCCTGTTTCCAAATAAGAAATAAAATTAGGCTGGGGCTGTAGCTTGGAGGTAGAATGCCTCTGGGTTCAAAATTACCCTAGCATGGTGGTACACACTTAATATTCCAGTACTTGGGAGGCTGAGACAGGAGAATTACAGGTTCGAGACCAGCCTTAGCAACTTAGATCTTCTTTCAAAATAAATAATAAAAAGGGCTGGGGGCATAGCTCAGAGGTAGAATGTCCTTGGGTTAAATCCCTGGTACCAAAGAAAGAAAAAAAAACAACAACAACAAACCAGGAGCCAGGCGTGGTGGTGCACGCTTGTAATCTTAGTACTTGGGAGGCTGGGGAGGCTGAGACAGGAGGTTTGCAGCCAGCCTCAGCTACGTAGTGAGGCCCTCTGCAACTTAGTGAGACCCTGTTTCAAAATAGAGTTAAGTTGGGCATGGTGGCACATTCTTGTAATCCCATGCTTGGGAGGATGAGACAGGATTGCTCAGGTTCGAAGTCAGCCTCAGCTACTGAGTGAGGCTCTCAGCAACTTGGTGAGACCATTTCCAAATAAAGTATAAATTAGGTCTGGGGGTGTAGCCTGAGGGTAGAAAACCGCTGGGTTCCATTCCAGTACCAACAAAAAGAAAAAAAAAAAGAGTTAAAAATATGGCTGGAGGTATAACACAGAGGTAGAACACCCCTGTGTTCAATCCTTGGTACCACAAAAAAAAATTTGTGTGTGTGTATGTGTACATGTCAAAATTTATCAAATTATCACTTTCAGAATGTTCAATATTGTATACCTTAATAAAAATATAAAAATATTTAATGTTTCCAACCTTTTACACTTATTTATTTATTCTTATTTATTTATTTATTTATTTATTTATTTATGTAGTTAGTTAGTTAGTGGTACTGGGAATTGAACCAAGAGGAATTCTACCTCCGAGGTCCCCTCTCAGCCCTATTTTTTATTCTTTATTTTGAAACAGGGTCTCACTAAGTTGCAGAGGGCCTCTTTAAGTAGCTGAGACTGGTCATGAACCTGGATCCTCCTGTCTCAGCCTCCCAAGCGCGGGGATTACAAGCGTGAGACACCATGCCCGGCCCTAACCTTTATTTTTAATCAAGTTCTCCAAACAAAACCTTTCTGTGAGTTTTAAATCAATTTGTCAAACAAATAAATGGTAACTCTTACGACACATATACCTAAGCTGACATAATGATGGAAATTTACTAGTCAAATTGGCTAACTGGTAAGATGAGGTTAAAAATTAAGTTTTCTAACTTTGTGACAATGTACTATAGTAAACTGAATACTGCATTTCCTTTTCCAGAGACCACATCCAGATCCATTGTATGGCAAAAGAGTATTTTTTCACTGGTATTATTAAATCAGGGATCTTTAGGTATTGGCTTTATTGTAGAAGATCAGAGTGTTGCTGAAGTAATCACAAGTATCCCTACAAGGGCAAAGAAGGCAGGAGAGTCGAAGTGAATAATGGAAGATGAGACACTCAGCTGAGTGGTTAGAGGAAGGGTTATAGGTTGGGGAGTGCAAGTGGCCTCTAGAAAACAAAAAGAGAAAGAAAATGAGAGAATGCTCTCCTCAGACTCCAGAAGGAACTAGTCCTGCTACACTCTAAATTTAGTTCAGCTGTCATCTCAGTACTTGGGAGACTGAGACTGGAGGATCTCAGGTTGGAGACCAGTCTTAGCAACTTAGCAAGACTCTGCTTCAAGATAAAAATTAAAAAAAAAAAAGGTTCGGGTATAAGCTGGGCATGGTGGAACATGCTTGCAATCCCAGCATTTGGAAGGCTGAGACGGGAGGATTGCAGTTAGTGGACAGCTTCAGCTAGTTAGGCCCTTTGCAACTCGGTGAGACTGTGTTTCAAAATAAAGGATAAAAAATAGGGCTGGGGTGTAACTTGGAGGTAGAATGCCCCTAGGTTCCATCCCCAGTACTGCAAAACAAAACAAAACAAAAAAAGGCTGGGGTTTAGCTCAGAGGTAGAATGTTTCTGGGTTCAATCTCTAATTCCAAATAAATAAATAAATATTAGTAAAACACACTTTTTAAGTGGAAACTTTAGATTAAAAATTTAATAAAGCTGTAAAGAATCATCTGGATTGACTGACTTGGGTACTTCTGGGGTATGTACCCCTTTTATGAGCAAGAGACCTGTGCTGTATGACAGTTAACCCTTTTTCCCTCTGTATCTAGTTGGTGTTCAAGGGTCTACATCCAGCTCTGTCTTTGATTTCTGTTGTGTGTTTGTCTTTTTTTTTTCTTTCTTTTTAAGTGGTACTTGGTATTGAATCCAGGGGTGTTGTATCACTTAACTATATCTCTGTTTTATTTTTATTGTTTTATTTTGAGACAGGGTCTCACTAAGTTGCCAAGGCTGGCTTCAGATTTATGATCCTCCTGCCTCAAGTAGTTGGGAATATGGGCATATACCACCAAGCCTGGCTGAAAAAAAATTTTTTTTTTTTAACTGCGATTTGAACCCAGAGGCATTCTACCTCTGAGCCTCATCCCCTAGCCTGATTTTATTTATTTGGAAATAGGGTCTCACTAGGTTGCTGAGACCCTGGCTAAGTTGCTAAGGCTGGCTTTGAACTTGCAATCTTCCCATCTCAGCCTCCCAAATACTGGGATTATAAGTGTGCACCACCATGCTCAATTTTGAATTTGTCTTTTTTTTTAATAGATATATGCTTAGCTTTCCTTCTCTGTTGGGAGCTCATGAAAGACAGAAATAGCTGGCATTTCATCTGATTTCTCAATGCTGTGCTTGTAGGACATAGTAGTTACCACTAAATATTTGAATAGAAGCCGAGCATGGTGGTGCACACTTGTAATCCCAGCATTCGGGAGGCTGATACAGGAGGACCGTGGTTCGCAGCCAGCCTCAGCTATCAGTGAGGTCCTTTGCAACTCAGCGAGACCCTGTTTAAAAACAAAAAATAGAGCTGGGGGATGTAGCTCAAAGATATAATGCCCCTGGATTCCATCCCCAGTACTGCAAAATAAATAAATAAATAAATAAATAAATAAATAAATGGAATAGATAATTGGATGAGTTAGTGAATGCCCATGAAATGGTTTTTGTTTGTAGTGTGTTAGGCTTTGTGTTTTTTTCTTTCCAAATTATTCTAGTTCTGAGAGGTGATAGTTTTATAGGGCTTGACTATTAGGTTCCCTAATCTGTTCAAAGTGATGGAGCTTGGAGCCTCTATGTTTCCTCCCTCCCTCCCTCCCTCCCTTCCTTCCTCTCTTTCTCTCTTTCTCTTTTTTCTTTCCTTCCCTTTTTGTAGTATTGGGGATGGAACCCAGGGACATTCTACCTCTGAGCTACACCCCCAGCCCTATTTTTTATTTATTTTGAAACAGGGTCTCACTGAGTTGCAGAGGGCCTCACTAAGTAGCTGAGGCTATCTGCAAACCGCAATCCTCATGTCTTAGCCTCCCAAGTACTGGGATTACAAGCAGTGCCCCACTATGCCTGGCTTCGATTTTATTTCTTATTTGGAAACAGCATCTCCCCAGGTTGATGAGAGTCTCACTACTTGCTGAGGCTGTCTTATAGCCTGGGATCCTCCCATCTCAGCCTCCCAGTTACTAAGATTACAGGCTTGTGCCGTCATGCCTGGCTTATTTTTAAATTTTGAAACAGAATTTTGCTGAGTTACTGTGTGCTGGCCTTGAACCTGTGATCCCCCTATCTCAGCCTTCTAAGTGCAGGGATTACAAATTGTGCACCACCATGCCCAGATTTAGTGGTTCTTTATGTAGAAACAAAATACAAATATGTATATTATTTTTTTCCTTTTTGGTGCTGTTGAATCTCAGGGCCTCACATGCTAGGCAGGAGCTCTACTTCTGAGCTATATGTACAGTCCCTATATACCTTTTTTTGTGTGTGTGTTGCTGGGGATGGAACCCAGGGGCATTCTGCTCTGAGCTACATCCCCAGCCCTAGTTTTTATTCTTTTTTTTTTTTTTTTTTTTTTTTTTGGTGGTACTGGGGTTCCTGGAAGCCCTCCTTCCTCCGGGCTACACTCCCAGACCTATTTTATATTTTTGAAACAGGGTCTCTTACGCCAGCACGGCTGGCTTCGAACCTGCGCGATCCTCCTGTCTCCGCCTCCCAAGCGCGGGGATTACAAGCGTGCGCCACCACGCCCGGCGTTATTCTTTTTTTTTTTGAAACAGGGTCTCACTGAGTTGTAAAGGGCCTCATTAAGTAGCTGAGGCTGTCCATGAACCGAGATCTTCCTGCCTCAGCCTCCCAAATGCTGGGATTAGAAGTGTGCACCACCACACCCAGCTCTTATTTTTGCCCTATTCTATGTAAAATATTTCATATTAGAAGGGTTTTTGTTTGTTTGCTTTTTATTGGTACTGAGGATTGAACACAGAGGCATTCTACTTCTGAACTACAGTCCCAGCTTTATTATTATTATTATTATTTTTTTTGGTGGTACTGGGAGTGGAACCCAGGGGCTTTCTACCTCTGGGCTATACTCCTAGACCTATTTTCTGTTTTATTTGGAAACAGGGTCTCACTGAGTTGCTGAGAGCCTCACTAAGTAGCTGAGGCTGGCTTCGAACCTGTGCGATCCTCCTGTCTCAGCCTCCCGAGCGCGGGGATTACAAGCGTGCGCCACCACGCCCAGCTGTCCCAGCTTTATTTTATTTTTTATTTTGAAACAGGGTCTCATTAAGTTGCAGAGGCTGGCTATGAACCTGTGATTCTCTGTCTTAGCCTCTCAAGTACTAGTATTACAGACATGAACCACCATACCTGGCTACTACATGCTTTTTAACATACACTTAAATTTTAATTTACTTTTTAAAATAAAATAGGTTTCAGTATTTAGACAGTTTTAGGTTCATAGCAAAATGAAACAGAAAGTACTGAATTTCCATATACTCCCTCTGTCTCCTTCTCTATCAGTACTTCACACCAAAGAAATACATTTGTTCCAGTGACTGTGTAGTCACTCTTTATTGCTCAGTGTTCATGGCTTATGATCGAGCTCACTATAAGTGTTGTACATTCTCTGGGCTTTTGGCAGATGTATAATGACATGTATCTACCATTATAGATAGTATCATGGGTAGTTTCACTGCCCTGAAAATCCTTTCTGTTCTCGCTATTTTTCTTCCCTTCCTGAATCCTTGGCAACCACTGAGTTTTTCTTTTCTTCTTCTTTTTTTTAAATCTGTCTCCATTCTTTAACCTTTTCCAGAATCTCTTATGGTGGGAGGGCATTTTAGATTTTTTTTTTTTTACTTAGTACTACACATTTAAGGTTTTTCCATGTATTTTCATGGCTCAATAGATAATTAAGCCTCCTTTCCTCCTCCCGTTCTTCCTTCTCGTCTGTCTGTCCCTTGTGGTACTGGGCATTGAACTCAGGGTTGTTCTACTTCTAAACTATACTCCCAGCCCTATTTTATGTTTTATTTAGAAGCAAGGTCTCACAAAGTTGCTGAGGGCCTCGCCAGATGGCTACAGCTAACATCAAATCTGTGATCCTCCTGTCAGTCTGTCAAGTACTAGGATGACAGGTGTGTGCCATCATGCCCGGTGATAATTTCTTTTTAGCATTGAATCGTATTCTGTTGTCTGGATGTTTCGTAGTTTATCTGTTCATCTACTGAAGAATTACATTCTCAGTACCTGCCTCCCACATCTCCCCCAAAAGTGCTCTCTGTGCTCATTTGAAAAGAAATGTGGAACGGGGCATGCTTGCACATGCTTGTAATCCCAGCATTTAGGAGGCTGAGGCAGGAGGATCATGGTTCGCGGACAGCCTCAGCTACTTAGTGATGCGGTTTGAAACTCAGTGAGATCCTGTTTAAAAATAAAGAATAGTCAGGTGTGGTGGCGCATGTTTGTAATCCCCACTCTTGGGAGGCTGGGACAGGAGGATCACACAGGTTCAAAGCCAGCCTCAGGTACTTAGTAAGGCTCTCAGCAACTTAGTGAGACACTGTTTCCAAATAAAAAATAAAATAGGTCTTGGAGTATAGCCTGGAGGTAGAAAGCCTCTGGCTTCCACCGCCAGTATTATATACACACACACCAAAAAAAAAAAAAAAAAAAAGAAAGAATAAAAAATAGGGCTGGGTGTGGGGTATAGCTCAGAGGTAGAATGCCCCTGAGGTCCATCCCCAGTACCGCAAAAAAAAAAAAAAAAAAAAAAAAAAAAGAAAAGAAAGAAAGGAAGGAAGGAAGGAAAGGAAATGCAGGACAAAGTTAGAAAACACATGTGGGGCGCCGGGCGTGGAGACAGGAGGATTGCGCAGGTTCGAAGCCAGCCTCGTTGGCTTAAGAGACCCTGTTTCAAAATAAAAAATAGTAAAATAGGTCTGAGAGTGTAGCCCAGAGGTAGAAGGGTTTCCAGGAACCCCAGTACCCCAAAAATAGAAAGAAAGAAAGAAAGAAAGAAAGAAAGAAAGAAAGAAAGAACGAACGAACACATGTGGGTACCAAATGTCAGAAGCCAGAGAATAGAAGTTTCATTCACTGTTGGTGGGAATACAAAATGGTATAGCCATGTTGGAGGACAATTTGGCCGTATTCAGTCTCTCTTTCTCTCTCTTTCTCTAGTACTGGGGATTGGTTCCAGGATTGTTCTATCTCTAAACTATACCTCCAACCCGTTTGTCAGATGATTGGCTACATAGAACACTTTTTTTTTTTTTTTTTTTTTTTTTTTGCAGAACTGGAGATTGAACCCAGGGGCATGCTATACTCCCAGCCTTATTTTTTAGTCTTTATTTTGAAATAGGGTCTCACTAAGTTGCAGATGCCCTCACTCAGTAGCTGAGGCTGGTCACAAACCTGTAATCCTCCTTTCTCGGTCTCCCGAGTACTGGGATTATAAGTGTGTGCCACCATGCCTGGCCCTAAAAACTCTCTTTTAATAATTTTCCTCCTTAAAATAGACACGACATCAGCGAGGAGATACACATCCTTTGACTTTGGAAGAAATTTTGGATGAAACACAACATTTAGATATTGGACTTAAGCAGAAACAGTGGCTAATGACTGAGGTAAGAACGGACTTAAAAGTATTATAAAAAATGAGTTGGTCTCCAAGAGAGTTTTGCTATAACTAGAGTGTTTGCTTTTGGTGGTGCTGGAAATTAAACCCAGGGACTTTGTATGCTAGTCAAGAGCTTTACCACTGAGCCGTATCATCTGCCCCTGAAACCTGATAACACTTTTTTTTTTCTTAAAAGAACAGATATAGGTTCTTTTTTCATTTGTTTTTTAAACATACTTTTCTTCCTTTTTCTGAGATTCAGTCTTGTGTTTGCCGTGTTGCTCAGGTTGGACTTGAGGTCCTGGGTTCCAGTGATTGTGTCACCTCAGCCTCCGGAGTTGCTGAGACTAGAGGGGTATACCACCACACCCAGTTAAGCATACACATTTCTAAGTTATTTCACTTGTTAAAGTTAAAACTTTAGCAAAAGTTTTGAAGTTTACCAAAATTTTATATTTTGAAATTTATATTTTGAAAATTAGAATTTATATTTTGAAGTTTATCAATTTTATATTCATTTTTACACATAATAGGTTTATTTGGAATTGCTACATTTATAATTTATAGCTTGTAAATTATATTTTTATGTATGTTTTAGGAAATTTAAAGCATGAGATACTGCAGAAATAGAGGTACTTTGTTGTATTATTACTATTTTTATGTTTTTTTTTGTGGTACTGAGGATGGAACCCAGAGGCATTCTACCTCTGAGCCACACCCCCCAGCTCTATTTATTGTTTATTTTTTAAAATGGTCTCACTGAGCCGGGCGTGGTGGCGCACGCTTGTAATCCCCGCGCTTGGGAGGTGGAGACAGGAGGATCGCGCAGGTTCGAAGCCAGCCGTGCTGGCGTAAGAGACCCTGTTTCAAAAATATAAAATAGGTCTGGGAGTGTAGCCCGGAGGAAGAAGGGCTTCCAGGAACCCCAGTACCACCAAAAAAAAAAAAAAAAAAAAATGGTCTCACTGAGTTGCAAAGGGCCTCACCAAGTAGCTGAGGCTACCAGTGAACCATGATCCTCCTGTCTCGCCTCCCAAATGCTGGGATTACAAGTGTGGGCCACTACACCCAGCTAATTTTTATATTTTGATATTTAAGTTATTGCTGCTTGAAGTTACTTAGAAAAATAATCATGAACATTGTATGTGAATACACCATTTATTTTATTTTATTTATTTATTTTTGGTGGTACTGGGGGTGGAACCCAGAGGCTTTTCTACCCTTGGGCTACACTCCCAGACCTATTTTGTATTTTATTTGGAAACAGGGTCTCACTAAGTTGATGAGAGCCTCACTAAGTAGCTGAGGCTGGCTTTGAACCTGTGCGATCCTCCTTTCTCAGCCTCCCAAGCGCTGGGATTACAAGCATGCGCCACTACGCCCGGCATCACACCATTTAAAGAAACATTAGCACAATCAGTGACTATGCTAATTTGGGAGTGAAAGGCATTTTATGTTTTTGTGGTCATGGGCATATGAATAGCATTTTAAACATGCACATATATTCTTTTTTTTTTGGTGTTGGGGACTGAACCTGGGACATTCCAGTTCCAAAGCTACACCCCCAGCTCTTTTTATTATTTTTTCTGTTTTGAAACAAGGTCTCCCTAAGTTGCTGAGATTGATCTAAATTACTGAGGTTGGTCTTGAACCTGTGATCTTCCTAAGACTCCCAAGTACTGGGTTTATAATCCTGGGCCAGCAGACCTGTCCAGCTATTTATTTCTTTTGAGTTCACACATTAAATGACAGTGAAGAATACTACTTTGCAGGACCAGTAAGAGATTCTAAAGACCAAATGTAAAATTTCTAAAATATAATTCAGTTAATTTATTTTACCAGACAAAATGTAATTCTTGATTTTCATAATACAAAATAAACCAGTTAGCCAAATGTAGTGGTGTACTCTTGTAATCCTGGTACTTGGGAGACTGAGGCAGGAGGATCGCAGGTTTGCCACCAGCCTCAGTTACTTTGTGAGGCCTTCTGCAACCTTAGTGAGACCATGTTTCAAAATAAGAATAAAATAGTGTAGCTCAGAGGTAGAATGCCCCTGAGTTCAATCTCTAGTACCAATAAACAAACAAAAAATAAAAACCAGTTACTAAGTCTCCTTGAAGATCATGGTCCTTAGGAGCTCCTTGGCCATTACTAGAAGCAGACCCTCCTAGAATTTTTTTTTTTTTTAACTTCAGAGTGTCTAAAAGTAAACAGCCTTCACAAATATTGCAAGTAATGGCACCATATATTAGAAATATCCAGTAGTGATAATTCACATTTAAATTTGCTGGTTTTACCTACTACTGGAATTACTGTTTGATTCACCCTCTTTCTGTGTTTCTTTTCTTTCTGCTCTTAGGGTCAGGCTAACAACTGCAGAAGAAAATAAACAAGGTTGCTCTCTTTTGAAGAGCTTTCCTTTTGCTATTAGCTGTACAACAAAACTGACTAGGAACAGAGTCATGTTCAGTAATTCCTGCATTCCTACTCAGTTTCATTCTTAAGCTGACATTATAGGTAAAAAAAGTTCTCATGTAGACTAGTCAGTTCCTTCCACAGCTGCTAGTGCGAGTTGATACCAGTTAGGGAGCTGTGACAAACAATTGATTTGTTCATTCCAGGGCAGTTTTTCTCATGTTATAATGCAAGTTTATACTTTGGACTTTGGATGGGCAATACCCAGTTCACTTCTATTAATAGGTATTTTATAGATTCTTACCTAATTTTGTCTTCCAAAAGAATATGGGTTCATCTTCCTTCAAAGCACTTGTGAATTGGGCATGGTGGTGCACACTTGTAATCCCAGTACTTTTGAGGCGGAGACAGGAGGATCTTTCAGGTTTGAAGCCAGCCTCATCTATTTAGTGAAGCTCTCAGCAACTTAGTGAGACACTGTTTCCAAATAAAATATAAAATAGGTCTGGGAGTGTGCCCAGAGGTAGAAAGCCCCTGGATTTCATCCCAAATACCATAAAAAAGCACTTGTAATAAATAGTTTATTTCTCTTGTGAATAATATAGGTTTTATTTTTGGTGGTACTGGGGTTAGAACTCATGGGCTATCTACCTTGGAGCTACACCCCAGCCCTATTTTTCTATTTTTTACTTTTGAAACCGGATCTCACTAAGTTGCTGAGGGCCTCAACCTTTGAACCTTCTGTTTTGGCCTCCTGAGTACTGGGGTAAAGGCTTTAAAAAAAAAAATACACGCACACACACACACATATACATACATATACATGAGTACCACAGTCTTTACCCACCCTTTTTTTTGGTGGTGGTGGTGCTGGAGATTGAACCCACATATGCAAGGCAAAAAGAGCATGTTTTGGGGGTTTTGTTTGTTTTGAGACGAAGTCTTGCTATGTTACCCAGGCTGGTTTCAGAACTCCTGGTAGCTTAGGAGGTTCTTGCTTCAGCCTCCGGAGTACCTGGGACTACAGGTTTGCACCACCACACTCAGCTTTACCTCTTGTTTTGGAATTCTGGTTGTCTTGTGTTTTGGA
The DNA here is from genome assembly GCF_963383645.1 of Muscardinus avellanarius. Taxonomy (NCBI): domain Eukaryota; kingdom Metazoa; phylum Chordata; class Mammalia; order Rodentia; family Gliridae; genus Muscardinus; species Muscardinus avellanarius. Next base: position 48,948,443 of record NC_137800.1, on the reverse strand, counting down.
TCTGCTAATTCATATTCACAAAAGACTGTCAGTTTGCCAGTGTATTTGGTAGTGTTATATTTTTAAATAATTAAGATTTAAGAATGTATGTATAAAGTTTCCCTTTTTTAAAATCTGTTTACATTGTGTCACTACTACAGGCATTAGTCAACAATCCCAAAATTGAAGTCATAGATGGGAAGTATGCCTTTAAGCCCAAGTACAACTTAAAAGATAAGAAGGCTCTGCTTAGGCTCTTAGATCAGCATGACCAGCGAGGATTGGGAGGAATTCTTTTAGAAGACATAGAAGAAGGACTTCCCAATTCCCAGAAAGCTGTCAAGGTAACCTCTCTCTTCTTTCTGTCTTAATATAATTTGAATTAATAATGTCTCCTTGTTGTCTTTTTTCATAGTACTTAGAGGTTCTTTATTGTTTCTCTTAAATGATTTACGACCCAGTTGTACATCTTCAATTAATTTCTGAAAGTTTATACTCCATGGTAAGACACACATGCTGACAGTACCCTAGGTAGAATTATAAAGAAAATTATACATTGTTAACACTATCATAACTTCCTTAGTATGTGAATAAGGAGTATAAGCATATAAACTTTAAAAAGAAAACATTTAAAAAAGAAAACAAAAAAACAAAAACAAAAAAAAACCCAAAACATTTTATACAAACAATCAAAGCACTATGTCAGAGTGACACAATGGAGTGCTTGAAAGTAAGACACTGAGTTGGGCGTGGTGGCACATGCTTGTAATCCCGATACTTGGGAGGCTGAGACAGGAGGATCACAAGTTCATGGCCAGCCTTAGCTACTTGGTGAGGCCTCCACAACTTAGTGAGACCTTGTTTCAAAATAGAGAATAAAAAATAGGGTTGGGGGGTATAGCTTGAGGTAGAATGCCATTGGGTTTCATCTCCAGTACTGCAAAAAAAAAAAAAAACCCAAAACAACAACAACAACAAAAATACACTGAAGTCAAAACACATAACTTTTTAAAAATAAGAACTTATTATCTCCTTCCTCAAATCATGCTTAGCCAGCAATCCTCTTTTCCCACCAAAGTAGATGCAGGCCCACCAGTTTTCTCTGCTGTGTAAGCAAGATCAGGAGGCTGCATGGTAGAAGCATGCTTTGTTTTTGGTTTTATCTTTATTCTTAAGTTTAAAGCATGTATTGTCCACCTGTTTCCTTGGTGAGTTCTCCGCTTTTCCTTATCTCTGTCTGCTAGAAGTTACTATAATAAAGAAAAGAAAGCCAGACAGGGTGGCACATGCTTGTAATCCCAGCATTTGGGAGGCTGAGATGGGAGGATTGCAGTTCGTGACAGCCTCAGCTACTACTTAGTGAGGCCCTTTGCAACTCAGTGAGACCTTGTTTCAAAATAAAAAATAAAAAATAGGGCTGGGGATGTAGCGCAGAGATAAAATGCCCCTGTATTCCATCCCCAGTACTGCAAAAAAAAAGAAAAAAAAAAAAAAAGACAGATAGACACAGGAATAATATAGTGTTTTTAAAGTATGAAGGTTTGGGGAGCTATTGGGGAGTTTTGTGTTATTAGTAATTAATATCAGGCTTATATAGCTTGCTTTTTATCTTTTAACTTTAGTCTATAAACTGTTTTGAGAGTCCATATAATTCTTTTTCTAAGTGTAGGTGTCTGTCTTTTAACATCCATCCAGTGTTCAGCTGGGCTAACAGCCAACTTGGAGCTGATCAAAGTCAATCCTGACTGCAGCTCTTGGCTGACAGCATAGAGACAGAGGAAAGGATTTTAATGTTTTGCCTAAGTATGAAAACTTTTTTTTTTTTTTTTTTTTGTGGTACTGGGGGTGGAACCCAAGGGTTTTCTTCCTTCGAGCTATATTCCCAGACCTATTTTTATATTTTATTTGGAAACAGGGTCTCACTGAGTAGCTGAGGCTGGCTTTGAACCCGTGCGATCCTCCTGTCTCAGCCTCCCAAGTGCAGGGATTACAAGTGTGTGCCACCACGCCTGGCTTGAAAACTTCTTATTAGCATTTAATACTGCCTTTATTAGCAGTCAGTACAGATTTAATCCACATCATGAACCTTTGGAGGATGCTGGACAGCATCCACGGTGGCCAAACAGAGCAGTGTGCACACCAACACAGGCCACCGTGGGATATGTCATCGTGACCTGAGCAAGAACTGTGTACAGGAGCTGGGCGTGGTGGTGCACACTTGTAATTCCAGCATTTGGGAGGCTGAAACTGGAGGATTATGGTTCTGGACAGCCTTCGCTACTTAGTGAGGCCCTCTGCAACTTAGTGAGACCCTGTTTCAAAGAATGAAAAATAGGGCAGGGGGTGTAGCTCAGAGGTCAGATGTTCCTGGCTTCCATCCCCAGACCCCCCCACCCCAATGTATGCAAAAGTCTCCTTGGTTTTATTTATTTATTTTTGTGGTACTGGGAATGGAACCCAGGGGCATTCTACCTCTGACCTACACCCACCCAGCCCTATTTTTTATTCTTTTATTTTTATTTTTTTTGAAGGTTTAAAGAAGTTTATTAAAAAGATAGAAATACAGAGGATAGGTACAGCTCCATACCAGAATGGCATGGAGGGGTGACTCGAACGAATACACCCTATTCTTTTATTTTTTGAAACAGGGTCTCACTGAGTTGTAAAGGGCCTCACTAAATAGCTGAGGCTGTCTGCAAACTGCGATTCTCCTGTCTCAACCTCCTAAATGCTGGGATCACAAGCGTGCACCACCACACCTGGCTGTGTCCTTGGTTTTAAACATAAAATCATTCAAGTTGTTATTAAAGCCTCTATACACAGGGTTGTAGTGAGCCACTCACAGACTTGAAATTTGTCTTCTTCCAGGAAGCAGGAAAGAGGGTAGCCGTCTTTATATAGCTGATAGGTCTCTTTTGTTGTTGTAACTGTATGATTAGTTGATTCTTCAGAATATTTCTGGAAAGTTTTCCTCAAAGGCATCAATCAGTGCTTCTCTGGTGGTTGTGTTTGTAATGAAGAGCTTCTCAACAGTGGTAGTAGGCATTGCTTACCTGAGGAAGTAGGAGCATTAGTTAAAAACCTGGCTGTTTGGATGTCTTAAATGCTCCATCCGTAAAAGCCATACTGATGTAGATAAGTGTGGGTAGCATTTGACATATCTGGTCTGGTACTTTTAGCCTTGGCACTTTTGCTTAGAGTGTTTCTTTTCATGTAGAGTTCAGGGCATCCAGAGATTTGAGCAGACTTTCTACCTCTTCTGAGCTACTTAGCTACTTGAGTTGTTCCTTTTTACTTTGCAGCTGTTGTGATTGCCCAGGTTCTTCCATTCCCAACATTACCAAAAAAAAAAAAAAAAAAAAAAGAATTTAACCTAACAAGCTGGGGTTATAAGCATGTGCCACCATGCCCAGTTGTCTCCTTGGCTTCCCAATCCATGCCATGGAAATCTTCCAATTTATTTGTGTCTTTTTAAACTTCTTTCAGCTACATCTTCAGGGTTCTTCTTATTTGTTTACATAGACAATCCTCACCATTTACTACCTGGATCCCAGACATAATTTTATTATATTTTATTCCAAGTCATTTTATGAATAATTCACACAAGTATAAAGGGATGGTGAAGCCGGGCGTGGTGGCGCAAGCTTGTAATCCCCGTGCTTGGGAGGTTGAGACAGAAGAATCACACAATTCAAGGCCAGCCTCAGCTACTTAGTGAGGCTCTCGGCTACTTAGTGAGACCCTGTTTCCAAAAAAAAAAAAAAAAAAAAAGGTCTGGGAGTATAGCCCGGAGGTAGAAAGCCCCTGGGTTCCACCCCCAGTACCACCAAAAAGGAAAAAAAAGGGGGGGTGGGATGGTGAAAACACCTTTTTTAGACATTTTAATAGGAATTTAACATGTGATAATTAATGCTCAGTGATAGAGCATGTGTTTATTAGCATCTGTGAGGCCCTGGATTCAATTCCCAACATTACCAAAAAAAGAAAAGAAAAGAAAAAAGAATTTAACATAACAAGCCTGTATCAAATAAGTTTTGGCAAACACACATTGAAAAGAAGAAAAAATACTATCATCATATATCCTTTTAGCAGAGTGAGATGGTAAAGATTCTTATTACAAAATATTGTCTGTCCTGTTGAATAGCTAACTAGATTAGGTACCTTATTTCTGTTTTGTCCTTAGAAATATCTTGTTCATTAATTGATTCGGAAACTGAGATTATTTATCTGTGGTATTCTCTAAAAATTCATAGCTTGAAATTTTATTCTGTAATTAATCTCATTAGATAGCAGTCAGTAGTACTGCTGTGTAGTTTTTGCATACATAATCTGATTAACCTTTATAACACTAAAATGTCTTGTCACTTGTCTTTCCTCTGAAAGGTAGGAGATGTAAAGTTTTAAATTGTTAACTATGCACAGTAAAGCTAAAAGATAATAAAACCTTTTCCAGTCATTGTCATCTTCTTTCTTTCTTCTTTCTTCTTTTTTTGAGATGGTGTTGCCCAGTCTGGCCTTGAACTCCTGGGCTCAAATGATCCTCTTGCCTCAGCCTCAGTAGTAGTTGGGATACAGGTGTGTACAACACATCCTGCTTATAGTTTCTTGAAAGATGTTGCAATGCTTTGGACAGTGCAATAAGAAAACCAAAGGAAGACTATTTGTTTCACTATTGCCTGATACTTCTGTATGATTTTCTCTTCCATTTTCAGGTCATTTAAAATGCTTTTTAAAAGCATATTGGGGACAGCCAGGCGTGGTGGCGCACGCTTGTAATCCCCGCACTTGGGAGGCTGAGACAGGAGGATCGCACAGGTTCCAAGCCAGCCTCAGCTACTGAATGAGGCTCTCAGAAACTTAGTGAGACCCTGTTTTTTTTTTTTTTTTTTGGTGGTACTGGGGTTCCTGGAAACCCTTCTACCTATGGGCTACTCTCCCAGACCAATTTTTATACTTTTTAAAATTTGGAAACAGGGTCTCTTAAGCCAGCGCGGATGGCTTCGAACCTGCGTGATCTTCCTGTCTCCGCCTCTCAAGCGCGGGGATTACAAGCTTGCGCCACCACACCCGGCCTTTTATTCTTTATTTTGAAACAGGGTCTCACTGAGTTGCAAAGGCCTCACTAAGTAGCTGAGGCTGTCTGCGAACCGCAATCCTGTCTCAGTATCCTAAATGCTGGGATTACAAGCCTGTGCCACCATGCCCAGCTCAAAAAAACTTTTTTGTGAGGTAATTTAGAAATAATTGAAAAATCTTTCTTTATCTTCAAGGCTTTAGGGGACCAGATACTGTTTGTAAATCGTCCTGATAAGAAGAAAATACTTTTTTTCAATGATAAGAGCTGTCAATTTTCTGTGGATGAAGGTAAGCCTTTCTGTATAGATAATTTTTTTAATATGCCAATGTATTATAATTTTAGGGTAATAAAATTTATAACATTCATCGTAGTGTTAAGTATAAAATGTTAGACTATTATCTTTTTAGCATTATCATGTCTTAAAACACAGTTAATGGACCCTATGTATAATACATTGTTTCTTAGAATGCAATTTGAAATAGGCAATTTGAAAGATTTTAGATTAACTGTACTTGGCAATCATGATAAAGCAGTTCATAATTTCTTTCTCTTCTATTTTGGGTACTGGGGATTGAACCCGGGGGCATTCTACTTCTGAGCGATGCCCCCAACCCTATTTATTTTTATTTTGAAACAGGGTCTTGCTAGGTTGATGAGAGTCTCAGTATTTGCCAATGTTGTCCTCGATCCTGCAATCCTCCTGTATCAGCTTCCCAAGTACTGAGATTAAAGGCATGCATCAACCACCATGTGGCCAGCTCCAGTTCATGGTTTCTTAGGTTTAAAGTTAATTTGTGCCAAACAGGGGTTTATTTCTCTGTGTGTTTAAGTTACAAATGTAACTTCATATCGAGATATGAAAGCTCAATGCTGGATGAGAAGAACAAACTTCTGTTTGTGACCAGTATTCTTTTACCTTATGAAACTTTTAGTTATCAAATTGGGTAAAGAAGATAATTTTTTTCTGTCTTTCTGTCAATTATAGAGTTGGATACTAAGCTATGTTGATCTGCTTTGAAATGTTTGATACTTATATTTTGGATTTTAGTTTTAAATAGTTGATCAATATTTGTCATATTAAATATAACTAAATAAGAGCATGGTGATGAAAAATGTTCTTCTCATTCCAGTTGAAATTCCCATTAAGCAAATATAGTGGTATTATATTGTAAACTTGTATTCTTTTGAAATTTTATAAAATGACAAGAATTAAACATCAGTTTAATCACAACAATTCAGAATAAAATAGACCCACAGTAAAATATTTTAATAATAGTGTGCAGAAATATTAGATTGCAAATAGGATATTGGTGTGGCTTGCCATAAAATAAAGAATTGAATAAAGAATTGTATATAACAAATACATTTTAAAAAGTCTTGTCTCTTTAGTAGCCAATAAATATATTATGATATGGTGGTTTCTACAATAAGTCTTCCCTTCCTCCCTTCCTTCTCTCTTTCTTGTCCTGAGGGTCCAATTTAGGGCCATCTTCTCAATTACCAAACTATACCCTCAGCCCTAGGTTTTCTATGTTATCTGGCTAGAAATATTTAGAGTTGTGGTACTAATAGAGCTGTAGTCTGCTTTAAGTTACTTACATGCCATGATTTGCTTCCAAAAATAGATTATTGTGTTTTTGTGAGAGTTCTGAATAAGTTATTCTTAGTAGTTAGTTCCCAATAAATGTTTTTTAAATAAGTAGAAATTATAGAACATGGTAGTTCCTTAGTATTTCTGTTTCTAATAAGTAAGGTAAGCTTTTTATATAAACAAGTACTTCTATACATTGTAGCAATAGGTGCCTGTTGAGCAGTTTTGAGTATTACTTAGCAATTTTTTATTGCTCTTAGTCTTCTTTACTTGAAATTTTGCTTTATATTGACTTATATTTGTCAAATCAATTTATTTCTTTTAAAAACATATAAGATTCTCCTAAGTTAAAAACAAAACAAATGCTAGGTGTGGTGGTGCACGCTTGTAATCCCAGCATTTGGGAGGCTGAGACCTGACCCTCAGGTACTTAATGAGGCCCTTTGCAACTTAGTGAGACCCTGTTTCAAAATAAAAAGAATAAATATAGCGCAGGGGGTGTAGCTTGGATGCCAAATGCTCCTAGGTTCCATCCCCAGACCTGCAAACAAAACAAAACAAAACAAAAAACTCCTTTATCCTTAGGCATAGTTAACCCTTTTTTTTTTTTTTAATGGTACTGGGTTTTGAACTCAGAGATGTTGTACCTCTGAGCTATATCCCCAGTCTCTCTCTCTTTTTTTGTCTACCTCTGATCTACATCCCCAGCCCTATTTTTTATTTTTATTTATTTATTTATTTATTTATTTATTTATTTATTTTTGGGGAGGAGAGGGAGAGGGAGGGAGGGAGGGAGGGAGAGAGAGAGAGAGAGAAGAAGAAGAAGAGGAGGAGGAGGGGGGGAGGAGGAGGAGGAGGAAGAGGAGGAGGAGGAGGAGGAGGAGGGGAGGGGAAGGGAGGGGAGGGGAGGGAGGAGAGAGGAGAGAGGAAAGAGGAGAGAATGAGTCAAGTGTGGTACACGCCTGTAATCCCAGTACTTGGGAAGCTGAGACAGGAAAATTGCAGGTTGGATGCTAGCCTCAGCTTCTAGCTCACTGTCTCAAAAACAAAAAATTAAAAAGGGCTGGGGGTGTAGCCTGAAGGTAGAATGCCTGTGGATTCAGTCACCAGTACCTCTCTCCCCATAAAGAGAGAGAGAGGAAAACAGACCCATTTAACACTGCTTTTATGTTTTACTTCTTGACGTGCTTTGTTTAGATTGTATTGATGGTGTTTTTTTGCCCACTAGATGGCAGTCCTAGCCATAAAGAGGAGCAAATTTTCAGGCCCACTGAGTATTCAGTCTTGGTTCTGTAATAGGCACACATATTATTATTCTTCTTCTTCTTCTTCTTCTTCTTCTTCTTCTTCTTCTTCTTCTTCTTCTTCTTCTTCTTCTTCCTTCATTTTTTTTTTTTTTTTTGGTGGTACTGAGGTTCCTGGAAGCCCTTCTACCTCCGGGCTATACTCCCAGACCTATTTTTTTCTAAAACAGGGTCTCTTAAGCCAGTACGGCTGGCTTTGAACCTGTGTGAGCCTCCTGTCTCCGCCTCCCAAGCGTGGGGATTACAAGCGTGCGCCACCACGCCCGGCTAGGCACACATATTCTAAAATGAGATATATCTTAAGTAAGAAGACAGTTTTTGTATAGTAATTAAAAAATCACATAGAGAAGTGAACACAGAGTAGCTGGACCTAGGCATGCATTTTATTTCCTTAAATCTGGCTCTGATTCACCTAGAGGCAGTATAAATACAGTGGTCAGGAGGAAATCCAGGAAGGGGATTTGTAGGTTTTTTTTTTATCTCAGCTGTCATTATTCTAGTGGGTATTATTATTTCTGTGATTGCATCATAAAAGAGATGTGAGCTCTTTCAGTAGGTGAGCCTCTGTACATATTAGGTGGAAAGGGGAATAGTTTCTTCAGGGAACTGACATTTGCAGTGCTGCTAACATAGAGTCTTGGCCAAAAGTGTTCTGAATGAAATTAATAAGCAAATACAAGCCGGGCGTAGTGGCACATGCTTGTAATCCCAGCATTTGGGAGGCTGAGACAGGAGGATCACAGTTTACAGATAGCCTCAGCTATTACTTGGTGAAGCCTTTTGCAACTCAGTGAGACCCTGTTTCAAAATAAAGAATAAAAAATAGGGCTGGGTGTGTAGCTCAGAGGTAGAATGCCCCTGGGTTCCATCCCCTGTACAAAAAAAAAAGCAAATACAAAGGTATTTGCATCACGTGTGCCTCTCTCCATTTACTTTTTTGGTACACAGTTCAGTTGCTATACAAATATATAATACATATTTTAAATATGTTGCTGAATTAGAGTTTAGCAAATTCATAGTCAAATGCTAGAATTATTTTATGACACATTTCCTACAAGTAACTATGATAAATTTAAAATAATATTTTGTGTGCTTTATTGGAATTTATATTTTTGTGGTACTGGGGATGGAACCCAGGGGCATTCTACCTCCGAGCTATCCCCATGGCTCTATTTTTTATTTTTTTATTTTTGAAATAGGGTCACACTGAGTTACAAAGGGCCTCACTAAGTAGCTGAGGCTGTGCGTGAACCGAGATCCTCCTGTCTCAGTCTCCCAAATGCTGAGATTACAAGTGTGTGCCACCATGCTCGACTAGAGGGATTATTTTATTGTGCTGGGTTGAAAGTTTAGCTTGACCTTATTTTCTTTCATACATTCTTGTAATGAGCCAGAGGTAGCCACATTCATGGTGTTGTCTTTAAAACTTGGCCAAAAGGTAGGCAGGTGGATGGCTTCCTCTTAGATTTTAGAAAGCTAGAGCAAACGTTTCTTTTTTTTTTTCTTTTTTCTTTTCACTACCAGGGATGGAACCCAGGGGCATTCTACCTCCGAGCTATAACCCAGCCCTATTTTCTAGTCTTTTAATTTATTTTTTATTTTTTATTATTTATTTATTTTTAAGTTTTTTATTGGTGCACTGTATTCGTACATCATAGTGTGATAAAAACTTGTGTAGACATATATGCATACATTGCCTAATTAGCCTCTACCCAATCCCCACACCATTCCCTTCCCATCCCTCCCTCCCTCCCATGCTTGGCTTAGTGGTTGACATCTAATATTATACAAATTAACCCAGAATTAACAATGATAATCTCACTTAACAGATTCATTTGTTTGATAGCAAACTTTTGATCACTTAGAGATAACATTTCAATATTTCTTTTTGCTTTCTTTCTTTTTTTTTTTTTTTTTTGGTGGTACTGGGGTTCCTGGAAGCCCTTCTACCTCCGGGCTACACTCCCAGACCTATTTTTACATTTTTATTTGGAAACAGGGTCTCCTAAACCAGCGCGCATGGCTGGCTTCGAACCTGAGCGATCCTCCTATCTCCGCCTCCCAAGCGCGGGGATTACAAACAAGCATGCGCCACCACGCCCGGCTTGCTTTCTTTTTTTTTTTTACCAGAGGATATTTTTTCTTTTTTTTTTTTTTTAAGGTAAAACTATCATACATTTTTTTATTCAGAAAAAAATCTATCCTAACATGAAATATGAACTCTAAATACCCAAAATAATCTCAAAAAAGAACAAAGCTAGAAGATGTACATTTTCTGATTTCAAACCTTATAGACCTACAATAATTGAAACAGTATAGTACTGCTATAAAGGCAGATATGTAACCAGTGGAGTAAAATAAAAAGCCTAGAAATAATTTCTTCCATATATGGTCAAGTTATTTTTGATAAAGCTTCCAAGAACATTTGGTGAAAGAAATAATTTTTTCACTAAATATTGTTGAAAAATAATAATTACATGAAAAAGAATAAAATTGGACCCTTACCTAACACCATATACAAATATTATACTCAAAATAGATGAAAGACCTAAATGTAAATCTTAAGCCTATAAACTTTTAGAAGAAAACCTGGGTCATAAAACTTCACAACACTGAAATTGGCAGTGATTTCTTAGATATGATTTCAAAAGCACAGGCAACAAAAAAATAAACAAACTTCCTAAAAAATAAAAAAATATTGTACATCAAAAGACAATGTAAACAGAATTAAAAGTTACTGATGAACGGGTTAAAATATTTTCAAATGCTATATCTGAAGGTATATTAATATTCCAAATAGAGATCCTAAAAATTAGCAACAATAAAAGCAAACAATACAATTTAGAAATATGATTTAGAAATAGGTAAAAGACTGAGATAACTAATGTTATCTCCAAAGATTTTAACCTATAAACATATGAATATATTCTTCTTTGCTTAGTTGTCTGCTGGATGGAAAATCTTATTTCTCTGGTTCTGGTGTATATTACCTATTTCTTCTTTGTAGTTAATCTCTGAGTATTTTCTCTAGCACTGATTTTGAAGACATAAATTCCTTCAGTTTCTGTTTGTCATGGAAGCTTCTTATTTCCCCATCTAATTTGATAGATAGTTTTGCTGGGTAGGAAACTTTTGGCTGGAAGTTGTTTTCTTTCAGAGTTTGGAATATGTTACTCCAAGCCCTTCTGGCTTTCTTGACTTGGTTTGGGAAGTCTGGAGTGATTCTAATTCATTTGCCTCTGAATGTCACTTGGCATTTTGTTTTTGTTGCCTTTAAGATTCTCTGCTTGGCTTCTACATTGGTCATTTTGACAATTATGTGGCGTGGGGATCCTCTTCTCCGATCCTGTCTAAAGGGAGTTCTATAAGTTTCCTGGACCTGTGTATCGACCTCTTGCTCTATGTTTGGAAAATTTTCTATTACTTCCTTGAAGAGATTGTTGATCCCTTTGGTTTCACCTTCTTTTCCCTCCTCTCTTCCGATTATTCTTAGGTTAGCTCTCTTAAATGGGCCCATATTTCTTCAATGTCAGATTCCTGCTGTTGGATTTTTTTTTCTAAGTTATAAATTACATATTTGTTTTTGGAGTGATCATCTTCTAGGAGCAAGATTCTGTTCTCCATGTGGTCTAATCAATTGTTTATAGTTTTAATTGATGACTTTACCTCAATGATTGCTTCCTTTATTTCTTTTAGACTCTCTCTAAATTCTATTCGAAAGTCCTGTATTTTGTCTACAGTTATATTCCTGGTTTGATCTTCTGGAGATCTCTGAATTTCTGTGTTATCAGGTTCTGATAATATGGGGTTGTGGGCATTCATTGCTCTACTTTTGTTCCTCTTTCCCATGATTTCAGAATTTTGTGCCTTCCCTGGGTCACTATGACTTCACTTAGGGTGCTCTGTATCTCGAGTCTGTTTTAATCTCAGCCGCCACTACTCCTTTACTGGGTTGTATCGCAAAGTCTCATACCCAGGAAGTTAATTGTGGCTGCACGAGCCCATTGGGGTGCCAGGCTAGGCGTTTTCCCATGGGGAGCTGGGTGTGGTATCTCTGCCACTGCTACTCCTTCACTCGGTTGGACTGCAAAATATCCAACCCAAGGAGATTATCAAAGCTGTGCAAGTCCCTGGGAGTGCAGTACAGAGATTTCTCCTTTAGGGGCTGCAATTTCACTCACGGTTATTGTGCACACAGATCTGGAGCTATGGTGAGGCGCGGTGAACTCGCTGTTGCTGCTGGCAATATGGTGCTGTTGCCACGCCCTAGGCTGTGAAGCTGGCGTATTTCTTTTCTGGTTTTGAGCTCCGTTCTGAGCCTTGGAAGGCGTGATGAGCTTGGCCACTGGGAGTTTTAGATGTTCATTGCACTGAAATAACTGCTGAATTGCGTCCGAATGATCCGCAGCTACTCACTTCAGCTCCTTGTTTACCTTTCCTCTCTGGAGCCTGGTGCTGTGAGGGAAGATGGCGCCGGCCCGGCCCCGCCGCCACATTTCAGGCTTGATTTCTGGTCTCTGGTTGTTCTTCTAGTCTTTTTTTTTTTCTCTGTCCCTTGTGTTTACATTTTTTATGTCTCTGCTGGTGGTGGTTTCTGGCTATGAAAAGCGCTGATTTTGTGGCAAGAGAGATCGAGGTTTAGCAGGACTCGTAAACGCTGCTTTTCTTGGTCGCCATCTTCCCAGAACTTTGAAACAGCATCTCTGTGAGTTGCAAAGGACCTCACTAAGTAGCTGAGGCTGTCCGTGAACTGTGATCCTCTGGTCTCTGCCTCCCGAATACTGGGATTACAAGTGAGCACCACCACTCCCAGCTTGTTTCTACCTTTACAACAGTGACAACAAACCTTAGAAATGTACATATTTATAGCTCTCCTGAATTTGTCAGCTGAGGTTGTAGGACAACTAGCTAACCTAAAATCTAAGAAAAGATAGACATCCCTCAAAAAGAAGGGTTGAGTACTTTTTGTTTCCTTGGAGCAGACAGAATGAACACCAGCAGAATTCAGTTTACATTTTTAGTGAACTACTAAAGACAGTATAGACTAGCAAGAGAACTGGACCCCAGTGTGCTGCAGATACAGGGGACCAAATCCCACTCAGGCTCTTCTCCCCAGTTTGACTAGATTCTTAAAGGAGACTGTGACAGCACCCCTTATGGGACGAGCCTGGATGAGAGGGGCGATAAGGACTCCATGTCAGAAAGGACATGGAGTTCTTTCTGGATCCTTCTCCTTTCTCTTCTATGAGACAAAGCCTTGAACTGGCTACAGGAAGGGAACCAGAAAACCTTCCCCAGGGAGGAAGATGGAATGTGTGTTGGACTCAGAATTTTATCAGAATAGGAAGGGTTGGGAACACAGAAGGTCACACCCTGGGCCCCAAGGAACTCATGGCTTGCCTAAGATGGAGGCTTAATCAGAATGTCAGTGAATTCCTACTCCTCCCTGCACACAAGACTAACAGCAGTGTAGCAGCAAGTGATGGTTGAGCTCTGTGAGAGTTGCAGGAACAGGGAGACAGATTATTTAACGTGCAGTATACGAGGAAGACCTAAAAATCAAAGGTCCAGCAGACACAGAGAAAGACCTCAGATAGACAGCCTCTGCTCTGAACAGGGGGTGCAGCATAAGGAAGCCTGGGGTGCGTTATGAGTAACCACAACAGCAACAGAGTTCTAACCAAGCTCAAGTCCTGGCTAGGTGGATCAACTTCCTTTCTGTGTAAAAGGTGTTTTCTTTTTTTTTTTCTTTTTTCTTTTTTTTTCCCCGGTACTGGGGATTGAACCCTGGGACATTCAAACTATACCCCCAGCCCTATTTTTTAATTCTTCATTTAGAACAGGGTCTCACTAAGTTGTGAGGGCCTCACTCTGCAACTAAGTAGCTGAGGCTGGCAGTGACCGAGATCCTCCTGTCTAAGCCTCTCAAGTACTGAGATTACAAGTGCACACCACCATGCCTGGCTTGTGTAGAAGCTTTTTAATTTGTTGCCATCCCTTATATTGATTCTTGGATTTATTTTCTGAGCTTTAGGGGTCTTATTGAGGACTCCGTGTCTGTTCCTACATGTTGGAGACTTTGTCCTATGTTTTCGTCTAGTAATTGTAAAGTTTCTGATCTAATTTATAAGCCTATGATCCATTTTGAGTTGACTTTTGTGCAGGGTGAGAGATAGGGGCCCAGTTTTATTTTTCTAATTATGGAAATCAGTTTTTCCAGCACCATTTGTTGAAAGGCTGTCTTTCCTCCAATGTGTGTTTTAGCTGCCTTTGTCAAGGATCATTTGGCTGTAACTGTGTGGATTTGTCTTTGTATCTTCCATTTGTCTGATTCTGTTTTTATGCCAATACCATGCTGTTTTGGTCACTGTAGCTCCATAGTATAATTTGAAATCAGGTATTGTGATGCTTCCAGCATTGTTCTTATTGCTTAGGATTGCTATGACGATTCTAGGTCTTTTGTTTTTCCATATGAATTTTAGGATGGTATGGGAGATTGAACCTAGAGGCAAGCTAGACCCCTTGCCCTATTTTATTTTCATTTTGTTTTTTATTTTTTATTTTTTTGTGGTGGTACTGGGGTTCCTGGAAACCCTTCTCCAGGCTACACTCCCAGACCTATTTTATATTTTTATTTTGGAAACAGGGTCTCTTAAGCCAGCGAGGCTGGCTTCGAACCAGCGCGATCCTCCTGTCTCCGCCTCCCAAGCGTGCGCCACCACGCCCGGCTTTATTTTTATTTTGAAACAGGGTCTCCCTAGGTTGATGAGAATCTCCTTACTTGTTGAGGCTGTCCTTGACTCTGTGATCCTCCTGTCTCAACCTCCCAAGTACTGAGATTGCAGGTGTGTGCTACCACACCCGGCTTTAGTACTGTTATTTCTGTAGAGGAGATTCTTCTGTGTATGTGTGTGCATGTGTGTGCTGCATGTATATATGTGTTACTAGGCATTGAACCCAGGGGCATTCTACCTCTAAGCTCCATCACCAGATTCCCCACCCACTTTAATTTTTGAAATAGTGTCTCACTAAATATCTGAGGGCCTGGATAAGTTTTTGAGGTTGGCCTTGAATTTGCAATCCTCCTATCTTGGCCTCCCAACTACTGGGATGACAGATGTGTGCCAACCATGCTCAGATGATAGAGCAGATTCTTAAGGGACAACTGTTGAAGCTACCAGACACAGAAGTTTTAATAACTGATTAATATGTTAATATCTGTAGTAGATAAATGATAAGGTCGGGTATTTCAGCAGAGAAGAGTACTATAATAACATCAAATAAAAATTCAAGCTAGTTACAGTGGTACACACCTATGACATAGTACTTGGGAGGCTGAGACAGAAGGATTACAAGTTTGAGGTCAGCCGCAGCAACTTCACTAGGCTCTCAGCAAATTACTGAGACCTTGCTTAAAAAAAAATAAAAGGCCCCAGATTCAACCCCCAGTATGAAAAATAAATAAAATAAAAACCCCAGGAATGAAAAACATGGTTATACACGAAGAGCATCTTTAATAAGCTTGTCAGTAAACTTGGCAGGGGAAGACTCTGAGAACTTGAAGACAGCTAATTCAAATTATTGAAGCTGAAATGCAGAGAGAAGAAAGTATAAAAGACAGAACTAAGCTTCAGGACAGAATGGCCCCACCGTGGTCTGGATGTGTAATTGAAGTTTCTAAAGGAGAGTAGAAGAAATACTAAAGATCAGTGGCCAAGATTTTCTAGAAATAATAATAGACACCAAGCCAAAGGTCCTAGGATTGATTAAGCTCAGAGAAAAAAAGCTCAAAAATCAGACAAAAGACAGAAAAAATACCTGGGCATAGCTTATTCAAACTGTTACAACTGAAGATGAGCCTGGTATGGTGGCGCACGCTGTAATCTTAGCATTTAGGAGGCTGAGACAGGAGGATCATGGTTCAAGGACAACCTTAGCTACTTAGTGAGGCCCTCTGCAACTCAGTGAGACCCTGTTTCAAAATAAAAATTAGGGCTGGGTGTGGAGCTCAGAGGTAGAATGCCCCTGGGTTCCATCTTTAATATTGCCAAAACACACACACACACACACACACACACACACACACACACACACACACGCACACTAAAACTGGCGATGAAGAGAAAATATTGAAGGCAGAGGGAAAAGACGTATTATAGAAGAACAATGAATTTGTAGCTCATTCTCACAGATCATGCAAACCAAAAGATATAATTGATGGTGACATCTTTATTTTTTAATTTTTTATTTATTTATTTTTTTTGCAGGTCTGGGGATGAAACCCAGGGGCATTTGACCTCAAGCTACACCCCGTGCCCTGTTTTTATTCTTTATTTTGAGACAGGGTCTCACTAAGTTACAGAAGGCCTCACTATGTAGCTGAGGTGAGGCTATCCATGAACCGCGATCCTCCGGTCTCAGCCTCCCGAATGTTAGGATTACAAGCATGTGCCACCACGCCCGGCTTTCCAGTGACATCTTTAAATGGCTCAAAGGAAAGTGTATTTCAACCACAATTCTGTACCCAGCCAAAAGAATTTTTTTTTTTTTTTTTTTTTTTTTGTGGTTTGTGTGTGTGGTGCTGGGTATTGAACCCAGAGGCATCTGAGCCACACCCCCCCCACACACTTTTTTTATTTGGAAACAGGTTCTTGCTAAGTTGATATGAGCCTTACTGAATTGCTAAGGCTGGCTTTGAACCTATGATTCTCCTATTTCAGCCTCCCGAGAACTGGGACTAAAGGCATGCACCACCATGCCCAGATTGGAATGATCTTCCCAAAATGAAGAAGCAGGATCTGGTGTGGTGGCACACACCTATAATCCCAGCATTTGGGAGGCAGTGACAGGAGGATCACAGATTTGAGGCAGCCTCAGTAATTTAGCAAGAACCTGTTTCAAATAAAAAATAAATAGGGCTGGGAACGTAGCTCGGAGGTAGAATGCCCCTGTGTTCAATTCCTAGTAACACACATACACACTCGCGTACGCACACACAGAAGGGGGAAAAAAAGGAACAAAAACATGTTGGAGATCAAGCAGCTTTCCCCTACAGTAGAACTCTAATAAATACCTGCAGAACTGATGAGGGTCATTTGCAGTAGGGACTCACCCCTAGTAATTAGTGTGGGCAAGAGCAACCAGTGGGTGCTGAAACTAGTGGAAGTATAAAAAATAGAATATTTGTATAATCTCAGAATATCTCTCTATAAGATACTTGCTAATTACAAAGGAAAAACAAATTGTTTCATGGCAGAGAAACCTAATAGATACCCCTAAGCACTGGTCAGAATTTACAAGCTCTAGTAATAAGACTTGATGACATCTCAGCCTATTTCTGTTATTCTTGCCAGAAGTGTAGTCTTAGTTTGGTCTTGAGAAAGTATCCACCGCCCAGATGAAGTCCCTTCTACAAAATAACTGACCATTGTGCTTCAGAAGTGTGCGCGAAGGAGAGAGAGAGAGGTACGCTGGGCACACTTGGAGACCAGAGAGGCCAAGAAGACATGACGGTGGAGCACCGTGTGGATCAGGAAAAGGGCACCGATGCTGGCACTAGTGAATTTCAGATGCCTGTCAATTAGTGACACTATGTCAACATCAATAAGTTTCAATATTTATACAGTTATATAATGCAGTAATATTAAGGGATGCTGGGTAAAGGATATACAGGGATTTTTTTTTTTTTTTTTTTTTTGGTGGTACTGGGGTTCCTGGAAGCCCTTCTACCTCCGGGATACACTCCCAGACCTACTTCATATTTTTATTTTTGGAAACAGGGTCTCTTAAGCCAGCGCAGCTGGCTTCAAACCTGCATGATCCTTCTGTCTCTGCCTCCCATGCGCGGAGATTACAAGCGTGCACTCCTGGCGCTATACAGGGATTTTGTATACTAGTTTTGTAGTTTTTCTGCTAATGCAAAATTGTTTTAAAATAAAGTTCAAACAATGTAAAAAGAAAATGGCCTCTGGTGTCTAGGCCATAGTGGACAGTAGTATTTCATATGTTCATAGGGAAGTTGTGAAGGTCCTATCCTGTGCTAGGTTCAGTGTCTGCTTGCCATAGGAATCATAAGAAAACAGGCACCCAGGAGCATGTTGCTTGTTCAAGAGCCAATAAAGTCATGTAAACAAGCCATTTGTCATTGTTAAGGAATATCTGTAACATGTGCAGATGAAAGTGTAGTGAGTGGACAGTAGAACCTCTAATGTTTATCAGTGGAAATTTAAAAATCTTATTTAGCCAAGTGTGGTGGCGCACGCTTGTAATCCCCACGTTTGGGAGGCAGAGACAGGAGGATCGGGCAGGTTCGAAGCCAGCCGCGCTGGTGTAAGAGTCCCTGTTTTCAAAAATAAAATGGGTCTGGGAGTGTAGCCCGGAGGTAGAAGGGCTTCCAGGAACCCCAGTACCACCATAAAAAAAAATAATAATAATAATTTATTTAGAGATGTTTGGGATTTTTTTTTCTTAGCGGTCCTGGGGATGGAACCCAAGGGCATTCTGCCTCCAAGGTACACCCCTTGTCCTATTTTTTAGTCTTTTTTTATTTTTTGAAATGGTCTCACTGAGTTGTAAAGGGCCTCACTAAGTAGCTGAGGCTGTCCACGAACCACGATCCTCTGGTCTCCACCTCCTGAATGCTGGGATTACAGGGGTGCGCCACCATGTATGGCTGGAATGTTTGGGATTTAAATAACTTTGTGTCAGGTTGAAATCTTCATGTTAGATGTTTTTTGCACTTGTCACCAGCAACAAAAACTTTAGGGTAAAGCCGGGCGTGGTGGCTCACGCTTGTAATCCCTGCACTTGGGAGGCTGAGACAGGAGGATTGCACAGGTTTGAAGCCAGCCTCAGCTACTTAGTGAGACCCTGTTTCTAAATAAAATATAAAATAGGTCTGGGAGTATAGCCCGGAGGTAGAAAGCCCCTGGGTTCCACCCCCAGTACCCCCCCAAAAAAAAAAAAGCTTTAGGGTATGGGGCAGCCTAACAGATTCACTAGAGTTCTGTTTGGCTACCATTTGCTTCCTACAGTATAACCTGAATAAGAAAGGAGGGAATGAAGAAAAGAGGGAAAAGGAAAAACAAAGACAGACTCTAGTCTAGTACTGTATTTCAGGGTCTATTTGATTCGTAGCTTGTGGACTGTGCTGAAAGCCCCTGGGAATTCAAGGGCCCCGAGAGGGAAGGGGTGGGTGGCTGCGGGTCTGCCCAGCAGTGGGCAGGTAGGGTGGTATTGGAGGTCCAGTGAACTACCTCACTGCCTCTTTCTTTCTTTCTTTCTTTCTTTCTTTCTTTCTTTCTTTCTTTCTTTCTTTCTTTCTTTCTTTCCTTCCTTCCTTCCTTCCTTCCTTCCTTCCTTCCTTCCTTCCTTCCTTCCCTCCTTTTTTTTTTTTTGGTGGTACTGGGGATGAAACCCGGGGCATTCTACCTCCAAGCACAACCCCCAGCAGTATGTTTTATTCTTTATTTTGAAACAGGGTGTCACTGAGTTGTGAAGAGCCTAAGTAGCTGAGGGTGTCCACAAACCGTGATCCTCCTGTCTCAGCCTCTGGAATGCTGGAATTACAAGTGTAATTCCACCGTGCCCACCATGGACCACCAAGCCCAGCTGGAACTTTGCCTTTTTTTCTGTCCTAGAGTGTCTGAGTCTTATGATTTTGCCATCACAAGAAGTTTTTTGTTTTTGAAGGTAGATATGGTAGGGAGGTGATTCCAGTTATTAGAACCTGTCTTCAGGAAGAGAATTTAAGATGGAAAGGGCTTTCATTTCGGACAGGTCCCAACTGTTCTCTCTTTTGCTTACAAAAATAATGAAGTGGCAATAGGACTATGGTATTCTGAGGCTGGACAAGATGTAAGTGAGGCACAGCCTTTTTTCCCTTGTTTTTGCCTCACTTATCACTGCTGTTTTATGTCCTCTAAGTCACTGGTTAGTTGCCTTCAAAAGTCTTTCGCAGCACCTGACTTCCATATAGAGCTTTGGCACCCTGTCTCCAGGCGTGTTTCTTACTGTCAGTGACAGAGGGATGGAGTGTACCAAGTTCAGGGCAGACCAGCAGGAATTTGGCTTTTTTTGCTCAAAATTGAGGGAACTAACTTTAGGAATAAAAGTAGAGCACTGACTCTCCTTCCCTAGGAAAGCAGGGGTGCTGCACTCACATTGCCTCCATTAGAGGGCTGCCAACATGGTCCCAGGCCCCTTGCTCAGTGTCCAGCAGCAGAATGTTCTTGCCTGCCCCCTTTGTTTTTATAATGGAATCTCAGATGTGCTAATTTAGGCCCAGAGGAGATAATATTGAAGTCTGGATTTTGACACCAAGATGTTTGTAAAAATTGATAGTAAAATGACTACCCTTTTCTTGGTGCAGAATTCCAAAAACTGTGGAGGAGTGTCGCTGTGGATTCAATGGATGAGGAGAAAATTGAGGAATATCTCAAGCGACAGGGTATTTCTTCCATGCAGGAATCTGGACCAAAGAAAGTGGTATGTAATCTCAATAATAATAATTCAGTCCTCTAAGCTCTTAGCTGCTTCTATTCAGTTCTTTGTGTGTGTGTGTGTTATTCAGTGAATTTTTAGGACGAATAAAAAGAGGAAATTTAATGTCTGTGATCTCTCCCCAAATGACTATAACTGCAGCCCTTCATGACTTTCTTTTATTACTCAGTTTATTGATTATTTTAATATTGTGATATTAATAGTTTGAGTATATAGAATAGAGAATAATATTATAACTCTTCATGAGTTTCTCTACTTCTCAGTTTTTCATATATACTTTAGGTCTTTTTAGCCTTATGCAGGTAATGGTAGATAGAACTTTAGACTTGATAACAGATAGAAACAAATAACTTCATTGCCTCACTTTTGTTGTACCCCCTTAGTGCCTAGGATAGTTCTGTTAACTTTTTGTGCTGGGCTATTTATTCCTGATTGTGTCTCTCTCATGGTAACAGAAATCCCTGGGTTGTTTGGAGGTCGGGTGAGTGCTGTGAATGTGAGTATGTGAGGGTGGCCACAAAAAGCAGGGCAAGAGGCCCAGAGCTCTGCATCCTGAGTGTGGATTTCTGGGCATGCTTAGTAAATCCTCAGCATACTACCCGCTGGGGTCACTGTTTCTAACAGGTTTTACCTTTTCCTTTAGGCCCCTATTCAGAGAAGGAAAAAGCCTGCTTCACAGAAAAAGCGACGTTTTAAGACTCATAACGAACACTTGGCTGGAGTGCTGAAGGATTACTCGGACATTACTCCTGGTAAATAGGGAATGCATTTGTCCTTGAACAAAGAGTTACATACAATCAAGACTTCTCTGCTGATACTTGGAATCTGAAGACTGCCTGTCTTCCCATTCTGCTTCCTGGGACCGAGGCAAGGAGCAGCTCCGTTTACAGAACAAGTGTGAATTACCAAACTCAAAGCTTACTTCAGTCGCATCGTCTGATGAGAAATGTGATCTTCCCGTTAGCCTTCTGCTGCTTCTTGGGAGAATACAGGTGTCTCTGCTATTTATCTCTACTTCTGAATGTTGGTCCTGGTTCTTTTTTTTTCTCTTTTATTACTTTAGAGCAAGTTGGCAGGTAGTCTTGAATGCAATATTTGTTTATTCCAAAAGAATGTATTTATAATAAAATCACTGTAGAAGGATTTTTAAGAAGTTAGTGAATTCAGTTATGTTTCTTCATTCTGGGAAATGGCTGGACGCAGGTTTGGGATGTTAAGATTCCTGGAATCTGCACTGTGGGACTGAGCATGTGGATTTCACCATTGGAATGCAGGGCATGCTTGTTAGCAAGTTAAGCAATAAAGGTACATGAAATGTAATTGTTAATGTTTTCTTTTTAAAGCACAAATCAGCCAGGTGTGGTATCCCGCTATTTGTAATCCCAGTATTTAAGAGGCTGAGACAGGAAGATCACAGGTTCAAGGACAGCCTCAGGAACGTAGCTGAGACTTAGAAACCTAGTGAGACCCTGTTTCCAAAAAAAAAAAAAAATTGCCAGGCATGGTGGCGCACGCTTGTAATCCCCACGCTTCGGAGGCTGAGACAGGAGGATCGCGCTGGTTCGGAGCCAGCCTCTCTGGCTTAAGAGACCCTGTTTCCAAATAAAAAAATAAAGGTCTGGGAGTGTAGCCAGGAGGTAGAAGGGCTTCCAGGAATCCCAGTACCACAAAAAAAAAAAAAAAAAAAATTCCATTTATATGCTGGGCGTGGTGGCGCACGCTTGTAATCCCCGCGCTTCGGAGGCTGAGACAGGAGGATCGCGCTGGTTCAGAGCCAGCCTCTCTGGCTTAAGAGACCCTGTTTCCAAATAAAAAATATAAAATAGGTCTGGGAGTGTAGCCGGGAGGTAGAAGGGCTTCCAGGAATCCCAGTACCACCAAAAAAAAAAAAAAAAAAAAAAAAAAATTCCATTTATATGCTGGGCGTGGTGGCGCACACTTGTAATCCCTGCGCTTGGGAGGTGGAGACAGGAGGATCATGCAAGTTCGAAGTCAGCCACGCTGGCTTAAGAGACCCTGTTTCCAAATAAAAATATAAAAATGGGTCTGGGAGTGTAGCCCGGAGGTAGAAGGGTTTCCAGGAACCCCAGTACCACCAAAAAATAAAATAAATAAATAAATAAATAAATAAATAAATAAACAAATAAATAAATAAAATAAAAAATAAATAGATAAAAAGGGCTGGGGATGTAGCTTGGAGGTAGAGTACTCCTGGGTTCAATCCTCAGTACCACCAAGAAATAATTTAAAAAAAAAAAGCAAAAATCAAGAGTTTAGTCTCTTGGATTTAGAAAGTCACAGTCCGATACTATCTTGAACAAGAATGGAGGGAGTCTTCTAGCCAACCTCAACCCTGATGTGGCTTGTCCTGAGGATCTGGGGTTCTGCTGGAGGAGACAGCCTGCCCTGTGTTATTGGCCCAGCGCATGAGAGCCGTTATCAAGTGTATGTGGGTTCAAAGGTAGTGGTGACTTGGGGAAGTTGCTGTGTCTTCTGTGGCAGAGAACCCACTTTCTGTATCTGTGTTTCTATATGGTCTGCTGTGGCCTTTGGGTTGATTTTTCATCACAGATTAAAATTGCATTGATTTATAAAAATGAGGTTTGGTGTTCTCAAAAAAGGCAGGATGGTAACCCCAAACAGTACTTTGGTCAGGTTACTGGAGAGTTTTTGCTTTTTTTAGTTCTTATGTTTTTTTTTGGTACTGGGGACTGAACTCAGGGGCATTCTACCTCCAAGCTACACCTCCAGCCCTATTTTATTTTTAAACAGGGTCTTGCTAGGGTGATGAGAGTCGCACTATTTGCTGAGGCTGTCCTTAAACCTACCGTCCTTCTTGTCTCAGCCTCCCAGGTACTAGGATGGTACTTGCCCAGTGTTTTTTTAGTTTTTATCCTGTCTCTGTAATTCTGTCCATTTAGTGGCATATGTTTGCTTTATCTTGTTTTTACTTTTTCATTCAAACATGGCATGAAATTTTAAATTGAGAATCCCTGTGACAATTCAGAATCTAGGAAACTCAACCTGTCTTGCTTTGTGTCTGAAGAGGAGCTGTAATGTCTCACGGTATGAACCTAGTGATCTTGAGCCAGCTCACCTCCAAGCTCATGCCTACTTGTGTGGTTGGGATGCTCCATCCTGTTTCACAGGCTGGGTCTAGAGATACATCTGAGTGCCTAACGCTTCATCTTGTTTTGCAAGGCGACAGACCTCCATCACTTGTTCTAAGACAAGATGTTTTACTACCAGTTGTGTGTTATTAGTGACTTCTAGTTAAGTCCATACTTTGTGGACTGGCCTGATAATTGATTTTTGTTAACTTATCTAAAGTTTATTTCAGAAACGAAGACATTGAGATCTAGAGAAATGAAGTGTCTTGCCAAGTTTCCGAGTTCTCTAGCTCTCTCTTGTTCGCTTGCATTTTTTTTTCTCTAAGCCTCAATCCCAGGTGCCCTGTGTCAGAGCAGCCCCTCTGTGGCAAGGTGTTGGGGTGGTGTCATCAGGTGGCGTGGGAGGAGCACATAGTCTTTGTGCACAATTTCATAGGAGCTCCTTTGCGTTTGCTGGCCAGAATGACAAGAAATTAATCTTTTAGCAGTTCTTCTGGGTTTCTAAAACTTCCATCAGAAATTCCAAGTTAAAGTTGTACTCTCGCCTGTGCCCCCTTCTGTTGAATGTGCTGCCATTTAGAAGCGAGTCGGACTGGGCACAGCTGGTGAGCTAAAAGGCTGTGACAGTCCTTAGTGCTTTTAATCTATAATTCATCACAATCATGTGAGGCTTTTAGGGGATAGCTAAGAGAAATGTAGTTAAGCCTAGACAAAGTGTTAAAAAATTGTTCTTTGGCTGCTGCTGTCACAGCGTATAAATGTGGCCAGATGATGGTGGGACACTAGGGACCTGTTGTGCAGAGTATTAGAGTAAAGGCACTGCAGATCAGCCTGTTATTTTCAGCCTTAGATTCCTTTTGTGAGCTGTTTGTTTGAAATCACTAGCAGCAAAAACATGTTCTGAAATGTAGCAGTTATGTGGGACTAGGGCATTGAGTTTATCATTTTCCCAGTTCTTTTGTGTGTGTGAGTGGTACTGGGGATTGAACCCATGGTGTTCTACCTCCAAGCCACACCCCCAGTTCTATTGTATTTTTATTTTGAAACAGAGTCTCACTATGATCCTCCTGTCTCAGCCTCCGGAATACTGGGATTACAAGTGTGCACCACCACACCTGGCTTTCTTCCCCAGTCCTGGCTTTCTTCCCCAGTTCTTATCAGTTAATGACATTGAGGATGAGACTTGCTGGGCATAGTGGCACACACTGAAGGTTCAAGGTTAGCCTCAGCGAGTTAATGAGACCCTGTTTCAAAATAAAAAATTAAAAGGGGAGGGGTTTAGGGGTATAGCTCAGAGGTAGAATGCCCCTAGGTTCAATCCCCAGTACCAAAATAAAGATGATTCTCACTCTCCCCTCTTCCATTCAGCTACTGTTTTTGCTTTCAGGTGGTCATTTGTGGGAGGGTTTGGGGTTTCCTAAGGTCTCACTGATGGTTAGCAAGCTGAGACGTGCATGCACCTTCTACAGTGATTTATCATTTTCCCAGTTCTTTTGTGTGTGTGAGTGGTACTGGGGATTGAACCATGGTGTTCTACCTCCAAGCCACACCCCCAAAGCCGCAGCAATGGCCTGTTCACACTCCTCTCCTGAGAGCTCATTCCCCAGTGTGTACTTTGTGGCCTTGTCCTGAGAGAAGAGTTGTTCAGTGCAAATCACAGGGGTGGGAAGGTCTGGGGAGCCTCTTGGAAAACATTTCTCAGACTAACCTGGGAATACTGTCCCTAATCTGTCCTGTTACTGTTGTGGGAAGCACACTTCCAAAACAGGGACATTGTGCTGTGGCTTTCCTCTGGCTGTAGTTTAAAGAACAAAACACATTTTCCTTCATGAAAGATTTCTATTAAGGATAACTGTGCATGTCTAGAGGGGTCTGGTTTTGTAGGGTGACGGCGTGTGGACCTGGTTGAGTACTTGGATGGGAGGAATCACATGGTTGGGTGGACAGGGCCCCGACGCAGGCCCTTCAGACCCTGGGCTGCAGTACTCTTCAGCTCCATGTTTGGAGCGGAGCCAGCACACTCCCGTGACAGGGGTTTTCAGACCCCAGTGAAACCCAGGGACTTTTCAACTGGCCACAACTTTTCAGGGTTCATACTTGAAAGAACATTTAGCAGAGCTAAACATGCTCACCAGCTGGGCGTGTTGACGTGCCCTGTAATCCCATTACATGAGGCTGAGATAGCAGGATCACAGGTTCATGGACAGCCTCGGCAAGTAGTAAGACTCATCAAACTAGTGAGACCCTGTTTAAAAAATAAAAATAAAACAGAACTGGAGGTGTACCATGAAAATAGAATGTTCCTGGGCTCAATCCCTAGTACGGGGTGGGGGGTGTGGATATCACTGTATAAAATAACATGCTCGCCAAGGCCTGCATTATAATTTTAAGGGGAAAGTACTCCTCTTTTCAAGCAAATGACAACAACTTAGGTTGACTTAAAGCATCTGTCATAATCAAGTTTGTTTGTTTTTTTGGTGGTACTGAGGCTTGAACCCAAGGGGCATTCTACCTCTGGGCTATATTCCCAGCCCTATTTTTATTCTTTTTTGAAACTGGATCTCACTAAGTTGCAGAGGTCCTTACTAAGTAGCTGAGGCTGTCCCCGAACCAGCGACTCTTGTCTTAGCCTCTCAAGTACTGGGATTACAAGTGTGCACTGCCACGCCCGGCTCCCAATCAGGTTCCTGATTTGAAATTAGCAAGCACATAGAGTGAACTTTCCAAGTGGAACAAAAGGACACACGTTCTCTCCTTCCACCCTCCACCCCCAGAAGTGAGCTTGTGTGCAGGCTGGCCCCGATGTTGTTTTTACTCAGGGACAAATCACGTTATTGTTTGTGGAACTATGCTCTCCTGCCCCTTCAGGAATGTCTGTGACCTGCTCTCCTGAGAGAGAGAGCTCTTTCACAGGGGAGCTACAAAGAGGGCAAGGATTCTCATAGCATGTTGACCTTTTGGGGGATTTAGAGATAGTTAGAGAGCCAGACCATTTTAGGGGAGCATTCATACAAGTGGCATGTCAGTGCCACTTGGGATGTTCAGCAGTGGTAGAAGCTTTGAAAAATGTTTCCTAATTTAGGGTTTTTTTGTCAAATTGCTGACTACTTATAGTCTATCATGAGAATGGTTAGAGTTTTAGTAGGTGTGTGTTGCTAGGGATTGAACCTAGGGGCATTTTAGCTCTGAGCTACACCCCTAGTCCTGTTTTATTTTTTATTTGGAGACAGTCTCACTAAGTTGATGCAAGCCTAAGTTGCTGAGGCTGGTTTTGAACCTGTGATTCTCCTGTCTCTGCCTTCCAAGTACTAGGATTATAGGCATATGCCACTGCACCCAGCTTTGTATAAGTATTTTGAGAACCAGTATTTCAGAAAACACATCACTTACAGTAAACGTTCTTTGGCTTTCTAAGAATGTTATAAAATTCTCCTATCATGAGAGGATGTGACAAAATGGTTCTAAGTTGAAGAGTAAGAGAGCAACTATGTGCTAATCCTTTCTTTGTGTGGTACTGGAGATGGAGCCCAAGGGTATTCTACATCTGAACTACACCCCAGCCCTTTTTTATTTTTAAATTTAAAATGGTCTCCCTACATTGCTAAGGATGGTCTCAAACCTGAATCTCTTGCCTCAGCCTCCCAACTGCTGGGATTCTGTACACCACTATGCCCAGCTCAATACAACTTTATTGTTGGTGGGGGGGATGTACTGGGGACGGAATCTCCAGGGATGCTCTGCATCCAAGATACATCCTCATCCCTATTTTATTATGAAACAGGATCTCACTAAGTTTCTGAGGGTGGCTCCAAGTCTGTGATCCCCCCTGTCTCAGCCTCCAAAGTATTGGGATTACAGGCATGTGCCACTGTGCTTGGCCCAACACTTATAATAGGGAGGTGTGGTCTTTTTGCCAGTTATGGAGTGTCTTGAATGTGGCAGTGAAATGGAATATGGGAGGAAATCTGTCCGTATTCTTAGCCACTGAGCTAAGCTTGTCCACTGAGCATGTGTTGTCTAGCGCCCCCACAAGTAATCTTGAATTCCCTTCCCTTGACACAGACACCAGGAATTCTTGTGTTCTGAGATACTCTCAGGACCCGGTGATGCAGTAGGGTGGTGGGCTTTGGGGTGGGGGTAATCACAAATTACTCCAGCCACAGAGCAGGCCTGGCATTTTACAAGCACCAGGTTTGGTGAAGCTCACACCTAGATGTGATCAACCCCAGGTGCTGTCAGGTTCTTTCCAACTTCCCTTAATTTTTAACTCATAGAAGTAGGAGGCATATTATTTCAGATGCCAGTTTTAGCTAGTTTATAATTATATTAGCCCTGTGTTCACAAGGGAGAGTACATTTGGTAATGAAACAAAAAGATGTCTCATCTTTCTGGAGCCTATAAATTGGGATTTTTTAAATAGGAGAGCGAGAACAAGAGCAAATCAACAGATCTGCCTTTTTCTTATCCCATGCTCCCAATTCCACAAGATACTGCATTCATTCTTGTTCAGTAGTGACAGAAAAGACAGTTTTTCAGAGACCGAAGTGGGTGCTCAGCTCCTTGCTCAGTGGGAGGGAATCTAGAATGTGAGCTGGAGTGCCAGATGCCACCCAGCCTTGTCCCTTGCAACACAGTGAGGATCAGGCTCCCATTCACTGGAAGGGTCCTTGTGGAAACGTATCAGTTAGGAACTGTACTCCGCGTGGCCTGAGGGGTAAAGGTCCTCCAGGACCGCCGCCTTCAGTTCCTGGGCTCTGTGCGATCACTCGTGCTTCTGAGTTGGACGATCACAGATGGGCTGAAGGCAAAGCCATGGTCCAGAGTGCCCTGGAGAGCAGAGCTGAGCATGGGCCTCAGAGCCTGGGCGGCGTGGAGCGCTGCCTGTGAGTCTCCAGCTATTTGTGAGTTCCTAGAGACCGGAAGACAGCGACGATGGCCTGCAGCTGGTGTATTCTCCTCTGGAGAAGGGGCCTGAAAGCCAAATCAGCAGAACCAAAAGAAAGAAAAAACAAAAACAACAACTAGGGCCCCACACCAAGAACTATTAGAAGGGGGAATGAGTGAAAATGTAGAACCTTGGCTGAGGCAGCAGAAAGCTACATGTGACATTTTAATGGATTCTGAATAATTGTGAGCTCAAGCTTTGTAGGCTGAGGTGGATGATAGCCGAATTCAGTAAAAGGCATCTCAGGTATGTGACTACAGAGTTACTGGGGATTGAGCCCCAAGGGCATTCTACCTCTGAGCAACACCCCCAGTCCTATTTTGAAACAGGGTCTCACTTTGTTGCAGAGGGCCTCACTAAGTAGCTGAGGCTGGGTACAAACCCAGATCCTCCTGTCTCAAATTCCCAAGTACTGGGATTACAAGCGTGTACCACCACGCCCAGTTTAGGGAGATCTTTTTTGGCCTGCAGCATCAGTGTTGATGACCAAGTGCCTTCAGCAGTGCTCTGCAGAGGACATCCCTGGACATCCTCTCCCACTCCTGTTTTCTCCCTTCACCTCTCTGTGTGTAGCTCAGGGGCCAATGCTTAGCTCTGCCAGGCCTGAATATGGAAACCTCTGGTCTCTAGTCTGCGGTGTGGGACATGTTTGGTTGATCTTGCATAAAAGAATTTGGCAAGCAATTTCAAGCTGGAATAAGTACTTTATTTAAAAAAAATGACAATAGAAAAGTACCTTTCAACAGTTTAAAAAGGCATAACAGACTGTTAAGAGGCCCAGTGTTCCTCAGAGGCAAGCACAAGTCTCACCAAGAGCAGGCAGTGCTAGAGTCTTAGGCAGCTCCGCCCCTTAAGGTAGGAGAGAGCCCCTCGCTCCTGCCTTGTCTTGTGATGACCTTTAAAATCTTACTATTGTTCTAGTGAAAAAAAGTGCAACAAACAAAATCTCCAAACAACCATATAATCATTAAAATGACGTGAACACAAAGTGAGCAGACCAGTAAGAAAGACCGTGATCATGTCTAACTACATTAGCAGTTGCAAATTCTTAAGTCAGTATAATTTTACACATGACTCTTACAATGGGGAAAGGGAGAGACTGAGTTGTCACAGACTCTGGAAATGTGTCATTTTAAAACACCGGACTGACTTGTCTTAAAAGACTTCAAGCATTTCCTCCTCGTGACCACTGGTTACCTGGCCTCCCCTGTGCTTGATCTCGGTTTGGCTAAGTTTTGCAAAATCACTTGGGAGATGTGGGCTGCACATTGCAGCCACATGGGACGGACAAAACCAGTCCCTGATGAAGCAAGGCTGGCGTCCAAGCCAAGGTCCTTCCTTATTTGTGAGCTGACTGCAGGTCCACTGGCGCAGTCAGTCACACGCAGGTGCATGCCATCGTAAAACAAGAAAACCACAAAGCCTAACACTCGACACACAGTCCATATAATCACAGCCGAGCTCCAGGGCTTTCTCAGGGCACGCTCTAATCGGGAATTGCTCCTCAAGTCTTCTTTGCCCCCTTCTGGATGTGCCATAAAGGCAGCTTCTGGAGGCTTTGATTGTCTTGCAGGAAAATCCTATAGGAACTGGGATCACAGACCCAGAACAGTAGAAAACAATTCTAACATCTAACACCATATTGCTAATGTACCCTGGACACTCGCCAGGCAGACAAGATTCTATAAGTTAACAATTCAGTTCTGGAAATTTGGATACTATTTCAAAACATGCCTCAAACATGCAGCTTATTTTAGAGGGAAAAAATACTTTTAATTATAAGCATTCAAGTCATGCACAAAACTTGTGATCCAACCCAGTGTAAGAATCCATCCAGGAATAAGATGTTTGGTATAAAAATACTCACTTTCTTGGTTTTATTGTTGACTTCTCTTATGTTTTGTTTGAAAATATCTCCAAACTGTACAGAAATGTATGTCACACCATGCATTCACAAATAACACACTATTTCTTAAAATTATACAGTGTAAAAGAGTAAAACATTTTTATTATATTTTTTCGGGTAAAACAGATGTGTGATAGAGGCTGTGGCAAAGTCTTGAAGGGATCAAAACTGGGCAAGGCTTTCTCAAGTCTGAAACAGAAAGAAAACATGTTGGGAAAGTAGATCTCAAAACCACAGTCAGGTCTCCTGGTGCCGTGGCTGGGAAACCCACAGAACATTCACAAGTGATTCCCTGCGAGTGTATGGGTGTGAAGGTAAACATACACTTCTGTCTCTCCAAATAAAAACGTGTGGTACTGCGGGTTGAAGCCAGGGGCATTCTACCTCCAAGCTATACCGTAGCTGTATTTTATTTTATTTTACTTTATTTTTTTGTGGTTCTAGGGGTTGAACTCAGGGGCACTCTACTTCTGAGCTGCACCCTCAGCCCTATTTTATTTTTATTTTGAAACAAGGTCTCTCTAGGTTGATGGAAGTCTTCCTACTTGTTGAGGCTGTCCTCAAACCTGTGATCCTCCTGTCTTTGCCTCCCAAGTATTGTGCCACCGTGCCCATTTTAACAGTCTCATTTTAAAAATACACAGGTAGCATGTATTTAATTTCCATTTGTTAGGTGGGTGTGCTACTTAGTGAGGACCTCTGCAACTTAGTGAGACCCTGTTTCAAAATAATAAAAAACAGGTCTGGAGGTGTAGCTTGGAGGTAGAAAGCCCCTGGGCTCAATCCCCAGTACCACCAAAAAGAAAAACAAAAAAACATTTGTCATCTCTTACATAACAGAAACTTTTTAAGACCTTCCTTGAAGTTGCAAGAAAATGCTCATGTGTTTGTCTTGAGGCAGAAAAAAGGGCCTTCAAACAACCACTGAAGTCTTTAACTCCATCCATCTAGATTTACTGTTACTTGTGGTGCTGAGGAAAATCTAGGGCCTTATATGTGCCAGGCAAGCACTCTACCACTGAGCTAGACCCCCCAGCCCTTATCCTGGATTTTCTTAAACACAGCTCTGTCTTGCTTGGGTTTACCTGATGTCAAGGATACACTGTAATACCTCTACTGTTGCCAGGCAAGGGTGGCCCATGCCTGTGATCCCAGCTATTGGGGAGGCTGAGGTAGAAGGATCCTCGCCAGCCTGGGCAACTCAGCAAGACCCTGTCTCAAAATAAAAAAGGGCTGGGGATGTACCTCAATGGTTGAGCATTTGCATAGTCCCCAGTACCACCCCAAACATCTCTCTGTGATCCTGTCATTCATTTTATTCTCCCTTGCTTTCTCCAACCCCAACATGCCAGACTCACATCTGCGGTTGTAGGAAAGTTACAAGGTTACCGACAAGCAAATCATTATATATATATACAAAGGGCTCACATGATTCTTATAACCTCATCTCCTAATATGGGGAGAGAAGGGGACAGCATGAGATTATACCTAGCATAAATAAGATACAGAAAGCAGAAAGGTAATTAATGTACGTATCACCCCCCATCCCTCTCTAATACTGTATATGGCCCAGAGAGTCTCTCTCCTCTTGTTTACATTAGGGAGAGCTCCTGTGACTCCAGGTTGCTTAGGGAACCACTAGATTAACTGAAAGGGTTTATCTCCCAGAGTGTCAGCTCTCTTGCAGGGAGGGGGCGGAGGACATGAGCCAGTTTTGTTATTTTTTAAGTCTAAATTCTTAACTAACAGTAACTTCAGGCCTCGGACTGGGTTTCTTACCTCACTGCAAACACTGAATTAATCCTAACATGAACTGTGGTTTCCTGTACAGAGAAACTAAGCTAATCCATGACCCAGCCCTACGCCTGCTTTCTCTCAGCGTCAAGATTTGTCTCTCAGGCAGATCGTGGTCCGGACAGCCTCAGCTACTTAGGCCCTCTGCAACTCAGTGAGACCCTGTTTCAAAATAAAGAATAAAAATATAGGGCAAGGGTTCCATCCCCAAATCTGCAAAAAAACAAAGTCTCTCAGAAGTGAACAAGTCCTTCGGGACTACCTCATTTTCTGATTTTTTGCTTTCCCTGGTGCCTAGCACAGGGATGGGGACTCAGTTTATACTGGCACATGCTCAGTATTGAAGAAATTGAAGCGGGCGCGTCCGTTCACACCCCGTTTCTGGTGCAGGCCACAGCTCTACAACACTTGGTGAGAAGGCCAGGCACCAGGCACCGCACCTTGCCACCTCCTCCTGCCCGAGGGCCTCCGTCCCGCACCCAGCCGTTGGTGCTGCTCTTTCCCACACAGCGCCGCCACCACCGCTGTGGGTTTCCTCTCTGGAAATGAGCTCTGTGAATTGCCTCCCACTTCCCAACGGGCAGCAAGGGATGGCGCTCCTCCACACTCCCACCCTCTCAAGTCTCTTCAGTGACGCCCAAGCCCCAGGTCCGTAACATCCTTCAAGGCCCCAAAAGCTCTGTCCCAGGCAAGTTTTTGCCCCCCACGCAGCTTATTCAAATGCTTTCTCCCTCAGCTCACCTTCCCGATCCCTCCTGACCGCAGCACGTCCTACTGGCCGTTCTCACTGTCCGGCCATTTGGCTGCCACAGGGGGCAGCTTCTAGCCCCACTTTCCTCAAGGACAATCGCCCTCCTCTCTCACCTCCACGCGCACACAGCAAAAACACACTTGTTTCACCCAGATGCTGGCATCCTGGAGCAAGCGAGGCGGGAGTGATAGGCTACTGAGGGTGTGGCACTGAGAACTGGGCCTAGTCCTGTTAACACCCTCAGGGCCAGGAGGCCGTGCACCTACTGGGCAGCTTCGGTCCATGGATCGGGACCTTCTGCAGGAAGCTGATGCTGCTGGGGCGAGAGGAAGGCACCTCCAGCGTCTGGGGCATTAAGCAGCCCATCCATCTACAGTGCTGCACCCCTCTCCTTGCACAGGAAGGAGGCATAAAGGTGTGCTGAATTCTGGCTCATTAGAAAGGCTGAGATCTTGAAGTGTGTGGGGGCCATGGAAGGAAGGAAAGGAGCCTCTGTAGCTCCCTGAGCTTTCCAGAACTGTGCCATGCAGACAGAATTCTCACATGGGAAAAGAATGTGTTCACATTGCCATCGATGTTCCCAGACTGAACAGAAGGTCAAGCTGTGGCTATTTTCAGTCCCTGTAAACAAGGAAGAGGTTTAGCTAGGAACAGAGTTCAGACCTTGGAATGTTACTAACAAGGATATTTTAAACAGTCCAAAGACATTGGAACACGAAGCACCACAGTGGGGGACAGCGGGCGCGTGGAGGGTCGGGCTGAGGAGGGGCGGTCGCCACGGCGCCTTTCCCAGCTCACATCTGCACGTCTCCGGTAGGTCACAGCTGTGCCAATCTGATGACGCTGTGCCAGATTTTGTAAGGAACATAATAAAGTTCTAAAATGGGAGGTTTTAGTAGCCTGTGATGTGATAGCAGCACTCAGTACTTGGGGAGAGTCGCTGATGCCTGTGGGCTCAGGACACTTGCAAGCTCACCTGGCTTGCCCAAAGGTGCGACCCTCACTCCACTTCCCAGTGTTGAGTCAGAACCTGCCCAGGTGCCCGTGAGGCTTTTCAGAGCCGAGAGAAAACCTTCCTTCGGTGCTTCCCCATCCATCTGTCTATAGTCGACCTAATTACTAGTGAGTTTTTCCCCAAGAGTTTATCCCTGTAACATTTATTCATTTTAATCAGAAGTCAGATAAGGAATATTCCCCTCTGTCTAACTGCAAATAAATGTGGGGTGTCATATGACCAATATTTATAATTAATGAGTGGTTTAGTTCTTATACCCTCTATCTTATTTTTAAAAAAATCAAACTGATATTGTATTTAAAGAAAAAAAAAAAAAAACAACAGATAACAGCCGGGCATGGTGGCACATGCCTGTACTCCCAGTACTTGGGAGGCTGATACAGGAGGGTAGTGGGTTCAAGGACAGCCTCAGCTACTCATGAGGCCCTCTGCAACTTAGTTCTTTCAAAATCAAAGATAGGGCTGGGATAGCCAGGCACGGTGGCGCACACTTTTAATCTCAGTACTTGGGAGGCTGAGACAGGAGGATCACAGATTCACAGCCAACCTCAGCTACTTGGCGAGGCTCTGTTTCTAAAAATAAAGAATAAAAAATAGGGCTGGGGGTATAGCTTGGAGGTAGAATGCCCCTGGGTCGATCCCCAGTACCACAAAAACAAAATAAAAACAAGCACTTAAAAAATTAGATTCAAAGTTCTTTGGCTTTTGAATAAGTCTCTAGGGAACAGTTCTATAGTTAGTGACTCTGCCCAGCCCCCAAAGACACCAGTTTCCAAAAAACTCTCTGGACCCACAGTAATGAACATGTGCAAGGGAGTGCAGGCGGACCCCGTGTTTGCATGGTTCTAGTCCTTCTGGCCAGAAAAGGCCTGGTCCAGGAGGCAGAGAGCCCCCTAAGCCAGTTCCATCTCTGCCCTGCAAGGGGAGGTCACATTAGCAGTGCAGTCTGACCTCAGATTTGAGAAGAAAAACATCCTACAGAGAACACACCCCTGAAGCCCATGGATGGGCCTGGAGCTGTGAGCCACAGCTTGAACTAATACAGTCACTGCTGAAACACCCCCGCCACCCTGCCTGCTTCTCTGGGGGCTGCTGCCCTGCCTCCAGCAGTCTGTCCCCCAAGTTCCCACCTTTGCACCTATCTATCAGGCCCTTCAGTTGTCTGTTTATGACATTACCACCTGCTACTGCTTGGACTGGAATCACATGCATGTGTCTCGAATGACTGATATTTTGGTTGCTTTACTGTATTAAAATCATGTCTAAAGCCAGACGTGGTGGCGCACGCTTGTTAATCCCAGCATTCGGGAGGCTGAGACTAGGATTGCGGTTCGCGGACAGCCTCAGCTACTTAGTGAGGTCCTCTGCAACTCAGTGCGACCTGGTTTCAAAATAAAGAATAAAAAATAGGGCAGGGGGTGTAGCTCGGAGGTCGAATGCCCCTGGCTTCCACCCCCAGACCCACAAAATAAAATAAAATAAAATCATGTCTAGTTGGGCGTGGTGGCACACACTTGTAATCCCTGTGCTTGGGAGGCGGAGACAGGAGGATCGTGCAGGTTCGAAGCCAGCTGTGCTGGCTTAAGAGACCCTGTTTCCAAATTTTAAAAAAAAGTATAATATAGGTCTGGGAGTGTAGCCTGGAGGTAGAAGGGCTTCCAGGAGCCCCAGTACCACACACACACACACACAAAAATTATGTCTAGCAGGGTGAGGTGGCGCACACTTGTGATCCCTGCACTTGGGAGGCTGAGACAGGAGGATCGCACAGGTTCGAGGTCAGCCTCGCTGGCTTAAGAGACCCTGTTTTCAAATTAAAAAAAAAAAAAATATGTAAAATAGGTCTGGGCATGTAGCCCGGAGGTAGAAGGGTTCCATCCCCAGTACCACCAAAACCATAAAAACAAACAAACAAAAACATTGCTAACCTGCTTCCAAAAACTTGTCTGGGTAGCTTTTAATTTGTCTATTTCCCTAGAGGAGATGGAAAACAAAACTAAACCTAGTGTTTTTACTTAAAAAGTTTAAAAGAGAAATAATATCAACATGAATCTCATGGGCATTACTATTAAGAACCATGACAAAAGGAAAATCTCATAAATTAGGAGGCCAGAGAACTAGTGGGATAAATACAGCTGCCCCACATGAAGTGGAAAAAAACGTTGCCTGTTCGTAGTCTGTGTTAGTGCAAGAAACAGACATCCATGGGAAAAATACTGCAAGTGCAGGCTTCCTGTCCAGAAAGCTGCCCGGATGCAGCAGGTGCAAGGTTGGCTGCAAAACCCGGCACACACCAGATGCGTGCACGCTGGGCAGGTTCTGGAGGTGCTGCTCTGAGCATGAAATTACTCACGCACTCCAAGTGTGTTAATGGCCCCCCTGGCCAGCACTGCCTGGTCATTTGTCCTTAGCAGGAATCTTGCCCTCTTTTCTGATTCATCCCTTTTTATGGGCCCTTTCTAGATGCAATCTGCCACCTTATTTGGGCTGAGACATAAACTGCTGTCTGCCAGCCTTTGTCATTCTACTGCTGGGCCAAGCTTCCCAAAGACATGCGGAAGCCCCTACTCTGGTGCCTGGCAGGCAGGTAGGTCACAGGAACATCTATTATTATTATTATTATTATTATTATTATTATTAATTATTATTATTATTTTGTCTTGTTGGGGTGCTCTATCACCAGGGGTGCTCTACCACTGAACTATATCCCCAGCCCTTTTTTATTTTATTTTATTTTTGGTACCGGATTGAACCTAGAGGCATTCTACCTCCAAGCTACACCTCCCACCTGACTTTATTTTTTATTGGAAACAGGGTCTCATTAGGTTGCTGAAAGCCTCACTAAGTTGCCAAGGCTGGTTTTGAACCAGTGATCCTTCTGTTTCAGCCTCCCAAGTACTGAGATTACAAGCATGTGCCACCATGCCTGGCTCTCTTTTTTTATTTTGAAACAGAGTCTAATAGCTGGGAATTGTGGCTCATGCCTGTAATCTCAGCACTTGGGAGGCTGAGAGAGGAGGATCACAGGTTTGAGACTAGTCTCAGCAAGTAGTGAGATTCCTATCAATCTAGAGAGACCCTCTTTCAAAATAAATAGGGCTGGGGTAGAGGTAGAATGCCTCTGGATTCAATCCCCAGTACCCCAAAACAAAACAAAACAACAATCCTCATTGCCAATTAGAAAAGCCCAAGGAGTCTTGAGGGATTCCCAGTGAATCCTGTAAATGGAGATCCTCCTAAACTAGGTCCATCTCTGGACCTAATGCAGTTATGCCAATCAGTCAATTCAGTTAGATCAATCAGAAGAGGCTCATAAAATGTCCCTGAGTTGAGAAAGGGCTGCATTAAAGCTGGGCATCACGGTGCACACCTATAATCCCAGTACTTGGAAGGCTAGGTGTCATGTAGAATGGCCCCTTGAAGAGCTCATAAGTTGGTGGAGTTGATGTCATTGGATCCTGAGCGTTCTATCAGCAGTGGATTTATCTGGGTGGTGGCCCCAGCCAGTAGGTGTGGCTGTAAAAGGTGGTCCCTAGGGCTGGGGCTTTGGGGATCATGTTCCCTCCTCCCCTGCTCTCTCTCTTGCTTTCTGCCTCCATGATGTGAGGGGCACGGCCCATGTGCTCTCCCTCTCTCTGCCTTCTGCCTCCATGCCCTGAGATCCACGGTCCCTGGCCTCACCTGGACTGAACCTAAAACTGTAAGAAAATAAATCTTTAAGTTATGTGGTCAAGTCTTTGGATTATGGCTGTGAAAATGCTGACTATTGCACTCAGATAGGAGGACTGCAGGTCTGAGGACAGCCTTAGCGAGTAGTGAGACTCAGGAATGTAGCAAGGCCCTATTTCAAAACAAAAATAAAAACGGCCGGGGGTGTAGCCTGGAGGTAGACTGTCCCTGGGTTCAATCTCAGTACAGGAAAAGGGAGCAGGGGAGTTGCATGAAATCCAGTTAAATGGTATATAAAGTTACCATATAATGATATGTAAGATATATTTTCAACAAAATGCTAGATTTCCATAAAAAAAAAAAAAGGCTCAGTGCTGAAAGGGAAAAGCTTCATTTATCTATGAAGCTTCTTTTAGGTAGAACATTCCACGCTATGAGCTGCTGGGTAACCATACGCTCATGGTGCCAGGCTCACCCAAGAAGGCCATGAAGAGCTTTGAAAACTGCCCGTTGTGCTGCGATGACCCTGCTAAGCAGGTAGGGCTGGAGGAGCCACCTATGGAGCTGGGCACTGGACTGCAGGTCCCGCCCGAAGGCTGGGGTCCCAGGCTAGGCGAGGGCACACTTGGCCACAGTGTTTGATGGCTGCCTCCAGAACTCACCAGCACGCTCCAGTTTTGCAGAACAGCTGGAGACCAGTCACCACCAGTGAAGATTGCATTAATACCCACAAGACAGATTGCAGCCGCCATCACACAACTGGGACCTGGGTGGACAAAGAGACTGCCCGTTAGCCATGCGTGGCCAAACCCTCCTGCAGGTGACCAGCCTGTTCACAGGCCAAGATGCTGCTGCGAAAGTCCAAGACAAAGAGAGCAGAGGCCTCTGATGCTGGGCTGAGGACAAGCTGCTACTTAAAAATGACCTCACAGAGTGGCGTGCAAAGCTGGCAGCCAGGAAAGAGAGCCAGCCTTGGAGGAGGGAGAAGAGGCTCTGAGGGCCAGAGATCAAGGGCCTCAGTGTCTCCTCCCCACTGAGGGCAGTCACAGAACGAGAAGGCTGCGAGGTCTGCAGTTGTGGCCTGTGTCTAAGTCACAGGACCGTGCACTAAATTGCAGTGCCACCCGGAAGCCCTGACAAGCAAAGGTGAGGAGCCCAAGGCCCCATACAGATCGTAACCAGCTCCAGGGGCTGCTTTGGACCAAAATAGCTTTGGACAGCTCCAGGCCACAGGAGAGCCCGTGCTGTCACACGCACCAATGGCTACTAAGCCTTGCTCCTGGAAGACAAAAGCCTTCACGACACGGGACTGTGAACACATCCTATGGTGCCTGAGGGGCAGAGTGTTTTAAAATATGAAGGTGCAGAGACCCAGCAAGTCGTACATTTTTAATATTCCTCCTGTGGGCCTGGCTGCCCTTGGGCCAGTGGTTTCCACAGAATTCCCAGTGCCAAAGGAAAGAAGCCCAAACCCATGCCGGTGGACCCTGCAGCCCTGTTCTCTACTAATGGTTCTCGGTTTTCCGTCCTGGTGAGTACTAGTCTTCTCCCATCAGCCAGAGGCTGTTTTTAGAAGGGCTTCCTGAACAGGGGTGCAGGATGTATTATGGCGAAGTGTCCAAGCTCCTCCAAAATATGTCACAGGCCCAGCTGTTGCAGGATGCTGACCCTTTCCGGGGGACTCTGCAGTCCCTCCAGGACCCAGCAGGGAGAGACTACTCCATGCCAAAATCCAGGCCCTCTGGAATTAGGGGTGAACCTGAAGTAATGATTACCTTCCTGGGATGTCTGTCTTCTCAGAATTAGGGGGAAAATGTTTCCCCCAGAAGTTCACTATAAAAACCCTGAAAGAAGCCAGGCTTGATAGTGCACACCTGTAATTCCAGTACTTGGGAGGTGGAGGCAGAAGAGCCACAGGTCTGAGGACAGTCTCAAAAACTCAGCAAATCCTTGTTTCCAAACAAAAGAACTGGGCATGGTGGCACACACCTGTAATTCCAGTACTTGGGAGGCTGAGGCAGGATTGCAGGTTCGCCCCAGCATCAGAAACTTTGTAAAGCCCTCCACAACTTACTGAGATTCTGTTTCAAAATAAAAGATAAAATAGGGCTGGGGGTATAGCCCAGAGATAGAATGCCCTGGGTTCAATCCCTGTAACAAAAAAAAAAAAAAAAAAAAAAAAAAAAAAAAAAAAAAAAAAAAAAAAAGAAAAAGAAAAGAAAAGAAAAGAAAAGAAAGAAAGAAGAAACAAGAAGAGTTGGGGGTGTAGCTTAGAGGTAGACTGTTTCTGTGTTCAATCCCCACAACCAACAAAACAAAATAAAAAACCCACACTGAAAGATGAGTAGGTGTGATTTTAGTTTTCTAATGTAAGGTAGATTATTTGAGTATGGAAAAATAAATATGCCTCCTTGTAAATAAAACCAGTTGGTACACCCAGCTTCTCCTTCTGTCACCACCCTTCCACAGCGTCTGAAAGGAGGCGCCCTGGGAGTAGCAGGCTGACAGCGCCTTCGAGCATCCAGTCACTGGAGAAGCCACACTGATGGCCTTGGCCTCTTTGCTTACACTACTTAGGATGACTCCCTAACCCTATGTATGGGGTCTGTCGATGCTGCGCTTTGCAATCATATCAACAATGGTTGTGTGGACACTGGGGCCCATCTGTCGGGCAGTGAGCACGAGTGAGCAGAGTCATGCTAGAGCCCATGTGATGGCGCCCCAGGAAAATGGAATTTCAAATGTACAGGTGGCCCTGGCCTGGGTTGTGGTGGGCAGAGACTCGATGTTCTGGTCCCACACATGGCCACCCTCTTTGAAGTTCCCAGGAACAGCCTGCCAGCCTTGCAGAACAGGTAGCAGGTGGGGGCTGAAGCTCTTGCACAGGACGCCTCAAGGTCTACGGAGGAGCTGGGCGGGTGCTGAGGATAGCAGGTGTCTGCTGTGTTTCAGCTTAGTGGGGCCTGGAGGACAAAGCCCAGTGTGAAGGAGCCCCCCAGTACCAGGCAGGTGCAGATGGATCACAGCTCTTCCCTGCCTATATGGACAGCAAAGGAGCCCCCAGCCCACAGCCAGGGGCAGCCACAGGACCAAAGGCCTCTTCCCATCAGGACAACAGAGGCCTCTCCCAAAGGATGGCTGCAGGCACCTACCAGTCACCTCCTCCCAGCTGTGTTCCTAGTCCAGCTATGTTGATTTGGCAAAGATAGAGGGACGATCAGAAAGGTTAAATTGTTCTCCAGACTTGATTCGGGGGCTAATGGGGAGGGCAGCCCCTTAGCAAATCAGGAAGGAACCTGGTCTCAGTGCTATGCCAGTACCCTGCAGCTGCAGCTCCTGCCCGTCTCCCCTGCTCTCCTACAGCGCCCACTACCCCCGAATACTTGGTTTAGTTTGTTATTCTATTGCCCACCTCCTCCTCACTCACTGTAGCTGTTCCCTGAACGTGTGTGTGTGTGTGTGTGTGTGTGTGTGTGTGTGTGTGTATGTGTGTGTATGGAACCCAGAAACATTTTTCCTTCAAGCTACACCCCCAGTTTGACTTTTTTTTTTGGGGGGGGGCCAGGGTCTTGCTAGGTTGATGAGAGTCTCCCTACTTGCTGAGGTTGTTCTTTTTCTTTTCTTTCTTTTTTTTTTTTTTGTGGTACTGGGGTTTCTGGAAGCCCTTCTACCTCTGGGCTACACTCCCAGACCTATTTTTATATTTTTATTGGAAAACAGGGTCTCTTAAGCCAGCGCGGCTGGCTTTGAACCTGCACGATCCTCCTGTCTCCGCCTCCCAAGCGCGGGGATTACAAGCGTGCGCCACCACGCCCGGCTTGCTGAGGTTGTTCTTGAACCTGCAATCCTCCCGTCTCAGCCTCCCAAGTACTGGGATTACAAATGTACGCCACCATACCTGGTTCTTTTTTTTTTAAATTTGGAAACAGGGTCTTTTGAGGTTGATGAGAGCCTCACTACTTGCTGAGGCCGTGCTCGAAACTGCCGATCCTCATGTGTCAGACTCCTAAGTACTGGGATTCTAGACGTGCGCCACCATGCCTGACTCTTATTTTTCTTATTTTTATTTAGAAATAGGGTCTTGCTGGATTGATGAGAGCTTCACTACTTGCTGAAGCTGTCCTTGAACCTATGATCCTCCTGAGTACTGGGATTACCGGTGTGCACCACCAAACATCGCTATCCCTGAACATTTGTTGTATTATGACTAAGTGTGACACAGAGACCTTTGCTAATAGTAGGGGAAACCTCCTCCATCAGTCACCAGAATGCCCTGGTATCTGTGCATGGTGAGGGCGCCACACCCATCTCTTCTAAGGAGAGGACAGAGGTGATTGCAGGGGCCACAGCAGCTCCTGCAAAGCACCCCATGCCCAGCCGCTGGGCCAGGGCGGCCCCGTGCACGAGGCTCTCTCGTCACAGGCTGCACCATTCCGCCCAGAACAAGATGTAAGGACTAAATGGCTTCAAATTCCAGCCTTGTCATCTCTTGCCACTTTCTTCTCTAATTTGGTGAGGCTGTGATGCCATGTGCTCATGATTTCTAGGACGTGGTCTTGGTCCATGGCCAAGGAAGTCTCTTAAGTTCTTAATACCCTCCCCTATCTACCCCAACTCTTTCCTTTTTGGGGGGATACTGAGGATGGAGCCCAAGGGCATTCTACCTTTGAGCTACAGCCCCAGCCCTATTTTTTTTTTTATTCTTTATTTTTAAGCAGGGTCTCACTGAGTTGCAGAGGGCCTCACTAAGTAGCTGAGGCTGTCCATGAACTGTGAACCTCCTGTCTCAGCCTCCCAAATGCAGGGATTACAGTGTGCGCCACCACGCCTACCTTTTTTTTTTTTTTTTAAGTAAATGCCTTACTATATTTGGATATCTTACAAGGAAGGCTGTGTAATTCTTGTGACTTGTAAGGAATGATAATAAATTAGCCTTGTTCTTAATATATCTGGGAAATTGATAATTATCAATGGTTTTTCTGTATTCTTGGGTTCTCTGTCTGCCACATGGCTGGACAGGACCATTACTAAAACTCCAGGGAGAGGAAGATACAGTGTAGACAGACTAAACCATGCACCTGGACAG
This sequence comes from Muscardinus avellanarius, assembly GCF_963383645.1. NCBI lineage: Eukaryota > Metazoa > Chordata > Mammalia > Rodentia > Gliridae > Muscardinus > Muscardinus avellanarius. Next base: position 48,905,715 of record NC_137800.1, on the reverse strand, counting down.
ATGCCCAGCAAGCACCAAGAGTCCCAGCCCTCTGCCAGTCTTACTTCTGCCACCCACAGGAGACACGCCTACCCGACCAGATGAGGCAGCTTCCCGGGCAGGCTGCTGTTGGGCCCTGGCAATCAGGATGTGTTAGCTCTCCCCATGAACCTGAGCCCCCAAGGGACACAGGCCGGCTTTTCACATCTCTACATCGAGCACAGGCAGACACAACCCATGTTTGTTGAAAGAATGAAGACTTAGTTCAGTTTACTTTTCTAGTCTAGTCATTGGTTTCTTGTTAGTACTCAGAAATCAAAGCGGATGAATTAAAAATGGTCACAGAGCCTCCAGGAGAGTAGGCGCTGGACTGTTTGGGGTTTGGAAGGATGGCATCAGCGTTCCACTGCGACCGAAGTACCTGGCAGCCTCTTGTAGGCTGTTAGTCAGGTAGCAGGCCTCCCTCCCTGTGCCATCTTTCCATGCAAGAAAAGGACAAATGGGGGAAGAGAGCCCCCTACATGAGGCGGAGGAGGCCCAGGATGACGACTTCCAGCCCTGTTTCAAAGTAAAGAATATAAAATCAGGGGGGTAGAGCTCGAAGGTAGAATGCCCCTGGGTTCTATCCCCAGCACCACAAAAAATAAAAAGGTCTGAGGGTTCTCACTAAGTTGCTGAGGCTGGCCTTGAACGAGATCTTCCTTCCTCAGCCTCCCAAGTACTGCGCTTACAGGCCTGTGCCACTGTGCCAGGCTTCTTGCTTCTCTTTTCTTGGGGGGGGGGGTGGAAGGGGAAGTGGCATAATCCAGCTATATTGATTAATGATTTACACAGTCATCTGTTTAATATCTACCTCTCCCCTTAATCAGCAGGTACCATGAAGGCAGGAAAGAGAGTTTTTCCTGTTCAACATCACAGCCCCAGCGGCCTGGCCCACACCGGCGCTCAGTGCCTGGGTGCTGAGCGAATGAATGGACTTTTGCAAAGTGAAGGACGAACCCAAGAAGAAGGAGCCAGCTTTCTTCATGCTCCTCACTGCCCTTCGCAGAGTAATAAGAATAACCTTTATGGCTACTGTTATCACGTCCAGGTTATGAACCCCCCACTCTGGCCACTTCCCAGGGCATTGGACTTTGGCCCCTTGTGAATACTTTTGTCCCCATCTCCCTTCTTTCTTGATCCCAGGAGAAAACTTTCTCTCAGAAGAGATACACCGACACCTAGGAGTTCTAGTTTTCAAAGATGGAGAACCAGGGCTGGGTGTGGTGGCGCACACTTGCAATCCTAGTAGGTAGGCTGAGACAGGAGGGTCCCAGGTTCGTGGCCAGCCTCAGCTACGTAGTGAGGCCCTGTTTCAAAGTAAATGAATAAAATGGGGCTGGAGGTATAGCTTGGAGGTAGAATGCCCCTGGGTTCCATCCCCAGTACCACAAAAACAAGAACAAAGATGCAGAAGCGAAGAGCGGGGGTGTGGGTGAGAAGCGTGCGGCGGTGCTCCCCACAGGCCCGGAGCCCCTGAGCCCTGCTTGGAGACACAGGTACTTACCTAGCATTCAGCAGAACTGACGGGACTTCCAGCCCTGAGAAGTAGCCTCTGAGGGAGGGAGCCAGCGCATCTGAAAAGACACGTGGGGAGATGCTGTGGGCCGGGGCTCCAAGGTGGGGCCTCTCACCCAGGGGCTGAGCGAGCACACCAGAGCCCACCAGAGCCGCCTCAAGCCTCACGCTCTCCCCTGCTCTCAGGCGCGCTCAGGATCAACAGCTTCTGGAGGCTGGCTGGTGACCGCCTTCTCATCAGGCTGCCTAGAGGAAAATGCACATCTGCTTAGCTTAGGAAGGGAAGTCAAAACCCCTGTTACAATAGGGGCCCGGAAACGATTCTTTGAGAGAGAGAGAGAGAGTGTGTGTGTGTGGGGGGGGGGGGCAGGGCAGAACTCAGGGGCATTCTACCTCCAAGTTATACCCCCTACTTTATTTTGGGGCCTCACTAGGCTGTTGGTCTCTACGTTGCTGAGCTATCCTCAAATCTGCAATCCTTCTGTTTCAGCCTCGTAAGTACTGGGATTACAAGTGTGCCCCTCCAGATGCATATAATTCCAGTACTTGGGAGGCTGAGACAGGAGTATCACAGGTTCAAGGACAGCTTCAGCAATGTAGCTAGACTCTTAGCAACCCAGCATGATTCTGTTTCAAAACAAAGAATAAAGCCAGGAATGGCAGCGCATGTTTGTAATCCCAGCACTTGGGAGGCTGAGACAGGAGGATTGGGCAGGTTCGAAGCCAGCCTCAGCGATTTAGCGAGGCTCTCAGCAACCTAGTGAGACCCTGTTTCCAAATAAAATATAAAATAGGTCTGAGAGTGTAGCTTGGAGGTAGAAAGCCTCTGGGTTCCACCCCCAGTACCACCAAAAAAATAAAAATAAATAATAATAATCTGGGCATGGCGGCGCACACTTGTAATCCCAGTACTTGGGAGGCTGAGACAGGAGGATGATGCAGGTTTGAAACCAGCTTCAGCTACTTAGTAAGGGTCTCAGCAACTTAGTGAGACCCTGTTTCCAAATAAAAATATAAAGAAATGGGTCTGGGAGTGTAGCCCAGAGGTAGAAGGGCTTCCAGAAACCCCAGTACCACCAAAAAAATAAAAATTAAAATAAAATAAAATAGTTCTGAGAGTGTTGCCCAAAGGTAGAAAGCCCCTGGATTCCATCTTTAGTACCACTAAATAAATAAATAAATAAATAAATAAATAAATAAACAAATAAGGTATAAATAAATAAGGCTGGGGTTGTAGCTAGGAGGTAGAATGCCCCGGGTTTAATTCCTAGTACCGCCTAAAAAATAAAAAAGGCTAAGCTGGGTGTGGTGGCTCACGCTTGTAATCCCAGTGCTTGGGAGGCTGAGACAGGAGGATCGCACAGGTTCCAAGCCAGCCTCAGCTACTTAGTGAGGCTCTCAGCAACTTAGTGGGACCCTGTTTCCAAATAAAGTATAAAATAGGTCTGGAAGTGTAGCCTAGAGATAGAAGGTCCCTGGGTTCCATCCCCAGCACCACAAAACAAACAAACAAATAAATAAATAATAAAATAAAATAAAAAAGGCTAAGATGCCTAGAAATTGGGTCTTAGAGAGAAGCCGCAGCATTCCTGACCTTTTGCCCCCACATCGGTTAGGTCCTTGGAGTTTCCTTCCACCTTCTAGGCCTCTTCAGAGTGGCTATCGTCCTTGGGTGTCAAGGCAGGGTTGGGGGGGGCGTACTGTGAGAACCCATCCATTAGGTCAGCCTGGGGTAGAAGTCTCTGGCATGACTTGGGACATGTGGCTTCAAAGAACCAAGGACAGGTGGGTGCTATGTTGCACACCTGTAATCTCAGTTCTTGAGAGGCTGAGACGGGGGAGGCTTAAGGCTAGCCTTCACAACTTAGTGAAACCCTGTTAAAAAAATTAAAAATGGGGGCTGGGGTGTTGCTCAGAGATAGAATGCCCCTAGTTTCAGTGCCCAGTACCAAGAAAAGAAAAAGAACCAAGGGCACATTTTGAACTTCTGCTTGCACTGGAACCCATCTCAGGGGGCCCTCGGCCATCTGTGCAAGGTCTCCTGTTGAAAGCACATCAAATATTACCAGAAACCAGACACCAGCTGGAAGGAAGCCCCGGGCAGCACTGTCAGAGGGCAAAGCTGTACCCCTGGGGGCCACAAGAGCCCCTAAAGCTATTTCGAGGCAGAATGAGTTGTCTTTACCACTTAGAGCGATTCAGGGACTGAGGGATCAGGCAGCGTTCCCCACAGGCAGGCTAAAAACACATTACTCTGGGAATCTGTGGGATGTACACAGGGCAAAGGAAAAGAAAAACATAAAGAGGAGGTAGATATGGGATGAGGAAGGTATGGGAAGAGGAGAACACAGGAGAGCAAAGGAGCAGAGAGGGTGAAGAAGACAGAGCAAGGAGAGGAGAGAAGCGGCGTACCTACCCACGGCTCTGGCTTCGGTCTGAATCCACTTGCTCACTAAGCAGAGGCAGAGCTGGAGCTGCCTTCCTGAGGCAGGTGGGGGAGGAGGGGCCGGGGCACAGCATCCCCGGGGCAGGAGGGGCTGGGAACCTAGGCGCGTGGAAGGGTGGTCCATGTGTGCCAGGGTCTGTGCAGCGTGGCGGCTGTGCTGCCTGGGTGGGGGCTGAGTCCCAACAAGGCCAGGTCGTGCTGATGTTTCAGGGGGACATGGAAGGGGCTGACCAGCAGGAGAGTCACAGAGTGGGTGGCACAGGGCTGGGGTGGGTGTGAGTGTCTGTGGGAAGGGAGCCCTGGCCTCCCACCCATTTAGCTGGCTCTGGGAGCTTTTCAGCACACACACTGTCTCTCACTCGCACACCTGCCTGTCCCCCGGGGTGCCAGGGCGACAAGGGAGCTGGTAGGAGGATGCCACAAAGAAGTGGGCCGGCCAACTGTCTCTGCGGACATGGAAGCATGTGGAAGAGGCCAAACACCCCTTTGCACGCCCCCTGGCTGGGTTCCACTGGTTGCCAGAGGAAGGGCTTTTATTTTATACTTGTTGTACCAGGAATGAAACCCAGGGACATTCGACCTCTGAGTTACATCCAGCCCTATTTTATTTTCTATTTGGAAACAGAGTCTTGCTACATGGTCAAGTCTTGCTATGTTGCTGAGGCTGTCCTTGAACCTGTGGTCCTCCTGTCTCAGCCTCCCAAGTACTGGGATTACAGGCGTGCACCCCTGCACCCGGCTTGTGGGTGGCGGGGTCTTGTCCCTTTGGCATTCCAGAGACAACCCAGGCTGCCTCTCCTTCCAGCAGGGTGCAGCTGCATTGGCCTTCCAGCAGGGGGCAGTGCCCACCAGGCCGAGTCGGAGGCTCTGGTCAAGGTTCCTGACCTCAAAACCCGGGCAGAGTTGATGGGGGAAGGCCCGCTGAGCAAGCTGTTTTGTTCTAATCACTGCTCTTGCTGCAGCTTGTGGGCCTAGGTCTCTCCTGGCCACTCTTGCCCATTCCTTAGGGGCTGGTTTTTTTTTTTTTTTTGTGGTACTGGGGTTCCTGGAAGCCCTTCTACCTCCGGGCTACACTCCCACGGGCTACACTCCCAGACCTATTTTATATTTTTTATTTGGAAACAGGGTCTCTTAAGCCAGCACGGCTGGCTCCGAACCAGCGCGATCCTCCTGTCTCCGCCTCCCAAGCACGGGGATTACAAGCGTGCGCCACCACGCCCGGCTTTTAGGGGCTGTTTTAGATGGAGGACTCTCCCACCCCACGAATTCCGCTCCTTCCAGGACCAGGTCAAGCTGCAGGAACTGGTAAGGGCTGGCCTTCCATGTAACACCTTTAACATTTCTTCATCCTGTCTACAGAAAAATGCGCGTGTGCTCCCACACACGGACACATTCAAACTCGCACATTTACACACTTCCACACAGTTCTAAGGGCTTCTGAATTCCCTGTAAAAACCTCTAACACAAGCCTGGTGTTTTGATGCACACTTGTAACCCCAGTACTTGGGAGGCTGAGACAGGAGAATTACAGGTTTGAGGCCAGTCTCAGCAATTTAGCTAGACCCTCAGCAACTTGGCGAGACACTGTTTCAGAATAAAACATAAAGTAGGGTTGGGGTATAGTTTTGAAGTAGAATGTACCTGGGTTCAATTCCTAGTAGCAAAACCAAAACAAAGAGCCTCTAACATATAACACATTTAACCAAAAACCAATGGTGATTTAGTCTGGTTGGAGACTGTGCTAAGCACTTTCCGTAGACCCTGAGATCTGAGTGAGCCGTGTGGGAGAAGCGGGAATCTCCCGTATTAGATCTGGCTGCTGGAAATTCTCCCACACTTCCTCAGAGACAATCTTTTGAAATGTTCCACCCTGCTCCAGTGCCTGAGGAGTTATAGACTGGACAGGAGGAGATGCCCAGAAGGATATACTCAGAAAACAAATAACTGGGAGCAAAGATGGCATGGAATGCTAGAGTAAGGAGTGGGCATCCATCTTCTTCCATTTACAGAGAAGACTGGGGAATGGAGGATTAAAGACATATAGAGAACTTGTGTTCTTAATAAATAATGTCAGGGCCAGGCGTCGTGGCGCAAGCTTGTAATCCCAGCATTTGGGAGGCTGAGACAGGAGGATCGCGGTTCGCGGAGAGCCTCAGATAAATAAATACGTAAATATAATAAAAATATTATTTATAACATAATTATGACATATATTTTATATTATACTATAATTAAAATGAATATAATAAATAATATAATAAATATAATAAAATAATAATAAAAAAATGTCAGGGACAGAGCAGAACCCCGGCCCAAAGCACCATGCCTTCCCTCCTAAAATGGGTGTCAAGCAGAGTTGTTCTAAGACACACAGAGAGTCATTTGCCTTGTACTGTTCCCTTCCTAGTGACTGGGTCCTATTATCATACTTTCCTTTGCAAACAGTCATGAGAAATGCTCACCAGGTGTGCGCCAATTAATGGTCACTATTGTAATAAATACCCTTTGGTTTTGACTATGTTCTTCTTTACTGAACAGAGGGATAAATCCAGATCAGTGGCTTTCAAAGTATGGTCTCAGGTCCACGGCACCCTCTGAAACTTGTGAGATGTGCAGAAACTCTCAGGGTGGAGTTAGCAGCTTGCAGATTACTCAGCTCTCAGACAACTGCAGGGCACACAGAGCCCAAGGTACTGCTCTGGGCTAGTTTCCAGAAACGTGTGGAAGACTAGTCTAGAAACTCTCTACGGTGAGTGAATTTGAGAGAAACAAGCAGCCTATGCCTCTCAGCAGATTCTTGATACAAGCAAAGCAGCACACGAAAGGCTCTAAAAAGTTCCAAAACCTGTTTGACTTGATCTAGCCCTGGGTTTCCCCAAATTTATCTGACCACTGAAACTTGCTTTTGTAACAGCTATTAATAATTATCCATGGGTGCTAATAAGTATTCATTTAGAAGGCCCCAGCCAGTGATAACATTGGTGGGTCTGGGCAGCTGAGGGCACCAACATGGCACCAAGTTTCCAGCTCTTGAAGCTAATTTGCCTGGGCAGACCACTGACCCTGTGGGCTCCCTGCGGGCAGCGTAGATTTCCTTATATCTTTTCTAATGCCAAGGAACAGCAGCCATATTCAGAAAACTCTCCTCTTTGTTTGTTTGCAGTACTGAGGATAGAACCCAGGGTCATTCTACCTCTGAGCTACACCCCCAGCCTTGTTTTTCATTCTTTATTTTGGAGCAGGGTTGCAAAGGACCTCACTAAGTAGCAGAGGCTAGCTGTGAACCGGGATCCTGAATGCTGAGATTACAAGTATGTGCCGGCATGCCTGGCTAAGACCCTCCTCTTTGAACAACATAGTTAAAAACAGTACCCTGTGGCTGGGCATGGTGGCTCATGCCTGTAATCCCAGAATTTGGAAAGTTGGGACAGGAGGATTGTACAAGGTTCTCTTTAACTTGTAGCCATGGCTAATAAAGCACTCGCCATAGCCGGGAGAAGACTTGGCAGGCATGTCTGTGCTGCCAAGCACATTCATGGGAATGAGGCCCACCCGTAGGGGAGCCCTCACCCTCAAGCCCCTCTGCCTCTGCATGGTGGCCCAGACGTTCTCAGCAGACGCACAGGGCACGGTCGACATTCTTTGCTCTGTGTCTGGCATCTGCTACACCCTGTCTAAGACAATGAAACAAGTCACCATCACCTAGGCAAATGTGAAGAGGCCAAGTCAGCCATCTCACCCACGGAAAAAGAGGGAGCAAGAAAGACTGGGCTACAGGATGCCATACTCAGCCAGCCCAGGACGGCGGGCACTGCTGAGGCCTGCGCACCAGCAGGCACCAGACTACAGGAGCTAGGTCCTAGGACCGCGAACACCTCCTGCTAAGACCAGTCAAGGCCGGGTTTAATTAAGCACAAGCCCTCGGGGGTAATTTTCTCTCCTGGGTTTTTAGATTCTGTTTCTGTCTGTCCCAAGCACAGGTCCTTGTTTCCAAACAGACATGTGAAATGTGCCCGGGCACCTTCAAGCTCACGCAAGACGTCACTCGGGTTGAGGGTGCCCAGGCGTGTAACACCCTGTGTCAGATCGAGTCCAGAGTGGCCGCTTGTCATCCATATTTAATTTTGTCAGCTGGTTAATTTTTAACTATGTTTCCTACCAAGGGCCATTAGAGGTCCCTGGGAGCTGCGTGCAGTCAAGCGCATGGAGCCTCAGAGCGTGTGAGGTTTGAGTCGGGGCGCCCCACTTTCCCATCCTGTTACAGTTACCGGTTCTGGCCTCCTCCTCAGCAGCACAAATCCTGAATAAAACATGATCCCATTTGGAGCAAGCGTTCCCTTTTCCCCCGCTGTCACAACTAGTTTTCTTCAAGGAAAAGTTCATTTTCTCCAAGACTACATTGTGTAACTCCAAAATTTCTTTGCAGCCTTGGGTTTCTCTCAAAGCAGTTAAAACAGAAGCCTAGAGAAGGGGCCCCAAGCACAGGCTGCTGATGTCAGCTCACGCTGTGGCGCAGAGCACCCCGCCCGGCCCCCCAGGCTTCCCTTGTTGGTCCTGGTCTTCAGCGCTCTGTGGGTCCCTGTCTACAGGGAGGGCCCAAGAGCTCCTGGGTCACGCCAGACCACATCTCAGAGGGAAGGGTCAGAGGAGCTATTTGAATAATGGCATCTTTATGCCAAGCACTGCTGCTTCTCTCAAAATAACCCCATGAGACAGGTGTCCATTCCTCCCATGTATGGATAAAGAAATTGAGGCTCATCAAGGTTTAAAAAAAAAAAAAAAACTTGCTTAAAATCTCAAATTGAGCAAAGCAGGTAGAATTGTCATTAGAATCCAGCTCCCTTAAGCCGGGCGTGGTGGCGCACGCTTGTAATCCCAGCATTCGGGAGGCTGAGACCTGGAGGATCGCGGTTCGCGGACAGCCTCAGCTACTTAGTGAGGCCCTCTGCAACTCAGTGAAACCCGGTTTCAAAATAAAGAATAAAAAATAGGGCAGGGGACGTAGCTCGGAGGTCAAATGCCCCTGGGTTCCATCCCCAGACCCGCAAAAAAAAAAAAAAAAAAAAAAAAAAAAGAAAGAAAGAATCCAGCTCCCTTGATTTTAAAAGTTCTGGGAGCCAGGCATAGTGGTGCATGCTTGTAATCCCAGCATTTGGGAGGCTGAGACAGGAGGATCGCAGGTTCACAGTCAGCCTCAGCTACTTAGTGAGGTCCCTTTGCAACTCAGTGAGACCCTGTTTCAAAGTAAGTAGGACTGGGAGTGTAGTTCAGGGACAGAATAGAATGCCCTCGAGTTCCATCCCCAGTACCATTAAAAAAAAAAAAAAAAAGGCTCTGGATATGGTGGCATATGCCTGTAATCCCAGTACTTGAAAAGCTGAGCTAGGAAAATTGCAGGTTTCAGACCAGCCTCAGCAATGAAGACCGTTGGCAACCTGATGACACTTTGTTTCAAAATGAAATAGGGCTGAGGGTGTAGCTCAGTGCTGGAATGCTCCTGGGTTCAATCTCCAGTGCCAAAACAAAAAAACTAAACAAAACAAGAAGTTCTAGGTGGGCGGGGTAAACACATTCATAATCCCAGTTCTTTGGAGGCTGAGACACAAGGATGGCAGGTTCAAGGCCAGTCTCAGCAACTTAGTGAGGTCCTCCACAATTTAATGAGAACTTATTTCAAAATAATGAACAAAAAATAAGGCTGGGGGTTATCACTTGAAGGTAGAATGTCCCTGGGTTCAATTTCCAGCACCGAAAAAAAAAAAAAAAAGTTTCATTTAGGTGCCAGGCACTCTGCACTACTCAATTGTGACAGTGGTCCACATAATCCCGAGGCAAAAGTGAGCTCCGGAACAGGATTTATAGGCCAGGAGCGCACCTGAAATCTGTTACTCAGGAACCAAGGCAGGAGGACCACAAATTTGAGGCCATCCTGGGCAATGTAGCAAGATATTGTTTCAAAATAAAAAAAATAAAAAAGGCCAGGCGTGGTGGTACAAGCTTGTAATCCCAGCATTTGGGAGGCTGAGACAGGAGGATCATGATTCGTGGACAGCCTCAGATACTTAGTGAGGCCCTTTGCCACTCAGCAAGACCCTGTTTCAAAATAAAGAATAAAAAATAGGGCAGGGGGTCAGAGGTCCATTCCCAAACTTGCTAACAATAAAAAAATAAAGAAACCTGTAGACACTGTGCACCCATGATGGATATGCTGCTGCCTCCGTTCTCCCAGGCCTAACCATGACACGGGTTTGTAGAGAAGTCTCCTTGGTCCCAGTGACCCCAGCCAGGGCCACACAGCCACACACTAGGGGAGCCTCTGGTGTCTACTGCCTGAAACTGCCCAGGATAGGAATGTTTGGGTCTCAGCAGCCACACTGGCCAAAGGAACAGATACCCCTAAAAGGCCGTGATGACTGACTTTGGTCATGAGGGCAGGGCCAGTCCATCACTGTGACCAAAATACCTGGCAGGAACAACACATCTGAGCAAGGTTTATTGGGCTCTCCGGTTTAGCTGTTCAGTCTTGGCTGACCTGCTACAAGGCAGGAACATCATGGCAGCAGGGCGTAGAGGAGAAACCTACTTAACTCATGGCAGCTGGAATGCAAAGAGAGGAGAAAGGGACCAGGGACAGACGTTGTTTCCAGGGTCAGCCCCCAACCACCTCCTGCAGCCACACCCTACCTGCCTACAGTTACCACTCAGGCGGCCCACTCAGATTATTAAGCCATCAGATCCACTGATGAGGTTAGAATCCTGATTCAGTTATTCCACCTCTGAACATTTCTGCTTTGCCAACACGTGAGCTTTTCAGGGTGGGGGAGGGGGCTTTTCAGATCCAAACCATAACAGCCTCTTGCAGAACAGATGAGAGACAGGGACAGACAGGGTCCAGGGAGTGAGTACTGGCTTGGCCAGCAGTGGGGCACCGGGGTTTCCCACACAGCACTATGAAGAGAATCCCCTGAGGCAAAACCCCGCTGCCTGGAAATGAGGCTGGACAGAATGCTCGTGGGAGGACTGTGGGAAGAAAGCTCCGGAGCCCTGCAGGAAGGGCTGGTGACCCAGGGTCCTTCTCCGCTCCAGCTTCTCCGATAGGAAAGTAAGATAAGGCTGCAGCTGGAAAGTTCAGGGGCAGCGGCTCTGTGTAAAGCAACAACAAGCGCCGTTCGGCCTCCCAGGGATTTCAGCCGTTTCCGCTCTTGAGGTTTCCTGTCAGGGAGAGGGTTTCTGCTGGCAAGCAAGTCCTGGCATGGCTGTGGAGGAGACTCCCATTTGGGGCCAAGCTCTCCAAGCATTGGCATGGGCTGCAAAGATTATGCTGCTGGACCCAGGGCAGGTGCTGCTGCTGGACGATGCTGGGGCACGCTGTCACCCACATCTGGAGCCTCAGCTCCCATTTGGTGCACGAGGATGCCACCACCCTTTTATGGTCATCAAAACATGCAGGCTGTCCTAAGAGTTTTTATTACTCCTCCATGGGGACAGCTTGGGTTTAGTCCAAGATTTCCTTCTCCTTATTGAAAATCAAATGCTGCTTTAAAGGCTTCTGGGAATGGCTTTTTTTTTCTTCTGAAAGCAAACACGTTGGTCATGGTGGTGCACGCCTATAATCCTAGTACTGGGAAGGCTGAGACAGGAAAACTCACAGGTTTGAGATTCAGCAACTTAGGAAGAACCCATTTCAAAAATAAAAAAGGCTGGGGGTATACCATGAAGGTGGAATGCCCGTGGGTTCAATCTCCAATACTTAAAAAAAAAAAAAAAAAAAAAAAAAAAGAGCAGATATTTACCTAGGCTTTCCTTGCGCCAAGAACTCTCACGGGTTTTCACAAGGAGTTATTAGTGCCTTTTCCTCAACTACAGTGAGGCTGCATAGTGTGTGACGGCAGAGCCACACACTTCCAGCCCGGCCTGAAGGGACTAGAGAGGAAGGGAGTCAGTCTCTCAGAGTGCTCCTGAGGGACTTGGGCCATAGCACGGGCTGAGCCACAGGAGGTGCCGGGCAAGAGGAGGCTTGCTTGGTCTCCTAATAATCAGGTAGACGCCACACACACTTGCAGGAGCCAGTCCTGTGAGTGCAGCGTCCAGCGGCCCTGCCCCATCTCCTGGGAGCCCTGAGCCAGGTTCTCCTAGAAAGCCCAGACAGGCTTCTCCTCGCAGCTTGACCTCAGGGAGGTGCAGACTTAGAGGAGAATGTAAATATCAGAGGATGAACGGTTCCACTATTGTCTGAGGACAACTTGGGTCTTCCAGCAGCCACCGGTAGAGGCTCTGGAGGAAGGCCGCCGGCCCACAAAGACCCGAGAGCAGGGGTAAGGGCTGACATGGTCCATCTGAGTCACAGAAGCGGAGGCCCAGGATCTCCCTTCTTTCAGGAAATCCTGCCTGTAGGTGGGGCTGAGTTCCCTCCCGGAGTCCAGCCACCATGACGACACTGGCTATGGCCTGCTAAACAGGAAGCAGAGGTTGAAGAGTAAGAGAGTCCTCGCCCTGGAAGCCCAGAGGCACCTGTGCAGACAGGACAGACAGGTGATTTCCCTCTTGTGCTTTTCACCCTTCGACACTCCCCATGCCAAGTCGCAGGTCCCTTTTTCTCAATACCCTCCATAGAGCTGTCAAGGATAGAGGGAACATTTCATAATTTAAAAAAAATGTCTTACAATTGAGTTTTTAGGAGCCATGGCTGCGTGGATGGCTGGGCTGTTGGTTGTAGGGACAGCCCTGCAGCCATCCCCTGACACATCTCGCCCTTTGGAATCTCCCTGCCCTGTCTGCCTGTCTTTTCCCATGCTCCGTGATTTATTTTGAGTTTAACCTTTAAAAATTTTCCAGTGTGTCACAAGGGACCTCCCAAGCCCCCCTCCCCCAGAAGTCTGTGTTATGACTTATTTCTAACGCCTTCCAATTCTGTGCTACAGGTGATATGGCCTGGTCACAAACTCTGCAGGATGCTGTAAGCCAGGGCAAACGGGGCTTCTAGACAGCCAGCAGGCCAACAGGACTTCCTTGTGGTCCTATTTCCCGTGACTCTAGTGGAGGGTAAATGGCGTTGGGCTTTTAAAATGTTCCAGGGGCTGTGCGCTTGACCTTTTCTCTGCCCTAGCAGCAACAAGACTGTAAGCAAAAGATAAACCCAGACTTGAAAAGCAGCGATGAGCCGGGCATCGTGGTGCATGCCAGTAATCTTGGTACTTGGAGGCTGAGCTAGGAGGAGCACAGGTCTGGGGGCTAGCCTCATCAACCTAGCAAGGTCTTTAGCAATTTAGCAAGACACTATTTAAAAAATAAAATAAAAATAAAAAAGGTGTGTAGCTTGTGGTAGAATGCCTCTAGGTTCAATCCCCAGCACACCACACACACAAAATAAAAAATAAAAATAAATTTAAAAAAATTAAAAACACAAAGATGTGTGAGAATGAGGTGACAGGAAGGGCTGTGTGGGTAGCTGCTGAGACCCTCCTCTCCTGCCTACTGTGACTTATGTAACATCTTAATTAATTAATTAATTAATTTTTGCAGTGCTTGTGATGAAACTCAGGAGCATTGTACCTCCAAGCTACAATTCCAGCCCCCACCCCCCTTTTTTTAGTCTTTTTATCTTATTTTTTATTTTATTTTTTTTGGTGGCGCTGGGGGTGGAACCCAGGGGCTTTCTTTCTATCTCTGGGCTATACTCCCAGACCTATTTTTTATATTTTCTTTGGAAACAGGGTCTCACTAAGTTGCTGAGAGCCTCACTAAGTGGTTGAGGCTGGCTTCGAACCTGTGCGATCCTCCTGTCTCAGCCTCCCAAGTGTGGGGATTATAAGCGCGCACCACCACGCCCAGCTAGTCTTTTTATTTTTGAAAAAGGGTCTCACTGAGTTGCAGAGGGCCTTGCTAAGTAGCTGAGGCTGTCCATGAACCATGATCCTCTGGTCTCAGTCTCCCAAATGCTGGGGTTACAAGCGTGCGCCACAACGCCTGGCTTATAACACCTTTAATAACTTTCATATGCCAGTGACTTTGAGAGTGAACTACACAATAACCTTTAAAAATGTTATTTATTTATTCATTTAATTTTTGGTGGTACTGGGGTTCCTGGAAGCCCCTCTACCTCCGGGCTACACTACCAGACCTATTTTTATACTTTTCTAATTTGGAAACAGGGTCTCCTAAGCCAGTGAGACTGGCTTTGAACCTGCGCGCTCCTCCTGTCTCAGCCTCCCAAGTGTGGGGATTACAAGTGTGCACCACCACGCTAAAAATGTTAATATTAAAAGCAGATGTTTGCTGCACAAGGATGCGCTTGCATCATTATTGTTATTTTATTTTTTGGTACGGGAGGCTGAATCTAGCCTTTTAAATTTTTTTTATTATATATGTATGTTTACATGTGGTGCTGGAGATCAAACACAGGAACATTCTACCTCCCAGCTATACCCTTGGCCTTACTTTGTTTTTTCTTTTGAAACAGGGTTTCACTAGGTTGCTGAGACTGGCCTTGAACCTGTGATCCTTTTGTTTCATCCTGCCAAGTACTTGGGATCACAGGAATGCACCACCAAACCCTGCTGCTCTTGCATCTTTAAAATATTAAGGCAATACAGACTGTGGGGCTATTATCTAGTCCAGTAATTCCTAAAATACGTGGGATTTGATGGCGAACAGTCACATTAGAGCTGGGGAATCTGAGGGTCCAGATCAGGAGTGAAATCAGAACTAGAAATGCGGCCCAGCTCCGTTCCCGACGTTCCAAGCTCCGTTCCGTCTCCTGGGAAGAGCACCTCCTCGGGGGTACTGGGGGTGAACGGGAAAAGTGCAGCCACCTGTTGCAAATAGGCCTCCGCCGGCCAGACACGGTCCCTGCTGAAGCAAGATGTCCTGGTACCGAGCAGGCTGGAATGAGGGTCTTCCAGGACACGACTCGGCGGCTCAGGACCCAGAAGACACGGCAGCTGTGATGAAGCCTTTGTGCATCCTTTTCCTTGCCCTGCCACGGCCCACGCCTCCCCAAGCCTCAGTCAGAGACGAACACTTTTGCTCCAGAGTTGCATCACCGTGAAAACAAAACGGCACAGTTCACTTGACATCAATTTTTCTCCGATTAAAATTTTTATTGAAATCTCTCAAATGTAGCCAAGAAATAGTTTTTGTAAAAGGGTGGGGGGGAAGAAAAATCGCTAACAAACAACTTCAACATGGGAGCTCCCTCTGCTGGTCTGCAGTAGGCTGATATGTGACAAACACATTCCCAGAGACAAATCTAATTTGCTGGAGAAGTGGACAAAAGACAGGTGTGTTGGGCTTTGCCTCAGGAGAGAAACACTAGAAGAAAAAAAAAATCCATGTCTCAAAACAGAGCACAACATTGCTAAGAAAAGCAAAATTACTTAGAAGACTCTCCAAAGTCATTATAAAATTTCCAAATCAAAAAAGCTGAATTATCCGCTGGGGAGAGAGATGCTCCACCTGGGGCCTCCCCACTGTTCTACCTCCAGTGAGCATGAGTCTGAGGCCCTGTGGACGCAGGTTAAGTTTGATTCCCTGGTCTTTGCCTTACAAGTCTCTTCTTAACAGGTTTCCCATCTACTTAGAGAAGAAAGTTCCAAGAAGTCTTTGCAGTGAGGCCTCTCCAAAATTCCATTAAAGAATAAGTCTTTGGTGGGCCAGCCTTGGAGTGGAAAGGGCCACGCCCAGGAGTCGGTGTACCTGGGTCTAGTCACGGCAGAGTCACAGCGATTTGGGGTTAACTCCATCTTCTCAGGCCTGTAAGATGGGTCAGTCCAGCTGATCTGGAAAGCCTCTACCAGTTCACTCTATGAGTCCCAAAATGGGCAAATAAGTTTAAATAACCAGGCTTGTTTGTGAATCTCTGGGATAGAGAGTCCAAGGTTGCACTAGGAATGACTCCGAACAGGATATGGGATTAAACACTCCATCTCACTGATACCAGTGAGCATTCCGCCTGATCTAGGGCCGATGTGGCAGAGCAAGGTGAATTCCAGGCTGGGGAAGCCTCAAGATCCAGGAAGAACTCCCAGGGGAAGGCACCATGTGGGCAACACACCCATTAAGTCAAATGGCCGGGTCCATGCTTTCCGTGGTTTTTTGTTTTGTTTTGTTTTTGGTAGTGGGGATTGAACCCAGGGGCATTCTACCTACAAACCACAAACCCAGCCCTTTTTGTTTTTATACAGGATCTTGCTAATCTGCTGAGGGTCTCACTAAGACCTGAGATTCTTCCAGTCTCAGCCTCCTGTCTACTCCTGCACTGAGATTACAGGCATGTGTCTCCTCATCTAGAGTTAACCGCAGCCCACTACTAATGTACTGATAACTCAGCAGAGACGGCTGCAGGCTTACATCCTCCTCCCTCCCTCCTGCCCTGCCAGCTGTGAGGGTTATAAGCAATGACATGGACAGAGGACAGTGGAGAGAAGGGAGGGAAAGCAGAAGCTCAGCTCCTCCCCCCTCTTCCGCTTTCAGGGCCAAGTACTCTTAGACCACTACTTACTTTTTTTTTTGCTACTGGGGATTGAACCCGGGGCATCCTACCTCTGCCCCAGACCTTTTTATTTTGAAACAGAATCTTGTTAAGTTGTGGAGGATCTCCCTAAGTTGCTGATGTTGACCTAGAGCCTACAATCCTGTCTCCCTTCCAAGTACTGGGATTATGGGTACCCGCTTACCACCAGCATTATAGGACCCAGCTACCACCTACATTTTTTCTTGATTACGTGTACTACTTTTATCTCCTTTTCCCAGCACAGAAGGTAATTGTTGCCAGGGCCGAGTCATGGAGGGAGCAGCCCCAGGCAGCCAGGTTGCCAATGCACGCAGAAAGCACTGGTTGCCAGGCTGGAAGAGAATGGGAGGCGCTCAGTGCTCCGGAGGCCAGAGCGTGGGAGGACCGTGACTGGGGGCCACGTGGATGTGTCTCAATATACCATTCTGTACGATGTGAAAGTGTTGGTAGAGTCTCTGGGAAACTGTTTCAGCCTCAAAAATAAACATGAGGCAAAATAAACAAAAACCTCTGCTGTCAGCCCAACAATTTTTAAAAGCCAGGCTGAGTTATACCTGTGCTAAGACAAACAATGTATGCGTTTTCTATTTGCTATTGATCATCACTCTACAGGGCAAATAATGAGTGGTTATTTTCAATAGTGAAATCTTTTTTTTTTTTTTTTTTTTTGCGAGTCTGGGGATGGAAACCAGGGACATTCAACCTCCAAGTTACACCTCCTGCCCTATTTTTTTATTCTTTTTAATTTGAAACAGGGTTTTGCTAACTTGCGGAGGGCCTCATAAGTAACTGAGGCTGTAAGCGAACCACGATCCTCCGGTCTCGGCCTCCCGAATGCTGAGATCACAAGCGTGTGCCACCATACCTGGCCTCAATAGTGAATCTTAATATTTAATTATCCTACTTGCACTGAAAACAAAGCTCAGAGAAACCAAGAGAAGGGGAAGCATTAGCATGGAGGTCATCCTTGGGGAGAAACAGGGAGTTTGTTTATAGTTCTCAGGCCATTCTTAACTAAGAAAGTTGGGCAGAACTGGGATCGCTACATTGACCTGTGATTTCTTTCTAGACACTATATTGTCTTAGCATTTCCTCTGGGTTTCCTAAACATGGGAACAAGGGACTGTCTTTCCTGTAATCAATGCACAAGCTTCTCCTTTGCTCAGAAGATCCTCACAAGACAGAGCAGAAGCTTTCCATACACAGACGCACACAAGTCCAAGCACACACTGTACCGGCAGCACATTTCCTCACTGTCAGGCCGGCACCTGTGCACCAGTGCTGCCCCTAGCTAGCCGGGAGCCCGGTCTCTCGTGTGTGAGATGAGGTTGAGATCATAAGGAAGAGAGAGGTGTCGTTGGGGAAAACGTCAGGCAGTGGGTGGCATCATTGCTGTCAGACGTCCCTGTAAGTCCCGGAGGGGTGTCAGCTCAATGTAGGGAGCTCATTCCTCTCCCGAAGGTGGCTCTGTTAGCTGACAGGTGTTAGTTGTATGGTGTGCTCTGGGGAACCAGGTTTGAGAGGACCAGTGGTGGAGTGAGTGAAGTTGTGGCCGATGGTATCAATTACCTGGGCATGCAGTGAAGCGGGGTAGGTGAAAGCAGGAGGAGGTAGAGCAGGCGCTAACTCCGCTGGGTACAGAGGGTACGGGGCCCACACTTCAGGGCTACTGGGGTAAAGTGCAGGCACTGTGAGCTCATCTGCAAGAAAAGAAGAAGGGAAGAGTTAGTGTGGACCGGATGGCTGCTTTCACATCAGAAACAAACCCTCGGCAACCCTGAGCCCTGGCCAAGGCAGAAGTCACATTACTTGCCTTTTTTTTTTTTTTTTGTAACTAGGGATTTAATTAAGGGGCTTACTACCTTATTTCCTCAACCCTTTAAAATCCCCCCCCCCCAATTTTTAAAGAAAATTTCGGAGGCAGGGTCTTGCTAAATTGCTGAAGCTGGCCTCAGACCTGTGATCCTCCTGTCCCGGCCCCTCAAGTACTAGGGACCACAGGCGGGCACCTCTATACCCAGATACTGGCATTTTAAAAAAAACAACCTGTTGGCTTTGTTCCTTCCAACTCTAAGCAATAGAATGGTAAATACAGAATAAATAAAGTAACCAAGCCTCTGCGTCTGTCTAGTCTGCGGGGACCTGGACCTGGACTCTGCCTTCAACACTCTGATGTCTTTTCAACTATAGCTGGGCAGCCCAGGAACAGGGGGCTCAGAAAATGCGGCCCTCGGAGCGCTAGAGGAAAGAGAGCCCCACCAGGAGATCTCCCATGAGTCCAGCGCGGAGCCCTTGGGAGGGCATGGGGTCCTGGCAGACCCCAGCAGCACAGGAGACTTTTCTGTTCATCAGCATGATTATTATCAACAAATAAATCAAACACTTTTCTTTTAACCCTCAGGAAAATAGGATGAAACACTGGGAACACAGAACACTGAAATTGGAGACTGGAAGCAAACAATCTTGAGTGTCCTCATTGGAGTTGGTGCCACAAAGATGCAAATAAGCAGTTCACAAGTGGGTTTGCTCTGCTCTCTAGGGGAACGTGAACCAGCTTGCCGAGTGCCTGGCCTAGCGCTCCTCGTGCAGCCGCAGTCCATACAGGTTAAGCTGCCATGTGCTGGGTTGAAGGGCAAGTGCCTGTGTCTCCCTGTACCTTGGGAAGTAATCCATTAAAGTAACAGCAAACACATGAGTGAGCTTCTCAGCAAAGGCAGAAATAGCATCAGTTAATAGTTCTGAGTCCCGACCCTGTGAAGAGGCAATCGCAATACGTGCTTTTATCACCTGTCAAATTCTGAAATCAAGTCCACCAAGGATGCTATCTGAGACTACCCAGGGAGCCAGGGAAAGGTGACTGAATAAAGCCATTAGTAGCTGCCATTCAGGACTTGCCAGAAGTCTACGGGGCATGTAACCCAAGGCCAACGGTCACGTCACTCCTGCCCACAGAGCCAGCCTGCCCCCCCGCAACTCGTACTAGGAATTGAACCCAGGGATATTTTACCTCCGAGCTATATCCCTAGCCCTTTTTTTATTTTTGAAAAGGGTCTTGCTACATTGCTGAGGCTGCCCTTGAACCTGTGATGCTCCTGTCTCAGCCTCCCAGTACAGATGTGCACCTCCACGCCTTGCTCTTCACACTACTCTTAGAGGTAAACTCTGGCTTGCTTTGCCCTCATCCTTCTCATCTGGAAACTCTGGTTCTGGGCAGGGTCTGAAGTAAGGGACGGGTGTTGGAAATAGCAAACTGCTTTGTTGGGTGTGACATGAGTGTTTCTGTATGTGATTGGGAGGTAGAGGGCCCATGCCGAGAGCTGATCAGAGATGGGCATGGGGAGGAGAGGCTTTGCTCAGCTAGTCTGCAGGACAAGAGCTTCTCACAGGCTGTGAGGGACCCAAGGGCCACCCGGTAACTGTCCATTCAGGACACTTTGTCCTCATTTCCAGACATAGCAGGATGCCAACAATGTGGGTGACTGACTGGCCTTCCTGACTCCCTCTTTTTTTTGTGTGTGGCAGTGGGGACGGAACCCAGGGGGGTATTCTACCTTCAAGCCACATACCCAGCCCTATTTTTTATTCTTTATTTTGAAACAGGGTCTCACTGAGTTGCAAAGGGCCTCACTAAGTAGCTGAGACTGTCCATGAACCCCCTCAAAGAGACCGTGGTTTAAAATAAAGAATAAAAAAATAGGACTGGAGGTGTAGCTTGGAGGTAGGATGCCCCTGGGTTCCATCTCCAGTACCACACACACACACAAAAAAAAAAGTCAAGCCAGGCTGGGCATTGTGGGAGGCTGAGACTCTCAACAACCTAGCAAGACCCTATTTCAAAACAAAAAATAAAATGGGCATGGGGGTATAGCTCAGAGGTAGAGTGCCCCTGGTTTCCATCCACAGTGCCCCCACCCCCAACACACACAAAAGTCAAGTCATATCGCCTACTTCAAGTTCTAGGGTGTGTGGGTGTCCATAGCTCTCAGAAAACCCCTCAGAAGGATGGAGATTACGCTTTTTGGACCCCTGAGCTTCCTGTAGTGAGAGACCCTGAGGGAGCTGGGCTAGTGGAAACTAAGTCCTGCATGGACCAGGGCCTTGGATTGGAAACAAACAAGCACTGTCAGCAATGGCAAGCTATTATTGTTGTTGTTATTGTTATTTTAGCTACTGAGCTATTTAAAGACATTCTGAGGCTTTTACAAAAGTCAAGAGAGTCTCAGGCCCCCGCACACTAATCTCTAGCCCATGCTTGTCAGGCCAGCTGTGACAGCAGAAGACAGAGCAGACTTAAACTGAGTAAGGAATGTCAGAAATAAATTTTCATGGCGTTGTAAGACACATTCAAAAGTGGCTGGGCAAGGTGAGTTTAAAAAGAGAATCCTGCCACCAGTAAAGTTAGGAGGCAAGAACAGTACAGCAGAAAACCGCTGGGCATTTGATTTTTAGTGCAAGGCTGTGCTCCTATTGGTCGGAGTGTAGTTGCACCGTCTTCACACTATTGGCTGAAGGGGATTTGGGGGAGGGCTTGGCACATGCAATTCTCAGGAGATGGAAACTGACAGAAAAGAATGCAAGCCACACAAAATTACAAAATGGCGTTTTAAAAAAAGGAGCATAGTGCTCGGCGTGGTGGCGCACGCTTGTAATCCCAGCATTTGGGAGGCTGAGACCTGGAGGATCGAGGTTCGTGGACAGCCTCAGCTACTTAGTGAGGTCCTCTGCAACTCAGTGAGACCCGGTTTCAAAATAAAAAATAAAAGAAATAGGGCAGGGGGTGTAGCTCGGAGGTAGAATGCCTCTGTGTTCCACCCCCAGACCCGCAAAAAAAAATAAAAAAATAAATAAATAAATAAATAATAAAAGGAGCATAGTGCCCGGTGTGGTGGTGCACGCTTGTAATCCCAGCAGTTGGGAGGCTGAGACAGGAGGATTGTGCAGGCTTGAAGCCAGCCTCAGCTACTTAGTGAGGCCCTTTGCAATTCACTGGGACACTGCTTCAAAATAAAGAATAAAAAATAGGGCTGGGTATCACTTGGAGTTAGAATGTCCCTGGCTTCCATATCTAGTACAAAAAAAAAAAAAAAAAAAAAAAGCTTAAGTCAAGCTATTCCTCTGATTACATTCTTATAGGAAGAACAGTGGAGTCGTCCTCGCTCACCACCCACCCAGTGGGGACTAGCCAATGGCAGGGCCTTTATGAGATCAGTGGATACTTCTGAAGTAGGACTGAAGAAGCAAAAGGAAAGGTAGAAAGGAGACATAAAGGAAGGAGATGAAATAAAACTTAACTCAGAAGCTCTGTATACTTTTCCAGTCCTGTCTCTCTCTAAGCCTGTCTATCGCCCAGGCAAATTGTTCCCAATTTTCTAGGAAATCTGTAAATCCTAAAGTTAACCCAAAACTGTAATCATTTTGTGCACCGTTAAGTCTCCCAATAAGGAGTTTAAGACAGATACACTATCCTCAGAAACCTATAATTTAGGAAACTTTTTTTTTTAAGCATTACCTACTGATCAAACAACAGAGACCATGTCAAAGATCTGAAAGATGACCAGATCTCCATAAACCAGCTTCTGATCACTGGACTGCTATCACCCTTATATATGTTCCCAGGTCCACCATTCATCAAGATTCCTATAAAAACAGAGCCCAGAGCTCTGAAATGTGATTTTCACTGTTGAGATGGCCCACATTCTGCCTTGAATGCATTGTGTGTTCCTTGCTTTGCCCAAATGCCTCTCGCCCTGGAGATGGCCTCAAATCTTCCTTTAATGTGTATTCCTTGGCTTCCTAAACAAGTCTCTGTGCCTCTACGGACACATATGGAAAATCTTTTGGGGGGAAGAAGGGGAACAGGGGATTGAACCCAGGAGCATTCCACCTCTGAGCTACATACCCAGTGCTTCTTGCTTTATTTATTTATTCATTTATTCGTTTGAAACAGAATCTCACTAAGTTGCCATGATTGTCCTTGAACTTGCGATCCTCCTGTCTCTGTCTCCCAAATCCTGGGATTATGGGCATGTGCTACCATACTCAGCCTGAAACTCTTTACTGTCTTGTATGTCAAGAATCTCACTGGTCCTGAGTGGAACTCTTTCCTCTCTAGGGAACTTCTTGAAATCTTCAACCATGACACTTACTGCAGAAAGTTTGAAAAATGAAATGAGTATGTCCTTTAAGATATCTGGTCCTAGCCGGGCACGGTAGTGCACCCTTGTAATCCCAGTGCTTGGGAGGCTGAGACAGGAGGATCAGAGGTTCAGAACCAGCATTAGCAATTAAGAGAGGCTCTCAGCAATTTAGCTAGACCCTGTTCCAAAATAAAATTAAATAGAGCTGGGGGTGTAGTTTGGAGGTAGAATACCCCCGAGTTCCTCTCTAGTACCACAAAAGAAAGGAAAAAAAATATACATACACACACACACACACACACACATATATATATATATATATATATATATATATATATATATATATATATATATATATATATCTGGTCCTAAACTGAGCACGGTGGAACAAGTCTATAATCCCAGTACTTGGGAGGCTGAGATAGGAGAATCATAGGTTCAAAACCAACATAAGTTAACTTAGCAAGACCCTGCTTCAAAATAAATAGGGCTGGGGCTGTATCTCAGAGGTAGAATGCCCCCGAGTTCATTACACACACATAAATCTGATTCTAGACAAAGAAATAATGAAGATAAGGTAGAATCAGGTTTCAATCTCAGTCTTGCTGGAATTTGTGGCTTCCAGACCTTCCTACATTTTTATCCTGAATCATTATTTCCCATCAGATTTATATTGATGCTCAGAGAAAATTCACTGATTAACATTTGCATAAAACCTAGCCAGGTAAAATAAGATTTACTTTGAAATCTCAAACTCAAAGTTGCTGAGCGGTAGAACAGGAGGGAGGAGAGCAGAGGCCTACGGGATATCAGGGTGAGCTTTTACTTGATAAAGCCCTGGTACATCTAATCATCCCTCTCTCCCTCATCCCTGCCAAGGAATCTGTGGTGAATGTCAAAGGACTTGTAGTAACCAGGTCGGATCACACCTGCCAAGCAGTGCTCAAGGACACCTGCATCTCAATGTGAGGTTGAGAATACTCCTAACACGCATATCCACTCCTCTGAGGGCAGAGGGCTTTAAGCAGAACCAGCCCTTTGAGTTTGGACAGTTTGGGGCCATTGATGTGATCTTGAGAAAAATCACAAACATGAAAGGGGCACGAGTCCTTTGGAGGGACTAGCTAGCCAAATGCAGGAGCAGGCAGGGCCAGGACAGATGGCTCTGATGGGTGTCACTGTCCCCAGCCAGCGCCTGTTCTGCTTGAGAAGAAGGAAAGAGGCTGTCCAGGGCCCATGGGTAATGAAATGTCACTCAGGAGTGGGTGAGATTCCTCTGGACAAAAGAGGCTCCTGGCCACCCGGGGAAGCCAAGCCTGAGAACAGAGAGGGCCTACCAGAGGCCAGGGCCTTTTTTCTAGGCCTAATCCCACCCGCTAGAAGCTGGGTGAGTACTTCCCACTGTGTTAATCTCCCTACATTCTTTCCCTTGGCACCCTGGAAGGACAATGTCCTGGAGGGCTGGCCATATCCATCTGAATAGGCCTTTTTCTTAGCATGGAATATGTGAACAGAAAACCTGAAAAACTCTACCCCCCAGACCCCAGGATAGAAAGAACTGAAGCGTCCCAAGAAAGTTTTGTGCTCAAAGGCTCTGGAAAATCATCTAGAGACCTTTCACTTCAGGCAGGACCCAGAGGCAGAGAGGTGAAGACTGCAGTCCCGGGCCACGGTTTAACAGTGGCAGAGATGACAGGCCACCGAGGGAGGAGCAAGAGAATCCTTAGTGGACTTAATGGCTAATAACTTTGAGCTGGTGCTCATTTGCCACCTTGAAAGTTCTGTTTGTAAACATCCCATGACAACCCCCACCCAGCACACTCCCTCCAACTGCCCATGCTTTCTTCCAGACTGCCGGCAAAGACCCTGCCCTCTACTCTGGGCCAAGCCACCTATTCTCCCACACAGCAAAAATGTTCCAGCTGGGCGCGTGGTAGTGCACACTTGTAATCCCAGTACTTGGGAGGCTGAGACAGGAAAATCATAGCTTCACAGCCAGTCTCAGCAATTTAGTGAGGCCTTGTTTCAAAATAAAGAATAAAAAATAGGGCTAGGGGTATAGTTTGGAGGTAGAATGCCCCTGGCTCAATCCCCCACACTGCAAATAAAAGGAGAGGGATTTCACAATTTTCACCTGGGTGCTGTTCAGTCCATCCCATCATCCACACTTTGATTTTAATCACTAATAGTGGACTGTCAAAAGGACCTCCCAAACCGGACACAGTGGCGCATGCCTGTAATCCCAGTACTTGGGAGGTTGAAATGGGAGGATCTCAGGTTTGAGGACAGCCTCAGCAAGTAGTGAGACTCTCATCAACCTAGCCAGACCCTGTTTCAAAATAAAAATAAAATAGGGTTGGGGAATCTAGTTCAGTACTAGAATACACCTGGTCCCAGTACCACAAACAACAAAAAGCCTTCCAAAAGTCTCGAGCTACACACTGAAGCCACAACAACTTTCAGAATGGCCAAGTCATTCTCACCACTCATACTCTTTTGTATGTGTGTTGGGTGAGGGTACTGAGAACTAAATCCAGGGGCTTTTCACCTCCACATTACACCCCCAGCCCTATTTTATTTTTAATTTGGAAACAGGTTCTCACTAAGTTGAGGAGGACCTCATTAAGTTGTGAGGCTGCCCACAAATATATGATCCTTCTGTCTCAGCCTCCCAAGTACTGGGATTATAAGTGTGCGCGACCACACCCAGCACCACTCTTGCCCTTAACCCTTCCGTGAGTTCCTCCTTGCTCTTGGGGTGTGGCCTCCAATACCTCCAATACCCTACACTGCCTGGCCCTCGCTGGCCTCTCCAGCCCTGGTGGTCCTCTGGTTCCGTCTGAGGGCTAGGATCATCACCTCCTGTGAGTGACCACACCTGCTTCTCTCCCACTATGTCAACTGGCTTGGCTGGAGAGTACTCAGTTCTCAGTGCTTGACTGAGTCCTGCAGCCCCTCTTCACCACAGGGCTTGTCTCCAGAGCAGTAAGCTCTTATTCCTGCTTAACCAGTGCCTAGCACAGTACCATCTGTGAAGAATGAATACACTCTAGCCTGCCTTCAGAGATAGAATGGTCAAACAGTGGGGTCAATTCTATTCTCTTTCCTTTCTTTTTCTTTCTTTTTTCTTTTTTTTTTCTTTTTTTTTTTTTTTTTTGGTTGTGTTGAACCTACAGGAATTCTACCTCTGAGCTATACCACCCCCAGCCCTTTTTATCTGTTATTTTGAAACAAGGTCTCCCTAAACTACTAAAGCTGGCTTTGAACTTGCGATTCTCCTGTCTCGGCTTCCCAAATACTGGAATTACAGCCATGTGGCACCATGCCTGGCAACCCTGTTCTCTGAGGAGGGAAATACATGCAGACAAAACACCAAGATTGAAAGCCTCACAGTTAACTTAAAACGTGTCTGAACCCAGGTCTCATCTTACAGTTTGGGGTTTCTTTAAGTATATTTGGTTTACCATAAACTCAGGGACATATTTTTGCAGAGAGTTTGCCTGAAAGATGAAAATTTGGCCAGGAAAAATAGTGGCCCTCAGAAAGCACAAGCATGAGGAAAAATTTCCTTCTCTCTCTCTTTTATTTTTCTTCAGTGCAGGGGATTAAGCCCAGGGATGCTCTGCCTCTGAGGTTCATCCTAGTTTTTTTTTTTTTTTTAAATTTTGAAACAGGGTCTTACTAAATTGCTCAGGCTGGCCTTGGACTTGTGGTTCTTCTTTCTGCCTTAGCCTCCCAAATAGCTGGGATTGCAGGCATGTACTACCACACCTGGAAAAATCCCATTTCCAATTAAGGAAAGAAACCCCCCCAATTCTGAAACAAGAAAAATACAAAGCAATCAAGGAATTCTGCTAGCAATCAACTCCTACTTGTCTAACTCGGGAAGCAGCTGGTCCATGCCTGCTAAGCAAACCTTTCAAAGACCAGCCCTAGGAGGCTAGCGCCTACGAGGACCTGAGCTTCAGGCCGGCTCCTGAGGTCCAGGGCAGCAAGCATGAGCTCCCGCAATAGTTTGATTGGTTTGCCCCCAACTCACATTCAGCTGGTCGCTCGGAGTACAAGTAAAATTTGCTTGGTTGCTGAGGCTGGCCTTAAGCCCTGCGATCCTCCTGTCTCAGCCTCCCAAGTACTGGGATTACAGGTGTGTGCCACCATGCTTGCTATCACCCAGGTTAATCATTCCGGTTTGGATAACTCAGATCTCTAGCTCTGATTTCTACTTCAATATAAATGTCCTAAATTCACCAAGCTCAACCCATCTAATAATGCACTCCCTGTCAGTAATAAACCAAGTCCTCCTCTCCTTCCAATACGTTCCTTGATCCCTTTGTGTTCAGGTTAAAAGACTCCTTCACTTGCCATATTCTGAGAGTTGCTCGGTCCTGGTAACATAGATGATGACGGCAGCAGTGAGAGAGGCTAGTGTTTCCTGAGCACACTGCATGGGCAGGGATGCCCCGTCTACATTCTGGGGCGGCTGAGGCACAGAGAGGCTAACTATCTAGCCCAGGAGCTCACAGCAAGCGAGAGAAAGCAGACGCGAAGGAATCAAGGTCGCCAGCGTGCAGCCCTTGGCTTCTTGCGCATCACTGTCTCTCTACCTGGCTACTCCGCTCCTCCATGCTTCTCACGCTGTCGATTCCCACCCCTGCTTCTGTGCCCTGAATGCAGGTTCTCATTTGGCCTGCTTTAAGTCTCCTGAGTGCATCGGCCACCATCTCTCACTGCAGTATGTCTCCTAACACGTGCTCCCGGAGTACGTCATGGTGGGAGCTGCATAAAAAGCCATGCACTAAGTTTGCTGAGGAGACTCCAAAGTTGTTTTGGTTCAACTGGCCGGTGCTGCGTCCTCTTCAGTCAGTTTTTCTACTGTCCCTCTGGCCAGTCACGGCTCCCGCAGTCCTGCTCTTTCCTTACTGCCCATCTACTCCATGCCAAGAACCTGCCCAATGCAATCTTGGTTTTAAAACTATCTGCTCCAGCCAGGTGTGGTGGCGCACGCTTGTAATCCCAGCATTCGGGAGGCCGAAACTGGAGGATCGCGGTTCGTGGACAGCCTCAGCTACTTAGTGAGGCCCTCTGCAACTCAGGGAGACCCGGTTTCAAAATAAAGAATAAAAAATAGGGCAGGGGGTGTAGCTCAGAGGTCGAAATGCCCCTGGGTTCCATCCCCAGACCCCCCCCCCCAAAAAAAAAAAGAAATAAAACCATCTGCTCCATTATTTGCGCATCCAGGGAGCTCAGAGCATGCGCTGAAAGAAAACTATCCCCCTGGGGACACAGGTCACCGCAGCTAGCTATTCTTGTTCATCACACTGGGACATGTTCATTCCTCTTCCTTCCTGTGACTTGCAGCTGCAAGGGTGAGAGTTAGCAAGAGTTTCCCCATGCAAGTCTGTTCCCAGAGATGGTGGAGGGAATGTCCTAAGTAAGCCCGTGAATGACCCCAGACGTGGCTGTGATGGAGCCTGGATGTGTTTTCAGAGAGTCCTCGACTTTATGTCATATGAATATAAGAAGGTCCACTCAGCCCCACTCTGGAGCTTCCCCAAAGCCCGACACCGTTCTATCACATTCGCTGAAGCACCTGGTATGAAGTAGGCACTCACTACTTATTTCTGAAGAGACACACTCTCCTCTTGCATAAAGCAGCCTTCCTCTTGCTCCAGTCCAGAACCCCGTGGCATAAAGCATGGCTTCTCTGCTTCCTGTATTGCCCTGCGATGAACAGATGGTCAAAGATCCTAGCACTGCGCAGGAGGGTGGCTCCGTGGTCGCCGGCGGACTGTTCATGCACTGGCGATGCTAAGATCATCACAGTGTGAGTACTTTGGATAATAGTCTTCACGGACTTTCATCTGTTTAATCGCCAGAGTATTCTTTAGAGATAAATGCTGTTTTAACCATCTCTACCTCAGACATGAGAAATGCTAAACAAGGGCTTGGCCTGGGAAGGGGATCCCGTGAGTCTAAGCCTGTGGCTCCTGACTACAATTCCTGACCACGTTGCATAAAGCACCTTTCCCCAAACCATGACGCTGAACTGCACAACCAAGTTAGAAGACAGGGCAGACATCCCAACATAAAACAAAAAGAATGCCGGAAAGAACAAAGGGCACAGGGGCTATGTGGAAAAACAAGACAATTATTACTATTTTTTAGTACTGTGGATTGAACCCAAGGGCATTTTACTCCTAATCAATATTTTAACTCTATTATTATTATTATTATTATTATTATTATTATTATTATTTGGTGGTACTGAGGTCCCTGGAAGCCCTTCTACCTCTGGGCTACACTCCCAGACCTATTTTATATTTTTGAAACAGGGTCTCTTAAGCCAGCGTGGCTGGCTTCAAACCAGCGCAATCCTCCTGTCTCCGCCTCCCAAGTGCTGGGATTACAAGTGTGCGCCACCACGCCTGGCTTATTATTTTTATTTTGAAACAGGGTCTCCTTAAGTTGCTGGGGCTGGCAACTACTGGGATTACAGGCAGGTGCTGCCACAGCAGGCTAACGAAAAGATAAAGATTAAATTGGACAACATTACTTTTCTAGGTCATGGTGATACCTAATATTTATCTTTTTTATATCTAATAAAAAGAAAAGCAGAAACCAAGACGGTAGGATCAAAGGTCCCCAAGCCAGCATCAGCAACTTAGTGAAACCCTATGTCAAAAATAAAAAACAAGCTGGGTGTCATGGCACATGCCTATAATCTGAGTACTTGGGAAGCTAAGAAAGGAGGGTCATAGGTTTGAGGTCAGTCTCAGTAACTTAGTGAGACCCTGTTTCAAAACCTAGAGGTAGCCAGGCGTGGTGGCGCACGCTTGTAATCCCCGCGCTTGGGAGGCAGAGACAGGAGGATTGCGCAGGTTCGAAGCCAGCCGTGCTGGCTTAGGAGACCCCGAGTCCAAAAAATAAAAAATAGGTCTGGGAGTGTAGCCCGGAGGTAGAAGGGCTTCCAGGAACCCCAGTACCGCCAAAAAATAACCCCAAAAAACAAAACCTAGAGGTAGCCAGGCATGGTGGCAGACATTTGTAATCCGTGTACTTGGGAGGCTGAGACAGGGGGATTGTAGGTTTGAAGCTAGCCTCAGCAATTTAGTGAGGCTGTCAGTAACTTAGTGAGACCCTGTTTCCAATAATAAAAAAGACTTGGGGATGCAGCTTGGAGGTAGAATGCCCCTGAGTTCAATCCCTAGTACAACAAAATAAAACAAACAAAACTGCTAAAGGTAAAATGTCTCTGGGTTCAATCCTAACTTTCCCCCTCATAGAAATAAATATATAGTGCCAGGCATGGTGGCGCACACTTGTAATCCCAGCATTTGGGAGGCTGAGACTGAAGGATCGCGGTTTGGGAATAGCCTCAGCTACTTAGAGAGGCCCTTTGCAAATCAGTGAGACCCATTTTCAAAATAAAAAATAGAGCTGGGGGTATAGCTCAGAGGTAGAATGCCTTTAGGTTCCATCCCCAGTACCACAAAAGTTTTAGTAAAACTTCCACTTGTCACTCAGCTCTTCAGGCACACATGTGCTGTTTGGTGGGAAAGAAAGTTGGCCAAGGAGAGGCCTCAGTGCCTTTTTAAAGAGGCTGCTGCTCAGATGTCTGTACAAAGACAGCCCCTGGGTTCAATCATTAGTACCACCAAAAAAACAAACAAAAAACTCACCTCCATACATCTTGGTATATTGAAATATTATTTCAATGTTCATTCCCAAAAGAAACAGTTGTTTCTGTACTAACTTGAATATGACAATACTGGGAATTAAAATGTAAAGAAGTAAACAAAACTGACAATTTTATAAGAAAATTAAATTCTTCACTATTTGAATGTACATTTATTTCTTTGTGTGTATGTGTATGTGGTACAGGGGATTGAGCCCAGGGGCATTTTACCTCTGAGCTACACCCTTAATCCTATTTTATTTTTATTTTGAAACAGGGTCTAGCAGGTTGACAAGAGTTTTACCACTTGCTGAAGCTGTCCTTGAACCTGTGATTCTCCTGTCTCAGCCTCCCAAGTACTGGGATGCATTGCAGGCATGCACCACCACTCCTGGCTTTGAGTATACATTTCTTTAAAAGTTTATGAATCTGAACTAATGAACTTTCAGTGTCCTAGTTTTGACTGCACTGCCTATAGGCTTTCAGCAAGGAATGCAGCTCTCCTGAAAATCCAGGATCCACTGAACTTCTGAACTCACAGCAACCAAAACAGCCTGTGCCCTGATCACTGCACCTATCACTTTATACAGGAAATGACCTCTTCTGTGTCTTTTTTCTTTTTCCTTTTTTTTCCTTTTTTTGGTGGTACTGGGGTTCCTGGAAGCCCTTCTACCTCCGGGCTACACTCCCAGACCTGTTTTTACATTTTTTTTTTTGAAACAGGGTCTCCTAAGCCAGCGCGCGCGGCTGGCTTCAAACCTGCGCGATCCTCCTGTCTCTGCCTCCCAAGCGCAGGGATTACAAGCGTGCGCCACCACGTCCAGCTTTTCTTTTTCCTTTTTAAAAATGAATTAACTAAGGCGACTACAACCCCACATCCTCTGAGAAAGCTATAGTGTTATTGGACAGCATCTGATGTCTGCCATGTTTACAGCTGCCATTTTGGAAACAGCAGACATCTGGTCTTGCTCACGGCCATGCCCGAGGCCTGGTGGTATCTGGAATACTGATCAAGTATTTGCTAACTAGTCTCTTTAAGATCGTCCACTGGTATTTTGCAGCTCATTATGCTGCTTGACCTGGGCTATCGGGCCCCTGCTTCTCTGCACAGTTTATACAGATGTAATAACTTTCAGCCATTTCTAGAGATACACCCACACACACTTGATGAAACCACTCATCACAGCTGCCATCACATCGTACCAGCCTGCCTTGTCCTTACAGTCCTCTACAGTTCTGTGCCACACACAGTGTCGTCATCGTCTGATTCCTCTGCTCTGTCCAGTCGTACTTTGAGGGAATGTGCAGCACTTTTCTCTCTCTTTTCTTCTCTGTATTCTCTTTCAGAAGTTCAGCGTTGGCTGCAGCAACCTTTTCTTCCTTTTTCTTTCTCTCTTCTTCTTTTGCCAGTTTCCTGACCAATTTGTTCAAGCTCTTCTGATTTGTCTGTATTTATTTATTTATTTATTTATTTATTTATTTATTTACTTACTTATTTAACTAGGGATGGGTCCCAGGGGCATTCTACCTCCAAGCCACACCCCCGCCCTATTTTTTTTCCTTTATTTTGAAACAGGGTCTCACTGAGTTGCAAAGGGCCTCACTAAGCACCTGAGGGTATCCGAAACCAAGATCCTTCTGTCTCTGCCTCCCAAATGCTGGGATTACAAGCATGTACCACCATGCCTGGCTTGTCTGCATTTATTTTAATTTTTTTCTTTTTAGGTTTGTCCATTTTATTTAGCTCCCTGGACGTCTGTTTTTCTTCTCTAAAAAGCTGTTCTGCCTTTTCCAGCTACCACTTCTTCCATTTCTTCTCTGAAGAGTCCTTGCCTTTATTTTTAATGGTTTCTCTTCCACGCTGTCCTCCTCCATGATATGTAGAAATTTATCTTCTGGGGGTGGGTGTGTGGCCTGTAAAATCTGCCACACGCGTTACAGCTCATCCAGAGATACTTCCAGGACGTCTCTAACCATCATGAGTTCTTCTAGCTGAGCTTTAGCTCCAGGTGACAGCTCCAACATTGGAGGTTCCAAACTTTAGGAAACCAAAAGGCTCCTCCAAGGTTGTTTCCTTGGGGTACCAGAACCTTCTCCAGAAAAGTACCATAAAACAATAAAAGTGAAAAGTGTGGAAAAAATGTAATGTTTTCCGAGTAAATATTCAAGGGAATGGTCTCCTCTCTCACTCTATGCCAACTTTAGATATACTAGATTCACTGTATCAGTATGAAAGTGAAAACAGTTTGGTTTGTTAGCCAGGTGTGGTGGCGCATGCTTATAAACACAGCATTTGAGAGGCTTAGACAGGAGAATCGCAGGTTTGCTGCCAGCCTCAGCTATTTAGGGAGGCCCTCTGCAACTTAGTGAGCCTCTGTTTCTAAGTAGCTTAGGCTGGCTGCAAACCTGTGGTCCTCCTATCTAAGCCTCCCAAGCACTGGGATCACAGACATGTGCCGCCATGCCTGGCTTGTTTTTTTCTCTTCTGTGTCTTTCTCCTTCAAATTGTAATCTCCTACCTCAGCACAGAAGAAAGACATTGCATAAAAGTTTGTAAAATTGAGCCAATGTGGCGGTGCATGCTTGTAATCCCAGTACTTGGGAGCTGAGAAAGGAAGATCACAGGTTGGAGGACAGCCTCAGTTAGTGAGACTCGTATCAACCTAGAGACACCCTGTTTCAAAATAAAAATAAAATAGGGCTAGGGGTGTGTCTTGGAGGTAGAATGCCCCTGGGTCCAATGCCCAGTATGAAAAAGAAAAAAAGAAGAAAAAAAGGCTATGAAATGGAACATATAATATTGCCAAGTGCTTGTGGCTAACAATGAGCTGGACCATGAAGCGAAATAATAAACTTCATAATTTGTAGGTTAGCTCATTTCCTTGACTTTTATGAAAATGTCAGTCTAAATCTGCAAAGGTTCCAGTCCTTGATAAACAGTCAGAAACTTTAATGGTTTTTGAGCTATCCATTTTCAAGAGACTGACATTGACCTAGGGAACAGATGAATCAGAACCCCAGGATGCACTTGAGTACCAGCAACACAGTCCACAGGCGCACAAGCATAGTGGTCTAGGGGCCATGTGGAAGTCGCCGAACAGTTGCATGTGTGACTGAGCTCTCGACTCAATCACTCTGTCTGCTCTGGCTGGATCCCCACCAATGCTCGCTGCCGGCAGTGTTCTACTTGCCAGGGAATGCCAAAAAGCTCCACAAGCCATTGCACTACAGATCTCAGCTGCACAGACTGAGAAAGTGAAGGGAAGATGGGTGGGCCACATTGGCAGAGCCTCTTTCCCTGGGCTTGCCCCTTGTCTGGAACCATCTTGGTCTGCAGCCTTGGTGTCCTGGAAATAATTCTGAGTAAATATGAGTAGCTGTATCAAAAAGCATTCTTTGTAAAAGAAATCTATCCATCTTTATAGAGAGAGAACAAAACAAACAAACAAACAAACAAACAAACGGCACTAGCTTATGATGACACTGCACATCTCAAGGGATTTAAAAAGCATATATTGCCGGGCGTGGTGGCGCACGCTTGTAATCCCCGCGCTTGGGAGGCAGAGACAGGAGGATCGCGCAGGTTCGAAGCCAGCCGCGGCGCTGGCTTAGGAGACCCTGTTTCCAAATAAAAATGTAAAAATGGGTCTGGGAGTGTAGCCCGGAGGTAGAAGGGCTTCCAGGAGCCCCAGTACCACCAAAAAAAATAAATAAATAAAAATAAAAAGCATATATTCACCGGGCATAATGGTGCATGCTTGTAATCCCAGTACTTGGAAGGCTGAGACAGGAGGATTGCGGGTTTGAAACTAGCCTCAACAACTTAGTGAGGTTCTCCGCTATTTAATGAGATCTTGTTTCCAAATAAGAAGTGATGTACACGATGTACACCTAAATGTACCTCAGGACTGGCATGACTAACTAAAGGCCCAGCAGCTAAAGTTGTCAGGCTGGTCTCTCAGTTGGCTGATGTCTTGCAACAAACACCTGCGGAGTCCCTGCTGTAAGTCAACGCCATCATCTTAATTTCCCAGCCCAGATCTGAGAAGCAATGCTGAGCTGCTGCCATTCAAGGACCTGCTTCTCTACACTGATTTCTGCTCAACTGAATGTATCTTGGAGACCCTAGTGGAGGTGAAGAGAAGATACTTGATTAAAAAAAAAATCTACTTGGAAACACAACCCCTTGTTCGCTTCATGGTAGCAGGTGATTCAGGAGATTTGACTCTCCATCTGAAAAGTGCCTGAAAAGCACCAGTCATGGAAGGAGGCACAGACAAGAAAAGCACAAAGAAGCCAAGCGTGGTGGTGCACGCTTATAATCTCAGCATTTGGGAGGCTGAAACAGGAGATTCATGGTTCGAGGACAGCTTCAGCTACTTAATGAGGCCTTTTGCAACTCAGTGAGACCCTGTTCCAAAATAAAGAATGACAACAACAAAAACTAATAATAATCTGGCTGGGGGTGTAGCTTGGAGGTAGAATGCCCCTGGCTTCCATCCTAGTACTGCAAAGAGAGAAAGAGAGAGAGAGAGAGAGAGAGAGAGAGAGAGAGAGAGAGAGAGAGAGAGAGAGAGAAAAGAAAATAAGATGCACAAAGACCCTGCATCAGCACTGCACATGAGGTCAGTAGAATGTACGTCTAAGGTAGCTGTTCCGGTCCACATTCTCACAGCCATAATCTAAAGACCTGACCACACAATTTAGAGGAAAAGAGGTTTATGTTTTATGGTTTCAGGTTCAGTCCATGTTAGGCTGGGGACAGAGGATCTCAGAGCATGGCGGTGGGAGGAAGAGAAAGGGAGAACACATAGGCTGCGCTCCTCACATCCTAGAGGGGAGGAGGAACCATAGATAATCCTCAAGGCAGGGCAGGCATTCCCCAGGCACCAACCTCTCCAGCCACAGTCAGATTTACACATTTATCCACTGACTCAATCATATCAACCCTGAATATTAATAAAGGAGCTCTTTAGATGACATTTTCTATTTAACCATAACAATAGTGAAATGTGATTCAGTAGCATGCTACACCAGAAAACCAGAGCCTTGTTCCTCTTCTTTACGTCCTTAGCTGTGCAGCCTTGGACAACTCACCTAGTCTCTCTGAGCCTCCGTTTCCTTAGACAAAAATAAGAGGCATCCCACAGGTTCATTATAAAAATTCAATGAGAATCTGAGATAGATTTAGCGAGTTCATACTGTTCAATATCAATAATAATTGATACTGATATAAGGAAAGAGGCAAGGATTCAGTCTAGGAGTGTGATTAATGCTGGCTGTGCTACAGGAAATCTATCCTTTGTACAAGAAAACTTTCTTCACTTGCATCTGGGGCCAGGAGGGCTGTTTTGGAATGCACAGCCTCAGCCACTTTTGTATAACTCTGCTTCTAATTCATTCTTCTGTGCCTCATATGTATATAGTTCTTATTATTAGGAGTAAGTCAATGATCACTAGTGATAAGTTGGGTCCCTCCCCCACGTGATCTCGCAGAACTCTGGAAGCCAGAAGCAGTCGCGAGACTCCAGGTGCCTCGAGACTCCAAACATCGCGAGAATCAGATGTCATGAGAGAATCGGCATGCCTATGAAACAGCGGTGCCTCCAGTCCCCCACGTGACTCAGCCGGCCGATCAGGACTATGCGCTACTCTCCAGACGCGTGGCTCATTGGTCCCTTCCCCCCTGGGCGGCTGACTCTCTGGAGAGTACCGGGTCCGAATAAAACAGCGGTCTCTGATAATCCGGTTGGTGTTTTCGCCTCCCTCCTAAACCCCCTAACTCTATTTTCAAACTAACATCTGGCGTCGAAACCCGGGAAGAGTTTTGGGTTTTGGGGAAGAAGTTTTGGGGTTTTTTTCTCTCTCTTTTTTTATTCTCTTTTTGAACCCCAGACTCTCCGACCCGCCAGCAACTCTACTGCAAGGTCCCGCACCAGCGCTCTGCTTGCAGTCGTTGCTCCTGCTGCCGCCGCCACCACTGCTGCTGCTGTGGTCTGCAAGCTCTGCTGGCCGCCAGGCTGCCAGTTGCACCCACCCTGAGCCAGGCTCATTGGGGGTGCACGTCCCGCGGCCGCTGGTGCCTGCTCAGCCCGCCAACCGCCTGCACGGGCCAGGCACCTCCGCCGCCTGCTTGGACCTCCCACAACCACCGGTCCACTCAGCTCTGGTTGCTGCCGGAACCTCTGGTGCACGGCTCGGCCTCGGCATCTGCCAGTCACCCGCGCCAGGCTTGACTTGCAGGCGTAGCTCCACGAGCTGCCGCTGCTCCATTCTGTTTGCCCCCCAACCAGGCTTGCTGGGCGGTGTGCCCCATGGCCCAGCCTCAGCTGTGCGCTCGTGTGCCATCGTTTGATTCCGTCGTACCAGCCACCAGTGCCGCCCACACCAGGCACAGGCACCGCACACCCAGCAGCTTCTCAGCGCTTCTGCCGCAGCCGGCGCTGGCCGGCAACACTTTACTCTGGTAAGCTCTCTCTCCTTCCCTTGGTTAGCGGATTCTGGACTTGGGTCTTCCGGTCCACTGGAGCCCCAAAATCCAAGTGCTTGGTGACCTACTGTCCCCTGGTCCACTGGGACCACCCTCTGGATGACCAGGTCATCCTCTGGTTTTTGAGAAGGAATAGAGACGTCTTTCCTGATCCCTTAACCTCCGTTTTTGAACAACTGATCAGGAAAATGGGGATGCCCGTTTCCTGTTCTTTGTTTTCACCCACAAATCAATTATGGGAAGTCAAACCTCTAAAATAGCAGAGGACTTGTGCCCTAAGAGCCTGTCTGGCATTGATACGAGTTGGGAAATGGGTTACAGTGGCCCAAGAATGGTTAACAACTTTGTAAGCAGTCTGGTAAATGGTCAGAAGTCTTTATGTCCAGGCTTTATTCCCTTGCATCCCATCCCTCCAAATGCTCTCCCCCATCAGCTGCCATTTTTTCGCCAGCTGCCACTTTGTGATGGCGCATAGTCACTGCCTGGGTGATGTCACAGTTGCCATCTTGGTCGCCATCTTGTGACATTACAGTTGCGACCAAGTGACATTATGCAGTCACCATCTTGGCCTGGGCCAGCCTGCACTTTTGCTGAGTCACAGGCACAGTCCACATTTTGTGGCAATATGTGGATGCCAGAGTCTGACTGGGCTGGCTTGTAGGCGCTGCTTTCTGCGGACACTGAATTACAGGTTCTCTCCTCACCACCCGGTCACCATCCTATCCCAGGACAGCCTCCCACTCTAACCCGCTCTGTTCCCCCTGCCATCCTCCCTTAAGGAACCAACTCAGAAGGCTTTTCAAAAAATTAAAAAAGGCTGAAGATGGTCCTCAAACCATTATCTGAGATTTGGTTAACATGCATTTAAAGTTTTAATCCAGAGAGGAACAGGCGAAGATGGAGTGTACACACCGACTTCACCAAAAGGCAGATTCCTGGTAGCTAACCTTCTGCTGGCATTGGTGGCTCAGCCCTCTGGAGCGCCACCAAGGGGTGGAGGACAGCAATGATGACTACCTCTAGGAGCCTGCCTCAAGTGTAGCAGGGCCAAGCCCACCAATCAGATTGGCCGGTATGTGGCCAGGAGGGACACTGGAACAGTGCCCTTGGAAAAGCAGTGAGCCCCAGGTGTCTCATAACAGGGGGTCAACTTTCCAGACCAGGCCCTGCCGCTGGCCCTACTCAGCCTGGCCAAAGACTGACGGCTCCTTGATCCCTCAACCTACATCCTCCTTGCCAGCCCAGGGAAACTCTCCAGGTAGCAGGTAGCCAATCTCCTTTTTGGTTGCCTGCTCAGTGCTTACATCCTTGTAAGTCCTAATATTCCTTTTTGATCTCGGTACAGGGGATTGACGGCAAGCTCTCCTGCCCATGTACTACAGGCCCTCTTTTACAGGACAAAATTGCTCTGCCTGAAGCACAGCAGAGTCTACAAAGGCTCCGCTACAACAGCCTCATGACAAATTGTCTTGCATAGTTTGGGGGCACACTGAGCTTCGTTTTTCTCGGCATAATTCTCTTTAATGTTTTAATTTAGCAGGTCCACTCCTTTACATAGTATGATGCTCTCCCTCTCCAGATGCCAAACAGCCATAAGTATTAAACTCCCTAAAATTCGTTACTGATGCTCCTGACCCAATAGCATGTTTTCATTTGACCAGACTGACCCAAACCCACTCACTGCGCTTACACTTTGCCTTTTCTTTAATAGGTCCTCAGCTGTTAAAGACTCCTTGAACACACATCACCAACCTGTCCAGGGTTACCTCTGACTCACGATGCCACCATACTCCCACCTGCCCACTCCTTGAGGACCCGACCTCTCCCAACCAAGGGACCCCCTTGACAGCAGGAAGTAGTTCGAGATTCGAATCTCTGCCCGTTATCACCAAAAGGCCAGGATGATAAGTTGGGTCCCTCCCCCACGTGATCTTGCAGCGGAACCCCGGAAGCCAGAGGCGGTCGCGAGACTCCAGGTGCCTGGAGACTCCAAACATCGCGAAACTCAGATGTCACGAGAGAATCGGCATGCCTATTAAACAGCGGTGCCTCCGATCCCCCACCTGACTCAGATGGCCGATCAGGACTATGCGCTACTCTCCAGACACGTGGCCCGTCGGTCCCTTGCCCCCCGGCCGGCTGACTCTCCAGAGGGGGACGGGTCCAAATAAAACAGCGGTCTCTGATAAGGCGGTTGGTGTTTTTGCCTCCCTCCTAAACCCCCTAACTCTATTTTCAACCTAAAAACTAGAACAGAGTTTTGTTAATTACATGGTGTTTGCTCTCTTCTGTTGAAAACCAGAGCAGGACTCTTCGTTTAAGAGCAGCAGGCTGCTTTACAGGGCTCCCTGCTCTCCAGCTTCCCCAAGGGAATCTGATGTGCTGAAACGGGCGCTCCATTAAACAACTGCTCAAGGGCTGGAGAGTCTTGAATCCACACCCACAGCTGCTCCAGGCATGCTGTCCCACCTCCCCCACCCCTGGCTGGCCCCATTTTGTGTTCCTTTCCCTCCCATCTCTTTGCCTTATAAAAAAATTCATGATGACTTTGCCAAGTGTGGTTGTACAGGCCTGTAATCCCAGTACTCTGGAGGCTGAGACAGGAGAATTTCAGGTTGGAAGCCAGCCTCAGCAACTTATCAAGACTCTGTTTAAAAAATAAAAATTTAATTAATATGTTAATCAATTAAATTATTTAGGAAAAAAGGGCTGGGGGTTTAGAATGCCCCTGAGTTCAGTCCCTAGTACCAAAAAACAAAACAAAACAAATCAGAGAGCTCTCACCACAAGTTTAAAAACCACCATAACAAAAGCCCGAGTTTTAATTAGGCAGGAGGTTAATAGTCACACTGTTGACTTTCCAGTAAGATAAACAGTGCAAACTTGGCAAATGCTCACTTAAATGACTCCCCCTAACCGCCCTCATTCCTGAGGGCTGAGCTCATTCTTGGAAGTGAATGACAGGCAGGGTTCATTTAAGAAAACAGGGCATTGTAACCTGGTCAGAGGCCCTGAAACACCAAAAGGAGGCTGGGAGCTGGAAAAGGTGGAGCATGCCTGTAATCCCAGCACCGGGAGGCTGAGGCAGGAGGATTGCAAGTTTGAGGTCAGCACCTGCAATTTAGAAAGGCTCTGTCTCAAAATAAAACAAAAAAGGGCTGAGGGTAGAGATCAATGGCCGAGTGCCCTGGCTTTAATCCCCAGTACTGGGGGTTGGGGGACAGAGGGAAGAGTAAGGAAAAAAAAAAAAAAAGCGCCGAGAGGCATCTAGGCTAACTGGACTTGCACACTGGAGGGAGCGGTAAGTGACTGTACCTCAAGAGACCCCTGGGTCTGGGGTTAGTGGGTTACTGCATACTCTAAAAGGTGGCCTACTGCTCTGAATCTTCTTCCAGTTTCAGGAGCAGCTAGGGAAATTTGGGTTGAGGATCCGTGGGAGCACTAGATAATCTGGGCAGGACTTCCAAGCTTTGGTGCGTAAACCATGCAGGAGACAAGGGCATGGACATTTCTTTACCTCCCCAAGAGGTACCTGGACCGGGGCCCCAGAGCAGAATGGTGGTGTTCAAGCTGTAACAGTGTAGTCAAGGTCTCTCACAGTCTCGAACTGGCAAGTGGGGAAGCATTATGAAGATGGTCATATGAGCTTTAAAAAAAAATCAGGCAGTGAGGCCTTAATTCAAAAGTGAAGGCGGAGCCAGGAAGAGTATCACACACCTATAATCCCAGTACTTGGAAGGCTGAGACAGGAGAAACACAGGTTCAAGTCCAGCCTCAACAACTTTGAGACTGTTTCAAAATAAATATAAAAAGGGCTGGGGGTGTAGCTAAGAGGTAGAATGCCCTTGAGTTCAATCCCCAGTAACACACACACACACACACACACACACACACACACACACACACACACACGTGCGCCCGCCACACAAATGCATGCAAAGAATAGCAATACCCGTTTTCATAGGATTTTATGATAATTGATATAGATGAAAATTTGTATATCCAATCATACTATTGTGATTATTTCTGAAGTGAATTTTCTTTTGCTTATTCATGATTTTTACATTTGTATGATGACCATGTTTTATGTCTGATTTTTAAAGGAGATAAAAATGATATAAAGGAGGTTAAAAACATGACAATACCTTTTCTATCATTGTAACAAAAGTACTTCTAATAGGATGTAAGAAATTAAGGTTTTCTTAATTTCCTATTTATTAAATTTTGTTGATGAAAATATAAGAAGGAAAGTATGTAAATCTCAGCAATGGGCCCCAACCCCACCCCTTTGTGTACTGGCGTTGGACTCGGGGCCTTGCACATGCTGCTGAGCTCTGCTGCTGAGCTCCATGTTCGGCCCTAAATGAGCAATGTAAAAGTCAATAACTACTAAGTATTTTTTTTTTCAAGAGTTGAAAAACATATTATTGCCTTCATCTTACAGACTAAGAAACATATGGTTAGACAAGTTGATAATTTGACTCAGGCCCCATAATTAACTCCTGTGTGATTGGCCTATATTTCAAAAAGCCCAAGACAAAGGGCAGAAAGAACTCAAGTGTCCATCAACAGATAAATGGATAAACACGTGGTAATCTGTACAATGAAATCTTCATTCAGTCATAAAAAAGAATAAAGTTATGACACAGAACAACATGGATGAACCCTGTAGACATAATACTAAGTGAAAGAAGCCAGACACATATGTCAAAGATTGTATGATTCCACTTACATGAAATATGTAGAATAGTCAAATTCATAAAGTACAGGAGAGGATGCAGGGGCTGGGGAAAAAGGGAATGAAGAGCTATGGTTTAGTAGTTGAAGTCTGAGATGATAAAATTTTTGGAAATAGATGTAATAGTTTCTAACCATTGTGAATGTAATAGAGGTTTTTGAATTGCTGCTGCTGCTACTGCTACTACTACTACTACTACTATTTGATGTAATGGATATTGAGCTACACACCCAGCCCTTTTTATTTTCAAACAGGGTCTTGCTAAGATGCTGAGGCTGGCCTTGCATCTGCAATCCACCTGTCTCGACTTCCCAAGTTCCAGGAGTCAAGTGTCACTGCATCTGGCTTCTTTTCCATGTTTTAATTCTTTTCCTCGTGCTGAAACCCTTCCACAATCCCCCTCTCCCACTGTGCTGAGGCTGGGAATGTCTGTTAAGTGGATCATAAAACTCACAGCACACACAATACAGCATGGATGGAAAAGTATAAAAGCATTAAACAATGCACATCACTGATGGCTGTGAGCCACCAAGGGGTGACACAGCTTCCAAATATCTCTGAAGAAAGAAAATGAAAACTGATAAAAGAGATGGGAATGAAAGTTTGGTTTGGAGACCTGGACAATCAGTGTGAGGCGGGGAGAGACACCCTGGCAGCCTGGGGCTGCTGAGATGAGGCAGGCTGGCAGGCAGTTCCCTCTGTGAGTTGCTCTGACCCACTGCAAATACAGTGAGCAGCCTGCCTGAGGGTTTACAGGAACTGTCTCAAGACTTTTTTCTTTTTTTTCCCCAGGGCATATTTGCTTCCCACACTACAGTATCTTTAGATGAGAATCAGTGGTGCTGGAAATAAACACAGGTGGAGAGAACACTGGGAAAGTTGGAGCCCAAGCCAGTGCATGAGCTGCATGCCCTGTTGAAGAGGGGGCTGCAGAGGGCTGGCTGAACCTATGGCCCTGGCATGGCCATGGGGCATTTTATTTTATTTTATTTTATTTATTTGAGGGTCTGGGGATAGAACCCAGGGACATTCGACTTCTGACCTACACCCCCAGCCCTATTCTTTGTTCTTTATTTTATTTTATTTTCACCTTAAAAACTAGTTTGCATTTCTGGGTAGGTTCCAGAGTGGCAGAACTCGGGAGTCGTACTGCATACAGCCTGGCCTACCTTAGTTTGCCTCCCACAGAGTAACGTTACACAAAAATGTATTTACAGGAAAACCGGTTAAAAATTAAGGGTGTGTATGGCCTCACTGAGTTGCAGAGGGCCGCACTAAGTAGCTGAGGCTGTCCACCAACCGCGATCCTCCGGTCTCAGCCTCCCGAATGCTGGGATATCAAGCATGCACCATTTAAAATGCCGTTCATCCTCCCAATTGTTTTTAGATGAGAAAGTAACCAAAACAAAGCCGTGTCTCCTTTAAACATACTGTGTGGGTTCTTCCTGCTTACACGTATCCAATAGCTCAATACCTTCCAAATCAAGGACAACTACTGACTATAATAGAGATTTTCATTTCTTACTTCTGTCTTCCAAATTCATCACATGTCACCGACTCTCTCTGCCGGGTAAAACTGTGATTTCCTGAACAATATTGCTCTTACCACTGACATTTCTTCCCTTTCACCTTCTTTCTTTTGAAGCAGGGCCTAAGTAACTGAGGCTGGTTATGAAACTGCGCTCCTCCTGTCTCAGCCTTCCAAGTACTTGGATTACAAGTGTGCACCACCACACCCAGACGATGAGGAAGAGGACCGCAGGCCTGGGGATAGAACCCAGGGACATTCTACCTCCGAGCTACACATCCAGCCCTAGTTTTTAATTCATTATTTTGAAACAGGGTCTCACTGAGTTGCAAAGGCCTCACTAAGTAGCTGAGGCTGTCTGCAAACCGTGATCCTCCTGTCTCAGCCTCCCAAATGCTAGGATTACAAGCACGCACCATCATGCCTGGCTATTTTTTTTATTTTGTGTGTGTGGTGCTAGGAATCGAACCCAGGGACATTCTACCTCAGAGCTACACCCCAGCCCAATTTTTAATTTTTATTATTTTAAAATTTTTTTTATTTTTGGTGATACTGGGGTTCCTGAAAACCCTTCTACCTCTGGGCTCCACTCCCAGACCTATTTTTATACTTTTTTATTTGGAAACAGGATCTCTTAAGCCAGCGCGGCTGGCTTCGAACCTGCACCATCCTCTTGTCTCCGCCTCCCAAGCGCAGGGATTACAAGCGTGCACCACCACGCCTGGCTCCCCAGCTTATTTTTTATTTTGAAACAGGGTCTCACTAAATTGCCAAGGCACATCACTAAGTTGCTTTGGTTGGCATCGAACATGCAATCCTCCCTTCTCGGCCTCCTAATTCTCAAATACGTGAAAAGTCTTCCTCTTGCCTGGAATAGAATTCATCTGGATCAAGTCACACAAGCTCAGAATGCGTTTTCAAGGCTGTGTGGGCTGCAAAAGCCAACATCATGGTTTCTCAGCCTGTAGCTGGTTTTTTTTTTTTTAAAACTGGAGATTGAACCCATGGGCATTCTCCAAGCTACAACAGACCTTTTTAATTTTGAAGTAGGGTCCTGCTAAATTGTTACGGCTGTTCTTATCTCAGCCTCCCAAGCATTGGGATCATGGGAATGCGCCACTATGCTCTGCTTAACTGTTTACTTTTTTGTTTGCTTGTTTTTAAGAGAAGGGGCC
Organism: Muscardinus avellanarius; assembly: GCF_963383645.1. Lineage (NCBI taxonomy): Eukaryota > Metazoa > Chordata > Mammalia > Rodentia > Gliridae > Muscardinus > Muscardinus avellanarius. The sequence goes on along the minus strand of NC_137800.1, from coordinate 48,861,479 downwards.
TCAGCCAGGAATGGTGGCACATGCCTGCAATCCAAATTCTTGAGAGGCTGAGGCAGGAGGATAATAGCCTCAGCAATTTAGCAAAGCCCTCCACAATTTAGTGTTTCAAAATAAAAAATAAAATAAAATAGAGCTGCAGGTGTAGATCAGAGGTAGAATGCCCCTGGGTTTGATCCCCAATACCATTAGATAATTAAGAAAACTGTGATTGAACTTTTGATGTCAATGGGCTGTCTTCATGTTTAAGAACCTACACCATACCCATTCTTTACTTCTATCAGCTTGGTTACAAATATCCCTAGGAATTCTTCTAGAATGCCTCATTCTTTCCAGGGATGCATCCTCCAGAAATCTACATTCTCAAGTAAATTCTCAAGAAATCTCATTCTCATATGAAAGTGAGATTAGACTTGCTCTGGAGGCCCAAGGAATAAAAACAGCCCAGTGAGCAGAAGTGTCAGCATATATAGAGATTTTCATCAGATGGCAGCTGGAATGGGCTAGACTTGACTTATCAAGTATTTATTAAACACCTAACATCTGACACTACACAGAGCCTATACTTATTACCCACGGAGCTTAGCGACTGCAGAAGGAGATGGCAGAGGAACTGGCAGTTTCAATGAAATATAACAGGTTTTCTCTAATGGAATAAACACAATTCTGCAGCAACAAGCAGCCCAGAAAGACAGTTTAGACTTAATCTTTTAATTAGGTCTAAACTTTTAATCCATGTTTAGACTCAGACAGCTTCACAAAGGAAGAGACGTCAAGGTGTCAAGGTGACTTCTTCAGGACAAGCAGCTAGTTTGTAAAGGAACTGAATTTATGGCTAGGGAATGGGCAGTGGGCACTCTAAGAAAAAATCCAGAGGCAAAGAAGGCACTAGACGGGCTCTCCAGAGACTCCCCAAAGCCAAGGCCTGTGGGAACGTTGTTTGTGAGGAGACGGGTGGCTGCGGATGAGCAGAGGTCCAGGCCACACAGGGCCTGTGGCTATGCTCAGGAAGTGCTCACCCAGGGTCACAGAGCTCTTCTGTCACCACAGGGACCCCACCTTCTAAAAATGGCTTTTCCCTGGGTGCAGTGGTACACACCTGTAATCCCAGAAATTTGGAAGGCTGAGGTGAGAGGATTCGAGATCAAGGCCAACCTGGGCAATACGGAAAGACCCTGGCCCAAAATGTAAAAAGGGCTAAGGGCGTGGCTCAGGGGCAGAACATTCCTGGGTTCAATCCCTACTATGCCCCCAAATGGCTTTTTATCCAAAAGGTGCCTATGACACACTGTCATTTTCTTATTTGCTGATTGAGTGATTGATTGACACCCAAGATCATTCGACCTCCAACCTATACCCCCAGACCTTTTTATTTTGAAACAGGGTCTAAGTTGCCAAGGGTCTTCATAGGTTGCTGAGGCTGGCTTTGAATCTGCAATCTTCCTGTCTCTGCCTCCCAAGTACTGGAATTACAGGCATATACCACCACATAGCCTACACAAGTGCTATTAATAAGGGATTTAATTTATTTTTAAATAAATTGGTACAGTTTATAGGGGTAGAGAGGAGCTCCTCTGCATGTGGCAGATACTGAGGGGAGAACTCAGGAAGATGTGGCTGGAGACTGGGCAGGACGCCTTGGCAGGTTGGGAGGATGGCTGGAGGAGCCACGGCCAGCAGCTGGACTGGAGCTCTATCTGGTGGATCTTGACACCAACAGCCTGCCTGTTCTCAGCTCTGTGCCCTATTCAATGTCTTTTTCCTACACTAGGATTTTCTTGCCTACAGTCCTCTAAGAAGTTTCCATTTACCTGACCTAAACATCTCTTTTCTTTGTATGTGTGTGTGTTGTTTTACTGGGGATTGAACTCAGGAGCATTCTATCTCTGAGCTATATTCCAGCCCTATTTTATTCTTTATTTTGAAACAGGGTCTTACTAAGTTCCAGAGGGCCTCACAAGTTGCGGAAGCTGGCTGCGAACCTGCGACCCTTTTGTCCCAGCCTCCCAAGTACTGGGATTATGAGTGCGCCTCACCACACCTGCCTTAAAATCCCATTTCTGATCCACTTAAAAGAGTAGAGAAAAAGGGTTCCTGTGGATCCATTCCATGATTTAAAGGCATTTAATGTTTCTCAAATATAAAGTTTTACCCATTTACCTATAGTTTATATTATTATTTTATATATTTTATTTTGTTTTTGTGGTACTGAAAATTTAACCAGGAGCATTCTACCTTTGAGCCACATCCCTGGCCCTATTTTATCTTTATTTTATTTATTTATTTATTTTGTGGGTCTGGGGATGGAACCCAGGGGCATTTGACCTCCAAGCTACACCCCCTGCCCTGTTTTTTATTCTTTATTTTGAAACCAGGTCTCAATGAGTTGCAGAGGGCCTCACTAAGTAACTGAGGCTGTCCGCGAACCGCGATCCTCCAGTCTCAGCCTCCCGAATGCTGGGATTACAAGCGTGCGCCACCACACCCGGCTTCTATCTTTATTTTGAAACAGGGTCTTACTAGGTTGATGAGAGTCTTACTACTTGTTCAGGCTGTCCTCCAACCTGTGATCCTCCCTTCTCAGCCGCCAACGTACTACAGGTGTGTGCCACCATACCCTCCAAATTTTAAATTTTAAATGACTAAAAATCCAGTCATGTAGCTTTGAAAAGAAATAATTTACATCTGTTTGCCATGTCAAGTAGCACTTAAAATATGTGATTCAGAAGAAAGGAGAGAGATAATGGAAATTTTTCTTAAGTGTTTACAGGATTATTAGAGAGTCTTCTTATACAGGGAGGGGAAAGGCCAAGTAACAAAATGATTATATGATTTTAAAATTTTTTTAAAGGATTCATAAAGTTCCCTGTTTGCATATCTCTTTGGCATTTGTTGCTACCAGGGTCTGGGTTCTGAGACAAGAAAGTTTGTTTTTCACTTGGAGCCAAGCCTGGTGACACGTACTTATAATCCCAGTATTTGAGAGGCTGAGACAGGATGGAGACTGAAGGTTCAAGGCCAGTCTGGACAATTTAGCAAGACCCTCAGCAACTTAGGGAGATTCTGTTTCAAAATAAAAAGTAAAAGGGCTGAGGTAGAATACCCCTAGGTTCAATCCCCAGTACCAAAAGGAAAAGGGAAAAAAAAAATTATCTTGGATTTAAATTAGAAGTGGGACACCGTTAGTTGCTAAATTTAACATCTACTCAAAAGGTCATTAAAGGTTACTCAAGCTTTGAGTGAAGTCAAATTAAATTGCTATTTTAGGAAAAGAACTTAAAAAACAAGTTGAGAAAAATTCAGTACATAAAGTGGTTTTAGAAATAACTTTTAATGACAAGGTTTATCGAACATCGCTAGATTAAATTTCTTCACAAACATACTCACTGACAAACTGAAAGAAAAAAGCGCTAGGAAAAAAAATCCTATGTTTAGGTGAGTTCGTTGATGGACTCAACCTGGGAGTGTTCCCATGGGGTCTCAGTTTCGGTGCTTTTTATAGAAAGTTAAAAATGGTCTTTAAAGGGCATGGTGTAAGGTGGTACAGAAAAGCAGTCTTACTGGTAAAGTTTGAAATCAAGATTCTAAAGTCACAGATTCTGTCTAATGGATATTTTGAAAAATACATAGGATTAGGCAATGAATTAAAAGACCTAAGTAATATAATCAAAGGCTGGATCATTATAAGCATCAGAATATTGAAATGAGAGGAGAAACTGGAAGATGTTCTGAAAATTCACTTCTGGTTCTTACACTCTCCTGTCATGAACTATGAATGCCTTTGATCTCTCCACCTTGCCTTCCTTTCTACCATTTCTCCAAAATGAAGATGAGCAATCACTTGAGGTGTGGTGAAAGGCGGGAAGGACGGGGTGTTATGACTGAGGGAAGACTTGACTGACTTGCAGGCACTGTGCGAACAGCTGTGTGACCTTGGGGGGAGACTACAAATCCCTTCAGCCTCAGCTACCTCATCTGTGGAGTGCAAAAATTAACACTTGGCCACGTCAATATCCGACTGGTGGCTATGTACACACAAATTGGTATAATCTTTATGAAGTACTAATTGGAAAGTATGTTACTTTTTAAATTTTGAGAAATAAAATAACTAAAGGCAAGTAAGCAAATAAATATAGAAAGGAATGGGCAATTAACTGGATCTTGGTAATAATCATGAATGGCTATTAACATTACCAAAAGAGGCTATTTATCTTCCTCCTGATGGAAGTATATACCACCTATTTAAAAAAACAGTGTTATTGACGGGTGTGGTGGCGCACGCTTGTAATCCCCACACTTGGGAGGCTGAGTAAATATAAAATATAAAATAGGTCTGGGAGTGTAGCCCGGAGGTAGAAGGCCCCTGGGTTCCACCCCCAGTGCCACAAAAAAAAAAGTGCAACAACAACAAAAACCCCCACAAAACAACAACAACAAAAAAACAGTGTTACAAAAAAAAAAAAGAAAAAGAAAAAAAACGCAAAATCTAAGCCGGGCATGTAATCCCTGCACTTGGGAGACTGAGACACAGGATTGCGCAGGTTCAAAGCCAGCCTCAGGTACTTAGTGAGGCTCTCAGCAACTTAGTGAGACCCTGTTTCCATATAAAATATAAAATAGGTCTGGGAGGATAGCCTGGAGGTAGAAAGCCCCTGGGTTCACCCTCAGTAAAACACACACACACACACACACACACACACACACACACACACACACACAGAGAGAGAGAGAGAGAGAGAGAGAGAGAGAGAGAAAGAAAAAGAAAAGAAAAAACCTCAAAATGTAAAAATAATTTATCTGATTTTCTTTTTTTGGTACTGGGGAGTGAATCCAGGATGTTCTCTCTCTGAGCTTCACCTCCAGTTCTCTTTATTTTTTTATTTGGAAACAGGGTATAAGTTGCTGAGACTGGTCTCGAACCTGTGATCCTCCGTCTCAGCTCCCAAGTACTGGGATTACAGGTGCGATGGCACCACTATGCCCACCATGCCTGGTCAGCTTATTTGATTCTGATCAAATCTTCAACTACTAATTGACAGAAAATTCAGAAACAGGAACATGCTAAACAAAACAGAGGCAATCAACATCCACTCTACAGAAAATTATGGAACAGTCTGGCTTCCTCAACAAATAAACTATGAGGGAAAGAAACGCAAAGGAGCGGCGATGACTAGATTACAGAAGACTCGCCAGGTGTGAGAGCACAAGCCTGAAGTTCAGATGTGAGAGGCTGAGGCAGGAAGGACCACAGGCCCAAGAACAGCCTCAGCAACTCAGCGGGGCTTACAGCAACTTAGTGACATGCTGTTTAAAAATAAAGAAACTCAGAGGTAGAGTACCCTGGGTTCAATCCTCAGTGCTGGGGGTGGCGGTGACTTTAAAGACCAGTCAAATGCAAAGATGTTATAAATTTGCATCTTTATCCAAATACAAATGATCACCACCACAACAAAACCATTGCGCTAAAAATCTCTACTTCTGAAAATTTTCACAGCTCAGGTGTAGATCAGAGGTACAGTGCTTGCCTCATGAGGTCCTTGGTTGACCTCATGGCAAAAAAAAAAAAGTAACACGTGAAAGCAAGATAACAATCGTCCAGTAAATTTTCTTGTTTCTCCTTCTGGTTATTTGTGAGTAGGATCACTCCCCAGGGGGTGATACATCCCAGGATTCTTAGTGCAAGTCTAAAACCATGGATAGAACCCGGTGTGGTGGCGCAGGCTTGTAATCCGAGCATTCAGGAGGCTGAGACAGGAGGATCGCAGTTTGCTGACAGCCTCAGCTACTTAGTGAAGCCCTCTGTAACTTAGTGAGACCCTGTTTCAAAATAAAGAATAAAAAACAGGGCAGGGGGTATAGCTCGGAGGTCGAATGCCGCTGGGTTTCATCTCCAGACCCGCAAATAAATAAATAAAAAATAAAACCATGGATAGTACCAACCCTTATTTATACTATTTTTTCCTTTACATGTATACCTATAATTTACATGTATACCTTTAATTCATAAATTAGGCACAGTAGGAGATTAACAGCAACAATAATAAGAAAACAACTGTAACAATAGATCTTACAAAAGTTAAGTGAAGCCAGGCATGGTGGCGCACGCTTGTAATCCCGGCATTCGGGAGGCTAAGATAGTAGGTTCGTGGTTCGCAGACAGCCTCAGCTACTTAGTGAGGCCTTCTGTAACTTAGTGAAACCCTGTTTCAAAATAAAGAATAAAAAATAGGGCTGCGGGTGTAGCTTGGAGGTAGAATACCCCTGGGTTCCATTCCCAGTACCACCACACACAAAAAAAGTTAGGTAAATGTGGTCCCTCTCTCACAGTATCTTATTGCATGCTCCTTGCCCTTTCTGAGGTGATGCAGGGCCTCCATGATGACGGACGGGAGAACGATGTGTGCGTGTGATGCTGCCCAGGGCTGCACTCCAAGGCAGCTGCTGGCTAGTGCTCAAGTAGCACAACCATGCTGTGCTGGACAGAAGGACAGGAGTGCCAAGATTTCATCACATTCCTCACAAAAGGACATGGTTCAAAAAACTTGTGAATTGCCGGGCATGGTGGCGTACGCTTGAAATCCCAGTAGGTGGGAAGCCAAGACAGGAGGATCGCAGGCAGGTCTGCGGCCATACTTAGTGAGGTCCTCTGCAACTTAGTGAGACCCTGTTTCCAAATAAAGAATAAAAACGGGGCTGGGGATAGAATGCGCCTAGGTTCCATCGCTAGTACTACAAAAATCTTTGTGGATTGTTTATCTCTGGAATTTTCCAGTTATTGTTTTCATACTGCAAATAGAGAGTGAAGCCGTAGATAAAGGGGACAACTGCTCCCTGTGAGGCCATCAGGACAATCAATAGTGAAACAGCCATCACCTCCAACCATGTCTTCCACCCCTTACTTTTTATGACTGGCAAATAAAATCTCTACACTGATGGTGTTTTGAAATATGAATACACTGGAATGGCTAAATCAAGCTAATGGACTTGTGTACTACCTCACATATGTATCTTTTTGGTAATGAAAAAGCTTATAATCTTCTCTCAGCAATTTTCAAGTATATAATGCATTGTCATTAACTGTAGTTACTATGTTGTACAATAGACCACTCTTCACAGAGAAATGATGAGAAGATCAAGTAAGTTCAAGCTCAGAAATTTAGTAAGACTCAAGTATGTCTGGTCTTTGGGGAAAGTCAACGAACACAAACAGACCCATTCTGTCTTGGTCGTCAAAAGCCACCAAATATTCAGTAATGTTAAGAAACTAGAGGCCTTGAACAAAGAGAAGATGTCAAGCAAACCCTCTCAAATTGTGGAGTGTCTTCCTGTCTAAACATTTCATTCCAAGGACCAAGGACAGGTATTACAAAAAAGCAGAAGATGAGACATGTTCCAGGAATATTCCATCAATGGCACATTTCACACTAATCTAAATATTTAATTTCTGCCCCGAGCTTATGTTAAAGCATCTAGTCAATATCATTGCTCAATCTGTTTTATGTTTATTTTACATGCAAAAACACTCTTTCATACTAAATAAATTTCATTTCTTAGTTATCAACATTGTGTCTGATACATGTCCTGCCTTTCCACTTTTAGTTTCATTTCATTGGGGCAATTCCTTCCTTCCTTTTTTTTTTTTTTAAACAGTACTTGGGCTTGAACCCAGGGGCATTCTTCCTCTGAGCTCCACCGCCAGCCCTATTTTTAATTTTTTTTTTTTTCAAACAAGGTTTCACCAAGCTGCAGAGGACCTCACTAAATAGCTAAGGTTTGCCCTGAACCTGCAATCCTGCTGTCTCAGCCTCCCAAGTACTGGGATTACAAGCGAGTACTACCATGTCCGGCTATGGCAATTTATTTCTAAAAATCCTAACCTTGGCAAAGTTGTAATGTGACTTATTCTATGAGAGTTGCTTTGACTAGATAAACAAAATAGCCAAAGAAATGCTTTCTAGTCTTAATGGGTGAGTGGGAGAGCACCCACCAGTCCTGAGCCACAATGGGAGACCCTCTCCGCCCCTGCATGACTCAGCCCATAGAGACAGTGTTGATACTTCCTTCATCACAAAGATGCCACCCTAACCGGAGAATACTATACACTAAGTGATATTAGGCAGTCACAAAAAGTGAAAGGCCAGATGTTCTCGCTCACACGTGGAAGCTGGGGACTCCAGACAAAGAAAGAGAAACCTTAGTGGAGTGAAGGAGGGAACCTAACTGAGGGAGATGGGAGGGTGGGGGGAGGCCTGAAGAGGACCCCCCCCTTTTTTATGTGGTACTGGGGATTGAACCCAGGAGCATTCTATCTCCAAGCTATATCCCAGCCTATTTTTTATTTGGAAACAGGGTCTCACTAAGTTGCAGAGGACCTCACTAAGTAGCCAAGGCCGGCTGCAAACCCAGATCCTCCTGTTTCAGCCTCCCAAATATAGGGATTACAAGCATGCACTACCACGCCCAGCTAGAGGAAAACATTTCAATGGTCATAATGTACATACCAAACTTAGCTGAGCAAATCACTGTGTGGAGCACAGGAAGGCGGGGAGGGAGAGGGTGGAGGTGGGACCTGGGGGAGGGCTAAGAGATTGCTGTGTGAATGTATGCCTCCATCACTCTGAACTGCATCAAGAGGTATGATTAGAATGCACCCAAAAAAGAAAAAGACACCATCCAGCTGAGTGTGGTGGCACACACCTGTAATCCCAGTACTTGCAAGGATTACAGGTTCAGCAGTGTAGTAGACTCAACAAGCTATTGAGACCCTGTTTCAAATAAATAAACAAATAAATAAATAAGCAACAAGTAAACCCCTCACAAAGAGGTATCTCCAGTGAAGATAACCAGGCACTGATCTCATGTTGAAAATTTACAATAAAACAGAATAGCATATATCCTGTTTCTGTTTTGTTTTGTTTGCAGTACTGGGATGGAACCCAGGGGCATTCTACCTCAGAGCTAAACACACAGCCCTATTTTTTATTTTTATTTCTGAAACAGGGTCTCACTGAGTTGCAAAGGGCCTCACTAAGTAGCTGAGGTTGTGCGCAAACCGTGATCCTCTGATCTCCGCCTCCAGAATGCTGGGATTACAAGCGTGCGCCACCATGCCCGGCCCTAATCCTGGTTGTTACGATGAATTATATGTCAGGGTATAAAAAAGAATTAAAAAGTAAAAAAAAAAAAAAAAAAAAAGAAGCAACGAACAAAACATCAATAGATAAAAACAATTACAACGAACTTGAGTAATAGTTGAATGCAAAGATCCGTCTCACATCACCTGGCAGGAAATAGCTACCAAACTAGTTACTTCATAGCAGGATGCCATGACATACACAGTATCAACTGAGGTGCATGTTTGTCCAAAAGTTAAATCTAGATTCAACAAACCTTTTAAATCTGAGCAAGCCTTCAAATTTACAGTTCAGAGAGAAGAAACAGGAGCAAACAAGAGGACATCAAAGGAGGGAAAAGAGACAAACCCAGAATGAGAACCTTTTCCAAGGAAGGCTGACACTTCCCAGCAAATCAGCAGCATAAGAAAGAAGAGCAGAGGGGAGGGGACACTGCTTTACATCAACAGAACTAATTTGGACGTGGTGGTGCAACCCTGTAATCCCAGACTGAGATAGGAGGATTGCATGTTCGAAGTTTGCCTAAGCAACTTAATGAGGCCCTTGGCAACTTAGCAAGACCCTGTTTTCCAAATAAAAAATAAAATAGGTTTGGCCGGGCGTGGTGGCGCACGCTTGTAATCCCCGCACTTGGGAGGTAGAGACAGGAGGATCGCGCAGTTTCGAAGCCAGCAGCACTGGCTTAAGAGACCCTGTTTCCAAAAAAAATATATATATATAAATAGGTCTGGAAGTGGAACCCAGAGGTAGAAGGGTTTTCAGGAACCCCAGTACAACAAAAAAATATAAAAATAAATAAATAAATAAAATAAAATAGGTCTGGGTATAGCTCAAAGAGACATAACTAAATTGGCCTAATATGAATAATTCAATAGTAAGAACAAAACCAAGGAGAAGAAGAAGTGATTTGAAGTAAATTGTGTCAAAATCCTATTAATTATGACTGATGGGTTCCTGGGATCAATTGAACCATTCCCTATAATTTGGCATATTTGAAAACAAGAGCTGGAGGAATAGCTGAAATATACCCTCCCCTGTTCCCAGCAGAAATGAAACCCAAACCGTGGAGATACCCATCTCTCAGTACTGGAGCTTTAAAAACAGGGCTCTTTTGTGAAACTGCCAAGGAGGCAGGTGTCAGAAGATATGTGCCTAAGCTGAAGGTGATTAAGTCAGCCAGGAAAGTTATTACTGACAATGTTTGTTATGTGAACATACCCTGCATTCTTCCTCAAAGTCTCAGGGTAGGTTTTTTTGTTTTGTTTGTTTGTTTTTTAGTACGGGGGTAGGAGCCTGGTCATTCTACCTCAGAGCTATACCCCCAGCCCTATTTTATTTCTAAACAAGGTCTTGCCGGTTAATGAGAGCCTCACTACTTGCTGAGGCTGTCCTCAAACCTGCGATTCTCTTGTCTCAGCCTCCCAAGAACTAGGATTACAAGTGTATGCCACCATTCCCAGCTAGGTAGGCCATTCCCCCCTCCTTTTATTGGTGGCACTGGGGACTGAAGCTAGGGGCATTCTACCTCTGAGCTACACCCGCAGTGAATTTTATTTTTATTTTGAAACTGTTTCAAAAATAAAAGACTAGACTCTTGCTAGGTTAATGCAAGTCTCACTATTTGCTAAGGCGGGCCTAGAACCTGCAATCTTCCTGTCTCAGCTTCCCAAGTACCATGCCTAGCTGGGTAGGACATTTTAATAGAGGGCTTCCTTTCCAAATAAATGCAGGTTTCTGGGTTAGGCACAACAGGTAGACATACTGTCTGAAAAAATTTTTCTGGGCTTATCGAGAAGCAGGTGAGGGGATCATCATACCATCTACTCTCTGCACTCTCTGTCCATCAGTCAGCTGCAGACAATCCTGTCTTACCCATTGCTGGAAATTGTGAGTGATGTACATGTTACTGCATTTGAGCCATGAAATGGTTACATTAAAAAATAGTATTCCTAGCCAATTGTGTACAGCCTCCATGTCCTGAACAATCCAGCAGCCATGGGGGGTATATGGAAGAATAACAAGAAATTGTACCAGTATTGGGAAGTGGTTTCAAAACGTGAAAATAATGTCTGTATCAGAAAGTCAAGAGCTTAAGAGAAAAGGCTGCAGAGGATCCAGGGCCTAGGGTGATAAGCAAGAGAATAGAAAGAGCCTAGAAGCCTAGGGACTTTGACATTTCTAAGAGAAACCAACTTCCTCAAGGATATATGGGGAAAGCCATGGGCCTCCAAGAGATTACAGACTTCAGTAATCAACTAACACATTTTGGAGTGTAACAAAAGGTGTGGGGTCTGTGCCAGACACAGGGCAGGTCTACAGGAAGGAATCCCCACATCAAAAGACCTGCCCTGGAGAAAGGGTGGATCTAGTTTGGGCAAAAGATTACTGGTATAAAATGTCCTGGGTCCAGGAACCTCCGGTGATTTCAAGTCAACCCACTATGTCACCCTTCATGGTGTAGTGCTTACTTTAATCTATAGTCTATCTTTCTATCTTTGTAATAAAAATTGCTTAAGCTTACGGCAAGAGTTCCGGCTAGTGTTTTCTATACCTAGTTCAGAACAAGAACCTGTGGTTAGGTCTCTCTCACTGTTACAGTTTCACAACTGTTACAGAAATCAACATCCAGCAGACACATTTACTACAGCCTTGGGAGATCTTGAGCAGAGGCCCCCACAAACTCCGGCCTGGAATTCTGACCTACAGAATCTGACAGAGTAAATATGTCTTGTAAGCAAAACAAAAACTAAAGACAGCTGAACTCTAGAGTATGCTTATTCCATAAGTATTTCTAATGAAAGCAGGATGCTTCTGAGATGTTGCTATCATCTAGATCTTGAATGGCCCCAAGGACCCACATGTTAGAGACCTGGCTCCAGCCTGTATAGGAGAGGTGGAGCCTACTGGGAGGAGGTTAGGTCATTGGGGCATGCGCTCAAAGGGGATATTGAGGCTTCAGCTAATTCCCATCTCACTGTGTACCTCTCAGCTGCTGTGAGGTGAACAGGCCCCCTCCTCCACCTACTACCTGATCCTGACATGATCTTCTGGGCACCACAGGCCCAAAGAAACAGGACAGACAAACATGGACTGAAACCTCTTACACCATGATCTAAAATCAAACTTTTCTCCTTACCTTATAAATGGCTTATTTCAGGGGTCTGCCTGCCTTCCTTCCTTCCTTGTTTATTTTAGTGGTACAGGGGATTGAACACAGGGACAATCTACCTTTGCGCTATACCCTACTCCTTTTTACTTACTTATTTCTTAGAAACAGGGTCCCGCTAGGTTGCTGAGTCTAAGTTCCTGAAGCTGGCTTTGAACCTTCCTGTCTAGGCCTGACCAAGGTGTGCATCATCACATTGGGTTATTTCAGGTTTGTTTGTTTTGTTCTGAAGTAACAGAGCTAACACAGATGAGTTCTGTGATGAACCAAAAGTACGAGATGGTTCCTCCTGTGTGTAGAATGAAACCCTTTGCCTGGAGTGTAAGGATTTCCTAGATAGAACACAGTGTCCCTGTCTGACGTGGTTGCTCCCTTTTTCTTCTGCTGCACGTGACCGTGAGCTCTTTAGTGAGCCCTTCCTTCCCACACTCAGTCTGAACCCTCAGCCTGGCCACTGCTATAGGTCTGAAGATTCTTCAGCTTTGTTCTCTGCTTACTGAGAGCTTTCTCCTCTTCTGCTAAAAGATTAAAAGACCTTCAAGAGGATCAGAGGATCAAGGCCAGCCTCGGCAACTTAGCGAGGCCCAGTTTCAAAATAAAAAGGGCTGGTTGTTGCTGGAGGTAGAACACTTCCAGATTCGAGTCCCGGTACCAAAACAACAGCAACAGCTCTTTAAGAGGTCTTTCCCCATTTTTTCTGTAATTATCATCTTCATCTGCACTTAGCATTATCTGTAACTCCCTTTAAACTCTACTGAAGGTCAAACAGGCCGGTTTGCTCTAGTGTAAACAAAAGAGCAGAAAGGTACCTTATTCAACTTTTTAATCTCTCACCTCTCCTCAAATGTTTGTCCAACTTAAGTGAGAAAGTTAGGAACTCACCATAACTTTGTGTACAAAGCTGTTCATGTTTGGCCAGCTGAGTCCCCCGACCTTCTGGGAGATACTTCATTAAAGGACAGAAAGAAACTACTCCACCTTTGTACTAGTATTGGGAAAAGGTTTTAAAACGTATTAATGTATCAGTATTGGGAAAGATTTCTGTTAAGTAAAATAAAAAATTATGCGAGTAAAATAAAAAATATGTGGGTACAGCGGAGTGTGAAAAACACAAGAGAAGTCTGGTACACGTGGCATGTAAAGTTTTAATTGCAGGGCTCTCCCGGGGATCACCATGGGGTGGGCGCACCTGTCTGAAGCTAGAGGATGCGGGCTCTCCTTTTCAAGGTATGCATCTCGCAAGATGGGGGTTTACTCGTGGGAACGCCTAATTCTCGCGGGGGTTTTGCCCCCCCCTTGCCCGTGCAGAGGTCATGTGACGCAAAGTCGCCCGAGTGCAGGACCCAACTTATCAATTTCCAATTTTGAAAATATATCTCCTGTATACTAAAAAAAGCCAGTACGGGCAGGAAGGATGGACTTGTAATTTACATCTGTAAATTACAAATTATATTTGTAAATTACAGGACAGGGGTTTCTTTACATTTCTAAAGAAAAGGAAGGCTGGAGCCAGGAAAAGTTTCTTTACATTTCTAAAAGAGAAACAATTTCACACATCTTGGGGGATGAAACAAAAGGTAGAAGCTTGTGTTTGGAGACAGGACTGCTCCCCCTCCCACCCCAAATCCGGCTGGAGAGATAGCAGAAACAGGATGAGGCTAGAGATATGGGCTAGTCTAGATCAAAGGACTTGCCGTGGACTTAGGATAAGAACTCAGCATACTGGGGTTCTGTGGTATTTTCATTCGAATTGCCCCCCTGTGCCCCGCTCGGCACAGGGCTGTAACTATCTCTGTATTTCTATCTTTTTAATAAACTTCTTTAAATCTTCAGCAACTGTCCAAGCTATGCATATTTATTCTTAGCTTAGGACAAGAATCCACGGTTTTTCTGTTTTTGTGTTTGTGTGGTTGTGGTGGGGGAATTACTTCTCCCCTTACACACCAAACACATTTCATCCGCAACAACCTTCAGCCACTATTTAAACTATTTTGTTTAAGTATAGATGCTCATGTTTCCCTACTATTTCTCAGTATAGCTATGATTCCAGAGGTTATGCTCTGCTGGATGAAGAGGAAGAAGAACATGGGGAGTAAGTTTGTATAGATGCTTTACACAAAATAATTTTCCATTCCTTTTGCTCTCAACGCAATCATCAAACCTGCAAATCTTTCCCCAAGGAAAAGCGCCTTGGCCGAAGGTATTCCATGACTATTGATATGGTAAAATAGGAAAAAAAAAAAAAAACCCAAAATTTTAGGTAGAAAGGAGACTTATTGGGAAGGGAAGGAAGATAAGGTTTTAAAATCTGAAATCTGCTGTGTGTGGTGACTCATAGTTGTAATCCCAGTACATGGGAGGTTGAGACAGGAGGATCGCACAGGTCTCAGCTACTTAGTGAGGCACTCAGCAACTTAGTAAGACTCTGTTTCCAAATAAAATATAAAACAGGTCTGAGAGTGTAGCCTGGAGGTAGAAAGCCCCTGGGTTCCATACTCAGTACCACAAATTAACTAATTAATTAATTAACATAAAATCTGAAATCTTCAGTTAACAGAGCTTGCTTATTCGTAAGAGGGCAGGCCCACATTTTTTTTCCTTTTTATCTTTGGGTTGTACTGGGGGTGGAATCCAGAGGCTTTTTTAACTTCGGGCTATACTCCCAGACCTATTTTATATTTTATTTAGAAACAGGGTCTCACCTAAGTTGCTGAGAGCCTCACTAAATAGCTGAGGCTGGCTTCACATCTGTGCGATCTTCCTGTCTTAACCTTCCAAACACTGGGATTACAAGCATGCACCTGGCAGCAGGCCCACATTTTTAAATTAAAATAGGATGGCTCAGGAAATTCTTGAGGTGATTAAAACTTGAGAGCTTCACCCTTTGTCAAAGTTCTGTTTTGGGGGAGATCTCCAAAAGTCACACTTTTTGTTAACAGAGCCCCACACCCAACTGGCCTATCTCTGCACTCTTGGCACAAAGGAATTATCACCTATTGTGAATCAAAAAGCTTCAAAGAAGGAGCCTACCATCCATATGACCTGGCCACCCCTCTCCAGCAAGCCCTGTAAGAAAGTTGAGCTCTGAGGAGCTCTGGGATATTTGGGACCATTTGAGGCCATTTTGGGCAGCTTGTAGACACTCTGGGCAATGTTTTGACCTCTTGGCCTTTCTCCCCACAGCTACTCTTGGGCTCTCATGAGAAGGCCTCAGTTTCCCATTAATGTCTATCTTTACTTTGCTTAAGTTAAAATCTCTGCCTTTTTCTCTGACTGGTGCCATGTTGAAATTCTTTTCATCATGGAAGCCAAGAACCAGAAGTTATCGTGCTGTTCGTAACTCTATGAAAGAAATAAGTGTTCACTGACACAAAAACTATGCAGCCTACATCTGAGAATGAAGGCAGGTATCGTAACGGCATGCAATGCATAATCCAACTTGTAGCAGCATCTACACACTCATTCGTGTGGGTATTCACCCAACAGATTAAAAAATGGCTGGAGGTGTAGCTTGGGATCCTAGTACCAAAGGGGGAAAGTAGTCTTGTTAAGTTAATGAGATTGGCCTCGAACCAGGAATTCTCCTGCCTCAACCTCCCACCAATATATTTTTGGGCTGTATTATAGGAGGAAAAAAAAAAGGCCTCACAAACTTATGTAGATAGACAATCAAGCTGTAGTCCCTTTATGGCAATGGGGGATATTACTATTTAATATTATAACAAAACTTATGAGGAGTACTTTTTAAAGATTTGTGACCAATCAATGAGCTTCCATATTCTGTTACATTAAGATCCACTGTAACATTTTGTTTTCCTTTTCTTTTCTTTTTTCTTTTTTTTGTGGTACTGGGGATGGAACCCAGGGACCCCCAGCCCTATTTTTTTGTTCTTTATTTTGAAACAGGGTCTCACCGAGTTGCAAAGGGTCTCACTAAGTGAGGCTATCCGCGAACCAGTCTCAGCCTCCCGAATGCTAAGATTACAAATGTATACCACCATGCCCGGCTCCTTTTTTTTTTTTTTTTGCGGGTCTGGAGATGGAATCCAGGGGCATTCTACCTCCAAGCTACACCCCCTGCCCTATCTTTTTTATTCTTTATTTTGAAACCGGGTCTCACTGAGTTGCAGAGGGCCTCACTAAGTAACTGAGGCTGTCTGTGAACTGCCATCCTCCTGTCTCAGCCTCCCAAATGCTGGCATTACAAGCGTGCACCACCACGCCCAGCTTCATTTTGTATTTTATATGGATCTTTTACTCATATATGATTTGGTAATAAGATGCATCCATTAGTCATTTGAAAAATATTGGTTCACTGAGTTATGTGTATCTTCCAAATGTTCATTGTGTGGAAAAAGATCCACTCATATCACCACCAATCTGACGTACAATGCCTCTGAGTCCCATCCCCAGTACTGCAATAAATAAATAAGTAAATAAATAAACAAACAGTCAAATTCATGGTAGTAGGTTTTTCAAAAATTCTAATTTTTCGCTTTAAAGCTAGAATTTTCCTATTGTAACAGATACTTTCTATTGTTTTCCTTGAAGTGACAGGCTCATCTTGTTAGTTTTTGAGAAAATGTCGCCAAATGTCCAAGTCTAAATAACAGTTTATAGGTTTCTAGTATAAATGCCATGAAGAAGCCGGGCATGGTAGCACACACTTGTAATCCCAGTACAAGAGGATCGCTGGTTCACAGCCAGCCGCAGCTACTTAGTGAGGTTACCTGCAACTTTGTGAGACCCTGTTTTAACAAACAAACAAACAAAAAGGGCTGGGGATATAGCTCAGAAAAAAAAGGGGGGGGAGCCATGAAGACAGCAGCTAATTCACCTCGCTTAAACAGCTGCAGAGAAGCTTTCTGTACATCCCCTGTTGACACAGGAGTCATAAAATAACTGTGTTCAAGAACTGAGATTGAATGAAATTCTCTTTTCTTTTGGTGCCAGGGGTTGAATCTGGAGCTGTTCTATCTCCAGTATACACCACACCTATATTTTGGGGGAATGGGGGCTGGCTTTAATCCATAAAAAAAAAAAAAAAGAGGATTACAAGTGTGGATGGAGAGGCAGAAGTGAATAAACAAGGAACCTATATCAAACATTAACAACAGAAAATGCCTTCCTTACAATGAGCAAGTGAAGAGCGCTTCATAAGAATTCAGTTCATGCTACCTGTTTTGTGGTCGTCCCAGTAGATTAACTCTCTTCATGCTTTAATTTCCCTGCACAGTTAATGAATAACCTGAGTATACAAAACACAGTGGGGAGTTATTTTCCATTTAAAAAGCCTCTATGAAGCTGGCTGTGGTGGCGCAATCTTATAATTCCAGTCATTGGGAGGCTGAGACAGGAAGGTCGTACAGGTTCCAAGCCAGCTCAGCTACTTAGTGAGGCTCTCAGCAACTTAGTGAGACATGTTTCCAAGTAAAATATAAAATAGGTTTGGGAGTATAGCCTAAAGGTATAAGGTCCCTGGGTCTACCTACCACACATAGTACCCCCACACACACACACAAGCCTCTATGATATCCAAGTTGATTTGAATTCTTATGGCATCTATGATTTATTTGATAAAGAAACAGGAATTCAAAGAAAAATATCAAGAGTCATTGATAGCCGGGCGTGGTGGCGCACGCTTGTAATCCCTGCACTTGGGAGGCTGAGACAGGAGGATCGCGCAGGTTCGAAGCCAACCTCTGCTGGTTTAAGAGACCCTGTTTCCAAATAAAATATAAAATAGGTCTGGGAGTGTGGCCTGGAGGTAGAAGGCCCCTGGGTTCCATCCCCAGTACCACCCCCCCAAAAAAAGTCATTGATAATCAAAGATAGGCTATTATTTAAATTATAATATAAACTAATTGGATCAGATTAGTTCATCTATACTACGCTGTAATAATCGCATCACACACAAAACAAGATACGACTGTATTTGTACTGGGTTTACATGTAAATTTTTAAAATTTTAAATCAAAAACATTAATCCTGGTTTCTTTTCTTTTTCTTTCTTCCTTTCCTTTCTCCTTCCCTCCTTCCTTCCTTCTTTTTCTCTGGTATTGGGGATTGAACCCAGTGGCATTCTACCTCTGAGCTATACCCCAGCTCTTTTTTATTTCTTATTTTAAAACAGGGTCTTAGCTGGGCGTGGTGGGAGGCAGAGACAGGAGGATCGCGCAGGTTCGAAGCCAGCCCCGCGCTGGCTTAGGAGACCCTGTTTCCAAATAAAAATGTAAAAATAGGTCTGGGAGTGTAGCCCGGAGGTAGAAGGGCTTCCAGGGACCCCAGTACCACAAAAAAAAAAAAAAAAAAAAAAAAAGGTCTGGGAGTGTAGCCCGTAGGTAGAAGGGGTTCCAGGAACCCCTGTACCACCAATAAATAAATAAATAGTAAATAAATAAATGAATGAATGAATAAATAAACAGGGTCTTACTAAGCTGATGAAGCCCTCATTAGGTTGCCAGGCTGGCCCGCAACCTGTGATCCTCCTGTCTCAGTCCCAAGTACTGAGAGTATAGGCATGTGCCACTATGTGTGGCTCAGGTTTTCGGTTTTAAGAGTATTCGGCTATCCTTGTTTTCTGTAGTTTTCTCTTGTGTTTTTCTTTCTCAGTGTCCAAGGCGTTGGCACCTGGCTCTTACACAGATCCGGAGTGCCAAGTATGTGTCCTGGTCTTTGGGAACGTGTCCTCTCCAATGTGACAATCTGGCCTACAGATGCAGGCTGGTGTTGGGGAGAAAGGGTGGGGTAATTTGGAGAATGTCAATGGGTTGTTCAGTCACTATGAAATTTAAGTAACATCAAATGAAAACCATGGCATGTCACTGTGAACGCACATGTGGCAGAAGCTTCTAACTGGTCCAGAGCAGGGACAGACTTCACTGGGGGCAGGCACGCGTAAAAACAGGCCAGAGAGTCAGGTGAGCAGAGCTCTGTAAGCCTGGCTTCCCCGCGCTGGGGTGCCCACATTTACTCTGAGTAGCCTCATGCTCCCCAGCCCTATTAATTTTTTTATTTTTATTTTATTTTATTATTATTTTTTATTTTATTTATTATATTATTTGTGTGTGTGTGTGTGTGTGTGGTACTGGGGTTCCTGGAAACCTTTCTACCTCCGGGCTACACTCTCAGACCTATTTTACTATTTTTTATTTGGAAACAGGGTCTCCTGAGCCAGCGCGGCTGGCTTCGAACCTGCGTGATCCTCCTGTCTCCGCCTCCCAAGCGCGGGGATTACAAGCGTGCGCCACCACGCCCGGCTATTTTTTATTTTAAAATGGGGTGTTGCTAAATCATTGCACACTGTCTTGAATCTGAGATCTTCCTATCTCAGCCTCCCAAGTGCTGGGATTACAGGCGTACTCCACCACCTAGGAGTGGTAGCTCTTGTTTTCTGAAGTGACCCAGAAAAAATGAAGTGAATCAACAATAATCATTAATAATTAATAATAGTAGAAAGCAGGAATCATTATAAAAATAAGATAAAGCACATTTTCTTTGCATTTTCCTGGACTGCATGAAACCTTTTTCTCCTGGGAAGCAAACATATGGAATTTTTATCATCAGAATAAAATAAAACTATTTACATTGCAAAATACAAAAACTGGAGCTGGGCTTGGTGGCGCATGCCTGTAATCCCAGTACTTGGGAGGCCGAGACAGGAGGATCACAGGTTTGCGACCAGCCTCAGCTACCTCGTGAGGCCCTCTGCAACTTAGTGCGACCCTGTTTCAAAATAAAGAATAAAAAAATAGGGCTGGGGGTGTACTTGGAGGTAGAATACCCCTGGGCTCAATCCTCAGCACCATAGGAAAACACGCGCACACATACAGATACCCAAGTTGCTTTTCAGAGTGAAAATTCTTGTCCTCTCTACATAACAGTGCAGGTTAGTCTCTTTCCCTTGTCTCCCTTCCTTCTCTCTGGCTTCCTGACCACTGTTGGGTGTTTCTCGGGCCCCCAGCTGCCTTTTTGAGGGCCTTTTAGAATTGTTGAGACTGGCTTTGAACTGGTAATCCTCCTTTCTCAGCCTCCCAAGTACTGGCTGCCCAGCTCCTCACTGAGGGCATTCCTGCATGCTTTCAAAGCAGCACTGGGGACACCTGAGTCTGAGGGCACATGCTATGTGCCCTGCTGCCCTGGAAAAATGCAGGCACTAGACAACCTCTGACCCACAGGATAAAGTGCAGGTTTCAATATTGCTGGGAACTTCACAGTCTAGAACTTTTAACAGGGTCTCTTTAGGCAAACTCAATCCAAGAAAGTCCAGGTCAGCACTGGCTGCATGGGAAAGTCCACGGGTATGGCAAGCTAATCAGGAAGCAGTCTGATTATTCCCAGAGGAGTATGTGCTCACCAGGTATGTAAGAACACTGGCTTGATAGAGAACTCTTGGCTGAGGGAAAAGGGAGCCATGGGGGGAGTGGGCAGGAAGGAGAATTTGACTTTGTATTCTTTAGTCTACTGTGGATTTCTCAAATATCTTGCACCAGAATCATCCAAGAAGCTTTTAAAAAATAGAGTTAAGTCCTGGCCCAGACCCCATAAAATCAGAACCCTGGGGACTGAAATACAGAAAAACTGCATTGCTGTAGAGTTGTGGAGCCTTTTGATAATTCCTCCATAAAAACTGAATCAACCAGGTGTGATAGCACACTCCTGTAACCCCGTACTGGGAGGCTGAAACAGAAGGACTGCAGGTCCGAGGTCAGCATCAGCATTTTAACAAGCCCTTGCTTCAAAATAAAAAATGAATAGGGTTTGCAGGGGGAGTCTGAAAGTAGGAAGTCCCCTGGGTTCAATCCGCAGTATTCTACCCCAAAAATCTGTAACATCTTAAAAAATTCTACATGTATTTCTAGATTCTAGATATACAAATTCAAAAAAACTATAGGTCTCATAATTACAAAAGATAAAAGGAACATAAGTATGCATATTCTCTTTCTCTCTCTTTCACACACACACACACACACACACACACACACACACACACACACACACAGTCATATCAATGGCCACTGACTGATGCCTATATGGTCTTTTTCTCTTTTCTTTTTTATTTTGTGGAACAGTGGAATGGGAGAGTGAACTCAGAAGCATTCTACCTCCAAGTTACACCCCCAGCCCTATATTTTATTCTTTTTTTTTATATATATTTTTGGTGGTACTGGGGTTCCTGGAAGCCCTTCTACCTCTGGGCTACACTCCCAGACCTATTTTTACATTTTTATTTGGAAACAGGGTCTCCTAAGCCAGCGCGTGCGGCTGGCTTCGAACCTGCGCGATCCTCCTGTCTCTGCCTCCCAAGCGTGGGGATTACAAGCGTGCGCCACCACGCCCAGCTTATTCTTTTATTTTGAAATAGGGTTTCACTAAGTTGTGGAAGGCCTCACTAAGTAGCTAAGGCTGGCTGCAAACCTGCTGTCTCCACCTCCCAAGTACCGGGATTACAAGAGTGCACCACCATGCAAGCCCAGCGCCGCTTTCCCATACAACCATTAACCTAATCCTCAGGAACCTATAGGTAAGGGTCAATTGTAATTGCCATTTTAGAGCTGGGACAAAAAAAAGAGACACAGAAAGGTGAGGTAACACAGTTGAAATGCTAGTGAGACCCAGAACTTAAACCCAGGCTATATTTCTTGCTGCCATATCAAAATGTTGCAGCCATGGTGGCTTAAACAGAAATGTACTTTCTACCAGCGGCAGAGACAGAAGCCCAAGATGGAGGAGCCATCTGGCTTCTGCCTCTGGGGCTTGTAGGTGGCTGCCTTCTCCTACAGCCTCTTTTTCTTCTTGTAAGGACAAAAGCCATATTGGATTAGTTCTCTAAACCTAACCACCTCTTTAAAACTCTTCTTTCCAAATATAGTTTCATTGTGTGGTGTTAGTGGTTAGAATTTTAACCTATGAATTTCAGGGAACACAATTCAGCCCACAGTTGTGGGCTGTGTGACCTGCACAGAGGGGCAGGCCTTTTTAGGCCTCAGTTTCTTCAAATGCAAAATAGTGCCATTGAGAAGCAAATGAGAAAATTCATGTAAAATGCTTGGCAGAGTGTCCAACCCACAGTATTCATCATTCTGTAGATGAAGAAAACAAAAATCAGACGCTGGTGACTCCCTCTCTCCTTCTCTCTAAAGCAGCGTCCTTATACTATAGAACACTACTGTCCTGAAAAACCTACTGCAGAACTGGAGAGAATGTGTAATCTAGCAGAACTTCACAGAATTTGCCATTTTCCCATCTTTCTCCCTTTCTGGATGCTGGGAATCAAATTAGAACGTCACTCTACTAAGCACCTGCTCTCACACTGATCTACACGCTCAGCCTCCATCTTACTTTGTGTGTGTGCTTTTTACTTTTAGAATATTCTTTTTTTTAATTGGTACATTGTAGTCATACTCCCATATCTCTTACTAACTGCTTACTTACACTTTTCCTCAAACTTTATTATGTATGGAAGTCAAGGAAGGGGAAGTTCAAATTAATGATCCTGTTATTATAAATTTAGTTAGGGAGATGTACTCTTTCCCTGGGACTGTATGTGAGTTTCATTCATCTTTTCTCCCAGCTTGCAAGGACAAGTGGTGATGATCACGCCATGGTAACACCTGCTTTAAAAACAAGAAAGAAAAGCAACCTGATGCTTTTTCAAGGCAGTTAAAAAAAGAAAAAAACTTCGATTACACTATATTCCCCTAGCGCTCTATATAGTGCTGTTTAATCTTGAATGTAATCCCGAGATATTGTTTTATTTAGCTCTAATAAGCATGTGAAGGAAACATAATTCTCACTTTACAGTTGAAGGAACAGCTGTAAAACAAGATTAAGTGTTTTTCTCAAAGGTCACAAAGCTTGTCCATAACTTCCAGAACCAGGACTCGGTGACAGGCGAAAGCCAAGGCCGCCCGTTACCCTCCCAAGCTATAAAACGTGGTGTCCTCCTTCTTGATGACCCGAGTGCACAGGGCGGTGCTTAGGATCTGTGGCAGTCGGATCTGGGGGCCATCTGCACTAAGCTGCAGAACAGCTTTTATATCCTTTAGAGAGGGCCAAGAGTGTCCTGACGTGGACCGCCACTGACTTCTTGGACTGGCGACCTGTTAAGGCAGTGACCGCAGTGTTCTTTCTCTGAGGGCCCAGCATGCGGCGCATTCATTTCAGTTCAACACACAATCACTGAGAATTCAAGTAAATGTTTGTTGTATAATCAAATCATAGAACATTCTTCCTTCAGTGATGGCAGTGAATGTTTTTCAGCCATGTGAAAACATTAACAAAACTAAGCATTTTTTAAAATTTCGCTCACAGCCTATAATGGAGACATAATTAGGGTTTTCCCAATCTCCAAATTCTGACTTGATCCATTTATGGCCCATAACCTGCTAGGTAGCTGAACTGATTACCTTGAGCACTGATTACACATCTGGATTTGCCAACTGTCATGGTTTGGACTTGGGGGTCTCCCCCAGCCCTCACAAAAACCGGGTGGCACTGTTGGAAGTGGGGCATACTTGCATTCTCAGTAGTAGATAAATCCACTGCGCAGGCCGGTAGAGTGTGGCTGGAGAGGGTGACTTGGGGGCTGTGTATGGTTATTTACGGTTCCTCCTCCCCTGGCCCATGCACTCTCTCCCTCTCTCTGCTGCCCACCTCCGTGCCTTGAAATCCTAGGTTCCCAGGCTCACATGGACTGAACCCAAAACAGTGAGCAAATAAAGCTCAGTTCTTATAAGGTACATGGTCAGGCCTCTGGCTTGCAGCAGCGAAAATGCTGACAAAAACGCCAGCCTGGACTTACCCACCCCGGGGTCCTCAGTCTGCGATGTGCTAACAGGCAAGCAAGAATGCCGTGTGTGTGATGGGGACATTCACAGTCCCCAGGGGATGCGAGTGGGTGATAAGGATGATCTTAGTCACAGCGGAGTTGCTGCTTGTCAGGGACCCTCTGGAGTAAAGAGAAGCTATATTAAGAGAAACCATCCTAACTTTTATTTTCTCAAGAAATAACTGCTGGCTATTTGAAAAAAAATTTTTTTTTAGCTTCAAGTTTGTTTTGTTACAAGCAGCTGGCCAAATTTTTGACCCTGTCATGGAAACTATCTGAGCTCTTCTAAGCTGTTCGTACACGGGGAAGGGGAGTTAGCAGAGCCAGCCGAGGCAGGGCTGAGCTGGGCCCCGGGCTCCCCTGCAACTGCAGGGCCTTGTGCAGGGCCAGCTCCTTCAAGCTCTGCAGCTTCTGTGCCCCGGAGTGAGTGGAGGAGGTGGCCTCCCTTGTCACCCCACTTGTCACAAGCATTACACTTCCTGTTTGAATTCATCTTTTTAAGCGACTCTGAGATCGGAGGTAGACAAAAGTCACTAAAAATGCAAAGGCGTTCACCAAATACTCTTTTCTGATGTCCTACCGAGAAAGAAGCAACTCTGGACAGAAATAGAGTTGTATGAATGTGCCTGTAATTCTAAGAACAGCCAAATTTAAGTCTCAGTTTATTTACTCATCTACTCATTGTAATAAATATTTATTAAACATATACAATATAGCCGAGTGTGGTGGCACCAGGCTTGTACTCCCAGTACTTTGGGGGCTGAGACAGGAGGGTTACAGGCTGGAGGACAGCCTCAGCAGCTAGTAAGAATCACCAACCTAGCAAGACCCTGTTTCCAAAAAAGGGGGGTGGTATAGCTTGGAGGTAGAATGCCCTGGGTTCAGTCCCAAGGAACACACACACACACACACACACACACACACACACACGCGTGCAACAAATAAATAAATAAATATGCAAAGCACTGAGCAAGATGCTTTAAAATTATGAATTAATATAAGAAAGGTCCCTATATCCTTCTGCAATGCAATTGCACCATAAGATAAACTTTGGTTATAATTTTCTTCCCAAATCAACAGATTTCACGTTTCCCCAGAATATGAAAGATAAATAATTTTTTTCTCAGTTGTGACTTTCTGGCTTCATAGAAAACATTGTTTAAAACATGCTGAGGGAGAAACTTATCTGTTGGTTTCTGCTGATCAGCACCAGCTTTCTCAGGGTGACTGAACTAAACAAAAACTGTAATTTCCACGAGGACCTGATTAAATCCTGCGCGCACATGACACGGGGTGGAGGGGAGGAGCCACGTGCCCTTCCATTTCAGTAAGAAGAGTTGAAACGTATTGTCAGGGAAGGCAGGAAGATGACCAGGATTATGTGGTTTGGGAAGAAGATCAAGAACAATAGGACAGAAATATTCCAAATAAGTGCAAGTAACTTGGGCCTCCACAAATGCCCTGCCACATTAAATCACGGTGGCTTTGCAATGAAGGGATTAAAACCTGTCTCATGCCTCACTTCGGCCACTGCCTGAGCTTGAGAAAGAAAATTAAGACAAAGCTTTTTAAGTTACTCGATCAAAGACAGAAATCACAAACTGGACATTTAACCGAATAAGCTCATTCATGTGGGGTAAAAGACTTGTTTAGCAATTAGCCAGTGTCCTTATCCAAATAATTTAAAACAGGAAGCCGAGCATGGTGGTGTACGCTTCAATTCCCAGTATTTGGGAGGCTGAGACAAGAGGATTGCAGGCTTCCCACCAGCCTTTGCAACTTTCTAAGGCCCTCTGCACTTTAGTGAGACCCTGTTTCAAAATAAAGAATAAAATATGGTTGGGGCTGTAGCTTGGAGGTAAAATGGCCCTAGGTTCAATCTTGAGTAACACAAACACACATACACATGCATATAAAATAAAACAGGAAGTCCCAAATTTCCTCAACTTTTCTGTTGTTAGTTTGCAATAACTGTTCCAATATATAAATTATTCTGTGTGTATCTACTAGTCCCCCTAGAGTCATGGCTAATCTAAGACCTGTTTCTTTTATTCTTAATAACCTGTTTTTCCAAAGCCACAAACCAATGTCCTTCAACAAAGTAAAATGAATACTGAGAACCAACTCTCATATCCAAGGATTCAGGACCACAGGGATCATACCCCAAGACAAAGACGGGAATATTCACAATGGCCAACATCATTAAGGAATTCTATAGCACATCAAATGAAATTTTGAAGTTTGGGTTCTGTTCAACCTGACTCATGTTTGGGGAGAATCGATCACCAACAAGATAGCTGTGTTTGGAGTTCCAGAGCAAGAAGAGGCATTATCTTCACAGAAATAGAAAATGAGAATCAGTCAGCTCCTCGTTCCACAGTGGAATCTAGCATGCAGGACATGAACAGTTGTTTTGATTTCTTTTTTTTTTTTTTTTTTTCTCAAAAATGAAAAGTAGACAGACTTACATGGCTCTCTGGCAGTGAACTGAGGTACGGTGCTGGGCAGAGGAGTGCTGGGGTTTGGAGTCCCGACCAGCTTGTTCTTGGCCATCTTCGTGTTTGCCTTTGCAAACTCTAGTCGTAGTGTTTGCGGAATTTCAGGATCGAAGCGGATGCCCTTTGGAAATAAAGAACAAATGGAAGATGTTTTCATTTCCTGAGAGTCAAACCGGAATGGTGACAAAATAAACACGCCAGAAAATCCTGGCCTGTCAGGGAGAAAAGCCAGCAAGAGCGCCTGGGCTCGGTCTCACCATTTACATGGAGTATACAACACGCGCCTGGTCTCCCCGTTTATATGGAGTATACAAACCCCACACACAGTGTGCCCAGAAAGTCAGGCAGATTTACTTGACTCCACTAAAAGACTCAGTTATATGTTATTTTCAACTATCCTTTTTCTTCCTGGACAAAAACTTCTAAGTTTAGTTTCTAAAATTAAGACCAGCAAACCAGATTAAGCCATGTTTGTAATCTCAGTACCTGGGAAGCCAAGACAGGAGGATTGCAGGTTTGAGGATAGTCTCAGCAAGTTGTGAGACTCTCATCAACCTACTGAGACCCTGTTTCAAAATAAAAATAAAATAGGGCTCAGTGTGTACCTCGGAGGTAGAATGCACTTGGGTCTAATTCCCAGTACAAAAAAAAAAAAAAAAAAAAAAAAGAATTAGACCAGCAAATTCCTAGCACACTTTACAATTTCAATAGATGAAATGAAAATTGTGATACAATGAGAGTAAGATATGATACAATAATGGTGTCCCACCCGGACCCAAGAAGCCTAGGCTCTAACCAGTGCTCTCAGTTTCCTTACCCACAAATGGAGAAAGAGCTTCTCATCTCCTCCTAATTTAGAGCTTTGCAAAGGTAATCCAAGGTCAGGCATGGTGGCGCACGCTTGTAATCCCAGTACTTGGGAGGCTGAGACAGGAAGATCGCACAGGTTCGAAGCCAGCCTCAGCTACTTAGTGAGGCTCTCAGCAACTTAGTGAGACCGTTTCCAAATAAAATATAAAATAGGTCAGGCGTGTAGCCCAGAGGTAGAGGCCCCTCTGGGTTCCATCCCCAGGACCACCAAACAAACAAACGTAATTCAAGAAGCTGGACATGGTCGTGCATGCTTGTAATCCCAGCATTTGGGAGGCTGAGACAGGAGAATCATGGTTTGCAAACAGCCTTAGCTACTTAGTGAGGTCCTTCGCAGCTCACTGAGACCCTGTTTCGAATAAAGAATAAAAAATGCCCCTGGGTTCCATCCCCAGTACTGAAAAGAAAAAAAGAAAGAAAAAAGGCAATCCAAGAATTCTGCATCGCTCAGAACACAGGAGTTAAACAACTGTAAAATTATTACTATTGCTAATTTCCCTGGGGTACTGAGGATTGAACCCGGGATCTGAACTACACCCACAGTTCATTCTACTTTTTGTTTTGAAACCGGGTTCTGGCTAGGTTGCTCAGAGTCTTGCTAAATGGCTGAGGCTGGTCTTGAACCTGGGATCCTACTGTCTCAGCCTCTTAAATATTGGGATTATAGGTATGTGCTACCATACCCAGCTAGCCGTAAAATTTTAACAAAACTAATAATTTGATTCCACTTAGCTTATAAATTTATATAAAATCTGAATGGCTTGACATAGTCTTCATTTTGATTACAGTTGGTTTATTAGCTAAATGGAGATACAAAAGGTTCTATAGGCCAAAGATAGAACAGTAACTTCAATTATCTTTGTCCCTAAAATCTGTTTACTTAAAAAAAATCATATTCATTAAACTAAAATATGTACATAAACGGTGAGACTTAGATTGAGACAAGTCTATTGTAGAACCTTTCCATTCAAGAGTGCCTTTGTGTTGGGTATGGTGGTACATGCCTATTACCCCGGTACTTGGGAGGCTGAGAAGGAAGACCAAAGAAGGTTCAAGCCTCAGCAACTTCTTCACATCCTATTTCAAAATACCAAGTAAGCTTGGCCTGGTGGCCCATGTCTAATCCCCATATTTGGGAGGCTCAGACAAGAGGATATAGGTTTGAGGCCAGCCTTGGCAACTTCAATACCTTGTTTCAAAATAAAAGTAAAATAGGGCTGAAGATATAGCCCAGAGACAGAAAGCCCCTGGGCAACACACACACACACACACACACACACACACACACACCACCTTTGTTTCTAAGGAAAACCAAGGACCTAATAAAAACTGTCCAATGCCATAAATTCTGGCCCCCCAGCAATAGTGTCAAAAATAAGATGGCACTACCTAAGTACACAGGTTTTCAGCCAGGCGTGGTGGCGCACGCTTGTAATCCCCGCGCTTGGGAAGCAGAGACAGGAGGATCGTGCAGGTTTGAAGCCAGTCGCGCTGGCTTAAGAGACCCTGTTTCCAAATTAAAAAATAAAAATAAAAATAAGCCGGGCGTGGTGGCGCATGCTTGTAATTCCTGCGCTTGGGAGGCAGAGACAGGAGGATCGCGCAGGTTCGAAGCCAGCTGCGCGCGCTGGCTTAGGAGACCCTGTTTCCAAATAAAAATGTAAAAATAGGTCTGGGAGTGTAGCCCGGAGGTAGAAGGGCTTCCAGGAACCCCAGTAAGTACCACCAAAAAAAAAAAAAAAAAAAAGGTCTGGGAGTGTAGCCCGGAGGTAGAAGGGCTTCCAGGAACCCCAGTACCACCCAAGAAAGAAAGAAAGAAAGAAAGAAAGAAAGAAAGAGAGAGAGAGAGAGAGAGAGAGAGAGAGAGAGAGAGAGAGAAAGAAAGAAAGAAAGAAAGAAAGAAAGAAAGAAGGCACTACCTAAGTACACAGGTTTTCAGCCAGGCGTGGTGATGCATGCTTGTAATACCAGTGCTTGGGAGGCAGAGACAGGAGGATCGCACAGGTTCAAAGCCAGCCTCAGCTACTTAGTGAGGCTACTAGCAACTTAGTGAGACCCTGTTGCCAAATAAAATATTAAATAGGTCGGGGAATATAGCCCAGAGGTAGAAAGCCTCTGGGTTCCACCCCAGTACCACCAAAAAAAAAAAAAAAAAAAAGTAAAAGTAAAAAAACATCTTCTTTAGCTTGCCTAGGGATTTTTTTGTTGCTATTACTTTTATTCAGGGAAACCTCAGTATCGTTTTGCCAAAAACATCATAAGGAGAGAGACCAAGATGCACTCTGGTGCAACATTTCCTTCCACCAGCTTTGGGTAAAGAGCGTTTTGCCCAGCAGAGCTACTATTTCAACAGAACAAATACTTCCAAATATGGACCTCAAGAGCTGTGGTCTTTGCTGGGAGACAAGCATGGTTGCTGGCTGTAATTTTATTTTATTATAATTTTTTTAGTGATACTGGGGATTGAATCCAGGAGCATTACACTCTGGGCTACACCCCTAGTCCATTTACCTTTTGTTTTTGATACAGGGTCTTACTAGTTTGGTGAGGGTCTCGCTAAGTTGCTGGGGGCTGAATTCAAGCCTGCAATCCTCCTGTCTCAGCCTCCCCAAGTACTAGGATTATGGGCGTGCAGCACCATAAAGGCACGCACTGATTTGCAGCACGCCCCATCAGCCCCACAACTGCGGCGGTCCTTCTTGGTGCTGAACTCCATCAACCTTGCTGGGAAAAGCAACTTTCTCAAACCTGAACCCACATCAGCATGAACACCTCGGCCCAGGCCACAGGGTAACATTTCAGGTGTGTCATGGGGCCTACCTGGAGTCCTCTGATGCTTCTAGGCTTAGATAAAGATGCTGTAAATTTGAATTCTACACCTCAGCTCCTGCAACCTGGGCTGGGGGCTCACAACCTGAGAAAGCTCAGCCAGGCTCCTGCTCGCTGCTTCATACCCGTCTCTTGTTTGAGCTAAAATAACATCAACATCGTGTTCCAAATCAAAGTTCCAGCATCTTTATTAAAAAGAGGGGGGGTGAACTCAGAAGTTAAAATGACCTAATTTATTTGGCAGCTTATTCAGAGGCCAGAGGCTTAGAACACGAGCCACATTCCTCCAGCATCTTTAGCAGCAATACCATATTTGGTAATCAATATCCTGCTCAAGCTAAGTTTCTATCCATAGCGATTAGCCAAGGCCAAAATTGTGTGTGTGTGTGTGTGTGTGTGTGTGTGTGTGTGTGTGTGTGTGTGTTTTACTGGAGATTGAACCCAGAAGCATTCTACCTTCAAGCTACACCTCCAGCCCGATTTTATTTCTTATTTGGAAACAGGGTCTTGCTAGGTTGATGCGAGACTCACCACTTACAGAGATTACAGACGTGTGCCACTTCACTCAGCAAGGCCGAAGCATTTTAAATGTTAAAGGATGATGAAGAGGAGACAGAGGGGGTCAGGGGCAGGGAAAACATGTCAGTTAAGAGAGAAAGGGAAGCCAGGCGCGGTGAAGCAGGCCGGTCATCCCAGTACTTGAGAGGCTGAAACAGGAAGATCACAGGTTTGAAGCCTCAGCAACTTAGCTAGTGAGACCCTGTTTCAAATTTTTAAAAAACTGTTGGAGCCTTGACTCACAGGTAGAATGCCCAGTACAAAAGAAGAAGAAAGAAAGAGAAGGAGCAGGAGAAGGACAAAAGGACCTGGGCACAGTGGCACAAGCCTATAATCCTAGTACTTGGGAGGCTGAGATAGGAGGATCAGAGGATTTGAGACCAGTCTCAGCAACTTAGTAAGACCCTGTTTCAAAATGTAATGGGACTGGTGTGTAGCTCAGAGGTGTAACACCCCTGGGTTCAATCCCAAGTACCAAAATATATAAATAAATAAGAAAAGACAAGAGGGTGATGGAAAAAGAAAGGGGAGGAAGGAGACAAGGAAAACAAAACAAGGCAAAAACCTGTTCTTTTAATTAAAACCTACTAAGAGTCTTCTCTGGCTACAGTCACTTCACCATTAAACGCTGTCAGGATAGGATTATTGCCAAATGAAGCAGAGAAATCGGTGCCTTTCGGAATCGCCCTGCCACCAACCAGCTTATAATTTACAAAAACTTCACATAGTTAATGGAAAGCCCTTCTCCCCATAAAGTAAGCGATCTCCTATTTACATAGACTGGAAAGCACAGTTTCTAGATATTGGCAGGATGTGAATTTGAGGATGATAGTTACTTAGAAGCATCCCAACTGAGCTGGGCATAGTGGTGCATGCCTATAATCCCAGTACTTGTGAGGCTGAGACAGGAGGATCGCAGGTTCGGGACAGCCTCAGCAAGTAGTGAGACTCTCCAACCTAGTGAGACTCTGTCTCCAAATTAGAAATAAAATAGGTAAAAGGCCTCTGAGTTTAATCCTCAGTATTACCCCCCCCCCAAAAAAAAAGGGCAACACAACTGGGTTGGCTGCAGGGAAGCCAGCACCTCCAGCAACGCAGGCTGCCTCTTCAGAGGCCACACTCCCCAGCTCGGCCGGGCTGTGTCAGCACAACACGCACCTTCACACCAGGCACAGTGCCTGGAAGGCGTGACGACAGGAGTGGTGGAAGTTCACCAGGTGGTGGTCGGTGCAGGAAAGGGCTCAGCAAGTTTCTGTGTGACAGGATGCAAGGGAGGTGGCCCGCAAAGGCAGGCTGGGTGAGGTCATGACTTGTGCCACAGGGAGAATTGTGGTGTATGTGCAGAGCTGAGCACCCCAGTGCTGGTGTGCAGCAGAGTGAGTTGGCCTGAACTTCTGATTCAGTGCGCTTGGGATGAGACCTGAGAACCCACATTTCTAACCAGTTCCCAGTGATGCTCCTGCGCAAGGGCACATTTGAGATCATGGCCGTGGAGGGTAACCTGCCTAGCGGTGGGTGGGAAGCAGGAGGCCCGAGTGGGCGAGATGGGTGCCCTGCTGGTCCTACTTTGGAAAAGGCACAGAGAGGCCAAAGTTCTGTGTCCTAGTTTCTATGACCGTAAATGATTATTTAAGCGATATACCTTACCACTTACTAAAGAAAAGGCCTCCTGAACTGAGGACCTCACAGAGCCCTGAGGCCTGCTGAGAACCGAATTTGGCACAATAAACAGTGCTTTAATTAAGCGTAGTGGCACATACCTTTATTCCCAGTACTTGGAATGCTGCAACAGGAGGATTGCCCTTTTAAGCACCCCCCCCCCCCCCACACACACACACACGCACCCTCCAACTCCACCAACTGTTGAGGCTGCAAGTTTTTTCTCTCTCTTGACTTCAGTTTGAGTTCCTAATCAGGGCATCTCTGTGTTTTCCTGGTTTGGGATCTAATCCAGGATCCTGCACAGCACTTACTTGTCCTATCGCTTCAGTCCCTTATCTGGAAAGGTTCTTCAGACCCTGTCTTTCATGACCTCGACATTTTTGAGAGTACAGGCTGTTTATTTTGTAGAAGGTCTCTCAGTTGTGCTTTATCTGAAAGTTTTCTTGTTTGGATTCAGGTTATGTATTTTTGGCAGGAACATCAGAGGAGATGTGTGTCCTGCTCATCAGGCGGTACATGATGTCGTTTCTGTCCCATTCCTAATGATACCATCTGATCACTCGCCAAGTTTCTCTACTGTAAGGTTACCAGAATTTTCCCTTTTTAAAATTATTTATTTATTTAGCTGGGCGTGGTGGCGCACGCTTGTAATCCCTGCGCTTGGGAGGCAGAGACAGGAGGATCGCGCAGGTTTGAAGCCAGCCGCGTGCGCTGGCTTATGAGACCCTGTTTCCAAATAAAAATGTAAAAATAGGTCTGGGAGTGTAGCCCGGAGGTAGAAGGGCTTCCAGGAACCCCAGTACCACCAAAAAAAAAAAAAAAAAAAAATTTATTTATTTATTGTGGTACTAGAGATTGAACCCAGAGGCATTCTGCCTCCAAGATACACCCCCAGCCCTATTTTGTACCCCCCATTCTCCCCCAGGTCTAGAGATGGAACCCAAGGGCATTTTACCTCCGAGCCACACCTTCTGCCCTATCTTTTATTCTTTATTTTGAAACAGGGTCCCACTAAGTTGCAGAGGGCCTCACTAAGTAGCTAAGGCTGTCCGAAAACCGCGATTCTCTGGTCTCAGCCTCCCAAAAGCCAGGATTACAAGCGTGCGCCAACCACACCTGGCCTGTTCTTTATTTGAAACAGGGTCTCACTAGTTGTTGAGTCTGGCCATGAACCTGCAACCTCTGGTCTTAGTCTCCCAAGTACTGTGATTACAAGCATGCACCACCATGCCCAGCTCTCCATTTTTATATAATAAGTATGTCACAGAATTATGTTTTTAGGCTATAGAAATACCTTCCTTCTCATTAAACCTACCAGTAATTTTAGCATCTATTACTGATTGTGTGTGTGTGTATATGTGTGTGTGTGTGGGGGGTACTAGGGATGGAGCCCAAGGGCATTCTACTTCTGAGCTAAGCCCCCAACCCTATTTTTTATTTTTATTTTGAAACAGGGTCTCACTGAGTTGCAAAGGGCCTAAGTAGCTGAGGCTGTCCCAGAACTGTGATCCTCCTGTCTCAGCCCCCTGAATGCTGGGATTACAAGCATGTACCACTACACCGGGCTTATTACTGATTCTTACCTGAAGCAATTATTATCTTTGTGCCAAATGGGGCTTGGTAATCTCATCATTACCTACCTATGTACCTACCTACCTGTCAATAGATCTGGGGATGGTGGCACATGCCTATAATCTCAGTACTTGGGAGGTTGAAACAGGAGGCTTGCAGGTTTGGGGCCAGCCTCAGTAACTTAATGAGATCTTCTTTCAAAATAAGAAATTAAAAGGGGCTCGAGGTTTAGCTTGGAAGAAGAATGCCCTGGGATCAATCTCTAGTACTACAAAAAGGGGGGGGGGGCCTGGAGGTGTACCTCAGAGGCCAAAGGCCCCTGAGTTCCATCCTCAGTACCCCTACCCTCATATAAGAAATAAAATAAGATCCTGAACAATCTGTTTAGCTCTTCCCTAGACTTAAGAACCTTTCAGCCGGGTGTGGTGGCACACGCTTGTAATCCCTGCGCTTGGGAGGCTGAGACAGGAGGACTGCACAGGTTAGAAGCCAGCCTCAGCTACTTAGTGAGGCTCTCCGCAACTTAGTGAGACCCTGTTTCCAAATAAAATATAAAATGGGTCTGGGAGTATAGCCCAGAGGTAGAAAGCCTCTGGGTTCCACCCCCAGTACCACACACACACACACACAAAAAAAAAAAAAAAAAAAACACCCACACTTTCAACCTTTATGAGGTTATGATAAAGTCAATGAATGCCCATTATATCCAGAAAATACTGAGGAGCATGAGGGAGGGGCTCAGATGCAGGCCCAGCTCCCCAGTGCCCTGCCCCCCCCACCCTGACCTTGTTAATCTCCTCCCAGTGCCTGGCTGCCCGCCTCCACCACCCTCCTGCTAGCAGGCTTCAGAGCAGGTCCGCCAAGATCATGACTTGGCTTGGCTTGATTAGCTACTGGGTGGCTTCTCAGCAACTGGTTTCTCCCAAGAAAACTCAGTGCTCTCATACTAGTTCCTTGCCCTACAGGTGACTGGACCAAATCAGGAACTAGATCAGTTTAGAGAATAATTTCTATTACCTATTCTACATTGAGTGCAAGAATCAATGTGGGGAAGACCTGAGTAAGATACTAAGGGGTCATAAGTGGTTTACTTTCTTTTTATTTTTTTGGTGGTACTGGGGCTCCTGGAAGACCTTCTACCTCTGGGCTACACTCCCAGACCTATTTTTTCATATATATATATATTTTTTATTTGGAAACAGGGTCTCTTAAGCCAGCGAGACTGGCTTCGAACCTGCGTGATCCTCCTGTCTCCACCTTCCAAGTGCAGGGATTACAAGTGGCGCCACCACGCCTGGCAGTGGTTTACTTTTATTAAAAGGTCTTTCTTTTTTGGTGATCTTTGTTTTGTTTTTATTGGTGCATTGTATTCATACATCTTAATGGGATGCAAGATGGTAGAGACATACATGCACACATCAACCAATTAGCCCTTACCCAGTTTCCACCCCATTCCCCCCACTCCCTCCTCTTGTTTGGCTTAGTGACTGACATTGATATGTTTGTTAAAGTACATCATGCGCATTAGAGATTTTTACCTCTTCTCCCCTCCTATCCCCTCAGTTAGGCTGCCTTATTTGCTCACCTATAGAAAGCTAGGGAGAAAATAGGTCATAGGAGGAACTCTAGAGGAAGAAAGAGATTCAGCCCTATTTTTAAATTATTTATTTGGAAACAGGGTCTCACTAATTTGTGGAGGGCCTAAGTTGCTGTGGCTGGCCTGTCTCAGCCTCCCAAGTACTAAAATTACAAGTACTAAATCCCAAGTACTAAAATTACCACATCACATTGACGTTTTATTTTGAACAGGGTCTCATTGTATTGCTGACGCCCTCACTAAGTTGCTGAGGCTGGTCTCAAAACTGTGATCCTCCTATCTCAGCCTCCCAAGTACTGGGACCAAAGGTGTGCACCACAGCGCTCAGATCACCTGTCTTTTTTATTGTAAGAACCCTAGAAGTTATAAAATAAAACCTCATTATGATTTTATTTTTCCTTGAAGTACTGGGAATTGAACCCAGGGGCATCTACTTCTGAGCTACACCCCCAGTCCTATTTTTTTTATTCTTTATTTTTGAGACAGAGTCTCACTAAGTTCCAGAGGGCCTCGCTAAGTAGCTAAGTCTGGCCCTGAACCTGAGATCCTCCTGTCTCAGTCTTCCAAGTACTGGGATTAAAAGTGTGTCCTACCACGCCCAGCTCTCATTGTAGTTTTGATGTACATTCCTTTATGCTGTTATATTTTAAAACATTTTGTAAAGAAAGCTAAAAATACAGGTCTTCTACCATCTTCATAGAGCATTTTTAATACCAAGGAAAAAGAACTAATCCTGACCACAAATTTGTATGACAAATGTTTCAACAGTATTAAAATGAAAATATTGAAATAATTGAAATTTATTTTTTACTTATTTTCTTGTTTGTTTAGTAATAGTGGGGATTGAACCCAGGGTCACCCTACCTATGAGGTATAGTCCCCAACCCTTTTCCAAATCATTGTTTTGAAACAGGGTCTCACTACATTGCTAGAGCCTGTGTTGCTAAGAGTGTCCTGAAACCTGCAATCTTCCTGTCTCAGTCTCCTGACAGGCATGTACCACCATGCTGGGCCTGACATTTACCATTTAGAAATTAAAAACACAAGGTAGAAATAGAGGCAGTTTCCTAAAAATTACTAATAGACATGTCATTTGTATCCAAAACCAGGAGATACATTCATACTTCAGAGATGTTCTGAGGTCTTACAGGACCAAAACATATTTACAGTTCTGTAAATATCATCAGTTTTCTTCTTCAACAAGCATCAGAAAACAGATTAAAACACACTATAGGCAAGGTATATGCAAAATCTTTCATGTGTCCGGGAAAACAATTGTTCATTCAGTTGGACCCTTAAATGACTGAATGAAGGGTCAAATAGCAACTCAGACTAAGTCAATGAATTCCATTTTAGAGCAGGGTGGATGGTCACTGGTTGCGAGAGTGTGGAGGTAAGGTACAAGAAGAGCTGCCTATCACACATGCAAATAAAAACTAGAGAAAATGAAAGAGGAAAAAACCCAACATCATGATTTCAGAAATGTCTTCCAAAAGACCATGTCGCAAAATAAAAAATAACCAGGCATGGTGATGCACACTTGTAATCCCAGTACTTGGGAGGCTGAGACAGGAGGATCTCCCAGGTATGAAGCCAGCCTCAGTTACTTAGTGAGGCCCTCTGCAACTTAGTGAGACCCTGCTTCCAAATAAAATATAAAAACAGGCCTGAGAGTGTAGGCTGGAGGTGGAAGACCCCTTGGTTTTATCCCCAATACCACGAAGAAAGAAAAAAAAGAAAGAAAGAAAAGTCAAGTTATCCACTTAAATTTCCAGGTAGACCAAAATACCAGAATGCAAAGTGCTGATTTCTTCATCCGGTGTGTGAGGACATTGCAGTTCTGTGAAGCTCTTTATTTTTCAAAGACCATATTGTTCTCAGACAATAATTGAGGCCATTGTTCAGACTCCACCGAGTTGAAGCCTAGGGAGATGTGGGTTCCCACAAGAAATGAACAAGTGCGGGGAGGAGTCCGACAGGTGTACGCCGTACTTCATATTTATCCTAAATAAGGACACCGCTTGCAGGAACATCAGCATTGTTAATGCCACGGCCTGGCTGCTGGGTCCTTCCCGCTGAGCACCGTTACCAGGCCACTTCTGCCTCGTTCTTTTGCTTAACCCAACCCTCCGAGGGCTCACCTGGCTTCACCTTGGAAGAATCTGACTTAACACTCACTGTCCTCCTCACCCAACTCAGATGCATGGGAAAGTATGTGCCCCCTTCATTAGCAGGGTAGGTATCTTTATACTTCCATAAAGAGTCCCTCCCTCCCTCCCTTCCTTTTTCCGCCCCACCCTCAATCCCATGGTACTGGGAACTGAACCCAGGGGCATTTACCTTTGAGCTACAGAGCAGCCCTATTTTATTTTTTACTTATTTTTATTTATTTTTTTGTGGTGGAACTGGGGGTGGAACCCAGGGGCTTTTATACCTCTGAGCTATACTCCCAGACCTATTTTATACTTTATTTGGAAACAGGGTCTCACTCAATTGCTGAGAGCCTCACTAAGTAGCTGAGGTTGGCTTCGAACCTGTGCGATCCTCTTGTCTCAGTCTCCCAAGCATGGGGATTACAAGCATGCGCCACCATGCCCGGCTTTATTTTGAAATGAGTTTTCACTAAGCTGCTGAGGCTGGCCTCAAATCTGTGATCATCCTGTCTTAGACCCCCAGGTACTGGGGTTACATATTGGGAGACTCCTTTCAAGGACTCTCTGTGTTATACTTGGCCATTACTCCCCAGGAGTTGGGATAACACCGGGCTGAGTACTTTGTAACAAGAAACATTGAGTTCTGGGGTCTGGTGGTACACACCTGTAATCCAGTACATGGGAGGCTGAGACAGGAAGATTGCAGGTTCTCAGCTAGCCTGGGCAATTTATCGAGACCCTGTTTCAAAATAAAAGAAAACAATAGAGTTGAGGGTATAACTCTGAGGTATAATGTCCCTGGGTTCCACCCCAGTTCCACACAAAAAATAAAAATAATAATTAAATAAAAAGAGTTTCCCGGGCATGGTGACACACACTTGTATTCCCAGCATGCGGGAGGTGAAGACAGGAGGATCGTGGTTCATGGACAGCCTCAGCTACATAGTGAGGCCCCTTGCAACTCAGTGCGACCCTGTTTCTAAAATAAAGAATAAAAAGTTAGGGCTAAAAATAAAATAAAATAAAATAAAATAGAGTCGAGGGTATAACTCCGAGGTAGAATGCCCTTGGGTTCCATCCCCAGTACCTCAAAAAAAAAAAAGTTCTGGGGGTGTTGCTCAGAGGTAGAATGTTCCTGGGTTTAATCCCCAGTTACTACAAAAAGAAACAAGAAAAGAAATATTAAGAAATATTAAGTTAATACTTTTTTTGTTTTCAATCCCTTGAGTTAAAAAAAAAAAAACTGCATAGTTTTTATACATATTCCATAAAACCCAGAAATTTTATCCTGTGTTGACAGCTTTAGCAATAGAGAGGAATATAATAAATCTAGCCTAGAAATCTCCACAGGTTTACCACTAATTTCAAGTGTACCTAATCTCGCCCCTCTCTTTTTTGGTGGTACTGGGGATGAAGCCCAGGAGCATTCTATCTCCAAACTACATTCTCAGCTGTCCTTGAATCTGTGA
Organism: Muscardinus avellanarius; assembly: GCF_963383645.1. Lineage (NCBI taxonomy): Eukaryota > Metazoa > Chordata > Mammalia > Rodentia > Gliridae > Muscardinus > Muscardinus avellanarius. The sequence continues at coordinate 48,822,144 of NC_137800.1, read as the reverse complement.
TCCTCCTGTCTCAGCTTCCCAAGGACCGGGAATACACATGTGCACCACTACACCCGGCTTCCTAATTTCTCCCCTGATAATACATATAATAAGCTAAGGTGTCTGAATGTTATAATAGAATAAGCCTGGCCATAACAAAGAACTCATTCCCTATTAACTGTCCTGGATCAGAAATAGAAAGGTTTTAGTAATATTTCCTAGTGACGAGGCCACTTCCTTAAATGCAATGTGTCCTTGGCTTCAATTTCTTTTGTATGAATGAATTGCAGCATTCAAATTCCCACTTCCACTCCCTTTGCCACTAAGTCACAGGGAAACCAATGTATTACGGATGTGTCTGGTGCTGGGCATGGTGGCACACACCTATAATCCCAGTACTTGGGAGGCTATATGAGGACAGCCCTGGCAATTTATTTATTTTTATTTTTATTTTTATTTTTATTTTTATTTTTGTTTGCGGAATCCAGGAGCATTCTATGTACAAGTGACACCCCCAGCCCTATTTTTTATTCTTTATTTTAAAACAGCTTCTCACCTAGTTGCAGAGGGCCTCACTAAGTAGCTGAGCTGGCCGTGAATCCGGATCCTCCTCTTAGCCTCCCAAATGCCAAATGCTGGGATTACAAGCATGCACCAGCCCCAGCAATTTAGTGAGACTCTATTTCAAAATAAAATTAAAAGGGCTGGGCGTGTAGAATACCTCTGGTGTTCAATACCCAGGAAAGAGGGAGAGGGAGAGGGAGAGGGAGAGGGAGAGGGAGAGGGAGAGGGAGAGGGAGGGAGGGAGGGAGGGAGAGAGAGAGAGAGAGAGAGAGAGAGAGAGAGAGAGAGAGAGAGAGAGAGAATATGAAAGAATCTGTTCAAACAATAAAATGGAAGAGAGGAGCCTCATTATTTCCTCTAGATCCAGAAGGACTAAAAGGGCAACCAGGAGATGATGACCAATTCCCTCTTCTGAGTGGCAGAGGTGGTAAGGAAGACACTGCCACACTGCCCCAAATACCATCACCCATAATTAATGATAAGAGCAGTGATAAAGGAGACTCCCGAGTCAACGTCCCTGCAAATAAGAAGCATACATGGTGGGAACTGAATTAGGGATACGGGTTTTGGAGCCTGGCAGCCTTCACGGCTGACCTTACATGTGTCATTTAAGCTTTCTGTGCTCCAGGTTCCTTGGGTATAAAGTGGAATGAAAACAACTCATACCTCACAGGGTTGATGGTAAAAATTAAACGAGTTCTTCTTGTGAATGTGGTAAACACGAATCTGTGGCACTCGGTGCTCATCAGCTTCCGAGCTGCTCCTTCAAATACAACTGCTAGGGTTTCTTTCTCCTTTTGCCTGTCGCTTGTAGAAGAGAAGGACGCTGCTTCTCTGGGAAGCGGCAGCGGGGCACCGAGCTGCCGCCTGATCTGATGTGGTGGCACGGTTTCGATTCCCCTAGGAAGCCAACTTGTGTTCTCAAGCCCCATTCCGTGGGCTCATCGTCTGAGCAGCTCCAGGGCTTGGCCCGTAACTGCAGACCGGATCCCTCTGAAGGAGGCAGATGTACTTTCCAAGTATCTGGGTCTCCATCAGACTTGACTATCCACCGCGGCTAAATTAGTTTCTTTTCCACTAAAGCGCATTTACCTTTTGTTAGCCAGCCACCTTTGTGTACATAACCGTGCCCTGGGAGAATCTGCTTTATATAGGATGTCTATAAAGTCATGACAGTGCCTTTGAAGAAGCTATAAACTCAATCTTTAACATGTCAACAGAATCAGAGTCGAGCACAGTTTATTATCCACAGGGTTGAGAGGGCATGCTTGTTTGAACTTTTGCCTCTATGTTCTCAAACTATCCTGAAAAGGATGATTGAAACACTCAGGCCCTGACCATGATGGGAAGGGGCTGTTTCCAAGCCAAATACAGCCAGTTACCCATTGAAGCAGTATTTTACAGTGACGGTTTAAAATAGATAATATTACATGGGAAGAAACATAGGCCAGAGTGCAGACAGGACTCTTACTCAGGAATCCTGACGTCAATATTTTTACTCTGAGGACTCTGAAATTAAGCAGGGATCAGCTGCTCTGGTGGGGGATAGGATGCACCTCAGAAATCTTAACATAAATACCACACAGGGCAGGGTTGCAGGCCTTCTTTCTCGTGGGATGGTTCTTACTGCCTCCGTGGCTTCTGTCTTGTTGTTGGGGCAGTATATACACCCATGAGCAGTGTATATACTCCGTTACCCCTCTGCACCAATGCCTCTTACTCCTGCTACTGGTACTCAAAACAAACTCTCACCAATAGCCTAAAAGGAAAGTATGGGGGCAGGTATGGTGGCGCAATTATAATTCCAGTACTTGGGGGACTGAAACAGGAGGACTGCAGGTTGTCAGCCAGCCTCAGCAATTTAGCAAGGCCTGTTTCAAATTTTTAAAATAAATCAAACAGGGCTGGGGGTATAGTTCAGAGGTAGAATGTTCCTGAGTACAATCCTCAGTACCACAAAAAATTAAAAAAGGAAGTTATGAGCTGAGAGTGTAGCTCAGAGGCATAGAGCATCTGCTTAGTGTACACAAGACTCTGGATTTGAGCCCCAGCACCCACCCTCAGAAAATAGATTTTAAGGTATATTTTCTTTTTCTTCTTTCTTTATTTCTTTCTTTCTTTCGTTCGTTCTTTATTTTATTTTATTTTATTTTTTTTTGCGGGTCTGGGGATGGAACCCAGGGATGTTCAACCTCTGAGCCACATCCCCTGTCCTATTTTGTATTCTTGATTTTGAAACAGGGTCTCACTAAGTTGTGGAGGGCCTCACTAAGTAGATGAAACTGTCCACTAACTGCAATCCTCCGGTCTCAGCCTCCCAAATGCTGGGATTACAAGCGTGCGCCACCACACCCAGCTTAAGGCATAGTTTTCAATTCTGTTAAGTTTTCACTTTAAGAAGATCTTATGGTGATTAAAGGAATACCTACCCCCCCCCTCAGTACTGGAAATAGAACCCAGGGGCATTCTACCTTCAATCTACACCCTCAGCCCCTTTTTTTAGAAACAGGGTCTCACTGAGTTGCAAAGGGCCTCACTATGTAGCTGAAGCCGTCCACGAACTGTGATCCTTCTGTCTTAGCCTCCCAAATGCTGGGATTACAAGCGTGTGTCACCACGCCTAGCTCCTACAAAGTTTTAATGGTCCACCTCTGCTTAATGTTGGTCCAAGATACAGGACATCAGAGAAACTTTAGGTAGGTGTGTGTGTGTGTGTGTGTGTGTGTGTGTGTGTGTGTGTGTGTGAGAGAGAGAGAGAGATTGGGATTGCCAGGGGCATTCCACCTCTGAGCTACACCCCTAATCCTATTTCCTATTTTGTAGAGAGCCTCACTAAGTAGCTGAGGCTGGCTGCAAACCTGTAGATTCTCCTGCCTCAGCCTCCCAAAAGCTGGGATTACAAGCATGCGCCACCACGGCTGGCTTGTTTATTTTGAAACAAGGTTTAAGTTGTTGAGGTTGACCTTGAACCTGCAATCCTATCAGTTTCACAACTACTGGGATTACAAGTATGTATCCCCGTGCCCAGCAAAACTTCAGATTTTTGATGGCCAGTCTCACTTAGTGGAGAAACCAACAGAGGGTCTGCCTTAAACAAGCAATTCACTATACTTTTCCAAGGTCCATTTCAGAGGTTAGTAATGGTCTAATGAAATGTACGGTAGAAATCATGCTCGCTGTCAGCTTCCTAGATGAGGTGGGGCACCTGTGAAAGCCCAGACCTGGGGCCTAAAGCACAACCTTAGTCTATGTTATTGGGCCAGGGCAGCCTAGAAAATGCATGCCACTGGTGACATAGTACATCTCATGAGAAAGCAAGAGTGTCCAGAATGTGCAAATGTGTTGTCAATCACAACTTTAAAAATGGGCTTGAAGCCGGGCATGGTGGCGCACGCTTGTAATCCTAGTACTTGGGAGCCTGAGATGGGAGGATTGTGCCAGTTCAAAGCCAGCCTCAGCTACTTAGTGAGACCCTATTTCCAATAAAATATAAAATAGGTCGGAGAGTATAGCCCAGAGGTAGAATGCCCCTGGGTTCCATCCTCAGCACGGCAAAGAAGGGGGGGGGGCGCCTTGAACCTCTTTCCCAAGTGATGGTAAGTTGAGAGCGTCACTTTTCATAAAGGCCTCACAGTCATCATATACTTGGGGGTTGGGTATTCAGGTGCTTCAAAGATACCAATGTTCTCTTGTTGTTGTTGTTCTTTGTAAAAATAAAAATTTACTGGTATGGAGCCTAATTTTCTAAGATGGTATCCCCTTTTTCATGGAAAAGCATAATTATGCCTTCTAATTATTGAGAAGGAATTTACATGATTTTATATACAACATGTATCATGTTCACAACAGGCTTTTAAAATAAAGTAAGGGATACATATGTGTATGAAAGTGCTTTTATGTAATTAGACACGTTAAAGGATTAACACTGTAAAACACAGTCTCCGAATTAGAGAAGCCAGTGCGTCTGTGTCTATGTCTGTGCTGAAACCACAGAAGTGGTTCTACCTGTGCAGCGGGCGGGCCGGGCGAACGCACTCGGCCCTGCTCTAGCCTCACCCAAGCCTGCTGGGTCATCTGAGGACCCGTCTGAACTTCTGGAAATGCTCTAAGAATCATTCTACACAGTTTACTTTGAGCTTTTATTAGGGTTGGTAGAGAAGAAAAAAGAGGCAGGGAGGAGGAGAGAAAAACAGTACTGACATAAACAAATGCTACGATTGAAAAAAGACAGTTGCTTAAACTTTCCAAGACCATTTTGAGGAGACTTCAATTAAAGGTTAGACACTGACCATAATAGCCTCTGAGTATATTTTTATAGCCCTGTTTCTGCTCTCCTGTTTTTCAACAAGGAATCCCACCCCCAAAAGGTTTTACTAAGGTTCCCATGATGTACATGCAAACCAAGTTTGTGTCATATTAATGGTGTTAATACTAAGAAATAGAAAACGTGTACGCTCCAGTTATTAATTCAAGCTGCACAACCAGGTAATGAAAATTCTTTAAAAAGTTGTATTACTTTTTCCTTTCTTTTTGGGTACTGAGGATTGAACCCAGCGATGTTTTACCTCCAAGCTATACCCTCAGCCCTATTTTATATTTTATTTTGAAACAATATCTCACTAGGTTCCGAGGGGCCTTGCTAAGTTGCTAAGGCTGGTCTCAAACCTGCTATCTTCTTGTCTCAGCCCGAGGCTGAGACTATATAATGGGATTTTAAGCATGCACCACTATGCCCAGCTTTACGTTTTAACAATTAAAACTTTTTTTTTGGTAGTGGGGATTGAACCCAGGGGCATTCTATCTCTAGGCTACACCCCCAGCCATGTGTGTGTGTGTGTGTGTGTGTGTGTGTGTGTGTGTGTGTGTGTGTGTGTGTGTGTGAGAGAGAGATGTGCTGGGGATTAAACCCAGGGGCATTCTATTTCCGAACTATAACCCCAGCTCTTTTTTTATGTTTTGTTTTGAAACGGGGTCTTGCTAGGTTTTGAGAGTCTTGCCACTCTGATGAGGTGTTCTCAAACCGGTGATACTTTTGTCTAAGGCTCCAAAATACTGGGATTATAGGCATGTGCCACTATATTTTTTATTATTATTATTATTATTATTATTATTATTATTATTATTAATTTGGTTTGAAAAAAGAGTCACTAAATTGCTATGGGTCTGAATAAATTGATGAGGCTAGCCTTGAACCTGCAATCCTCCTATCTCCCAAATACAGAAGTGTGCCTCCATGCATGGCAATAATTAAAAACATTTTTGTAACCCAATGGCTTTATAGACTGCACTTGACTGAGATAGAAGTGAGTGCCATCTATACCAACCTATTTACGAGTCCTCAAAGTCCCTTACTAACACCAACACAGACAACTTATTCCAGTGGAGCAGGAGGTGAGGAATGGAGAGAAAGAGGAAATCTCTGAATGAGATTAGTGAAATCATAGAAATAAAGAAGGCAGAATTTGCTTCATAAAACTATTTTTTAAAAACCTCTAGCACAGACCATTGAAATAGCTGACATGCTCCTACCCACCAAGAATTTGGAGCTTAGGCACAAGTTAGTTGAAAAGAATGTAAACAAGTCCAAACTTCGGAAGTTCACTGCAAAGCACTTCCTGCGTTGCTATAGGAGCCAAAGCAAAGTGACGCTGAAGTTGTCTTACCGCGGAGCAGTGAAATCCGTGCTCTTCCTGGCTCCAGAGAAACACCGCCAAGCAGAGCGCAAGTTCCCCTCTGGAGCAATGGCTTGTGCATACAATACACTTTAAGGAAAGCTAGGTATGGTATTACACGCCTGTACGCTGGCACTGGGAGGCTGAGATAGAGGAATCTCAAGTTCCAGACCAACCTCCAAAGGAGACCCTATCTCAAAATAGAAAATAAAAAGAGCTAGGGGTGTAGCTTGGAGGTACAATGCCCTAGGTTCAATCCCCAGTAACAAGAAAAAAAAAATTATACTGAATCAATGGAGTCTGGGATTCCACAGAAGTTATTTTTAAAACATTCTGTAAGAAAAGGGCACTTTAGGAGCAAAAGGCGAAACCTTGTGAAGGTTGTCATCACCACCAGTGAGCAGTGTTTTTACCTTTCCTGAGTGCCAACGGCTATAAAAATGCCCATTTCATTTACCCTGCTCCCCTGCACCTTCCAGGTAGGTGTTGGCAGAAGCACCGCAGTGAGGGCAGGCGCTGAGGCGGGTGGAGGGGCCAAGTCAGCGCGTGGCAAAGCCTGGATTTAACCAAGTGAGGCCTATTCACAACATGAAAACCGGCAACGAGGTCGAGGATGCAGCTCAGTGAGAGACAGCTTGCCCGGCATACACGAGGCCCTGGGTACAATCCCTAGTACCAGAAAAGTAAAAATAAGAATAAAACAGGGCTGGGGTATAGCCCAGAGGCAGATCTCCCCTGGGTTCAATCTCCAACACCCCCCCACACACACACACACAGGGCTATCAATCAAGAGGAAAGTCTTGGGGGTGGGGTGTTATATGTGAGGCCTTGAGTTCAGATCCCAGCCCCACAAAAACCTTTCCTTGATGTCCTCTTATCTGAATTTAATTGTTTAGTACTGTGTGTGTTTGGGGGGGGGGGGGTTACTGGGGATTTAACCAAAAGGAACTCTTTTGGTTAAAAAACCAAAAAGACTGGCAGCAAACCTGCGATCCTCCTTCCTTGGCCTCCCTAGTACTGCGATTGCAAGCCTGTGCCACCACATTTGGCCATTTGGTACTTTTTTTTTTTTTTTTAAATGGTACTGGGGACTGAACTCGGGTATTTTGCCTGTGAGCTATACCTCCAGCCCTATGTTTTATTCTTTATTTAATATTCATGTTAGTGAAACAGGGTCTCACTAAGTAGCTGAGGCTGGCCTCAAACCTGTGATCTTCCAGTCTCAGCCTCCCAAGTACTGGGATTACAAGTGTGCACAACCATGCCCGGTTCATGTAGTACATTTTATAGGTACAAACTCACCCATACTTAATGTCACTAGCACACAAACCACTTTATAAAACAAATACAAAGTACATTTTTAGTATCAATAAATTAACATTTAAGAGAATTTAAAGCATGGCTTTGCATGTGCTTTCAGAATCTAGCGGACATCCTTATGGACAAATCAAGAAGAAAGATGAGGGGCTGAACAATCCACATGCTCCCGCTCCAGCTCCTGAGGCATCCAAAGCCCCAGCCTTTCTTCTGTTAGTTCTGCTCTTTATTTGGCACCCTGCGAAGCGCAAGCAGCCAGATTCTCTTTCATGGCCTGGTTGCTTGATAAAAGGCGTGTCTATGTCCTGTAACTTGGAGTAATTTTTTGCCTTCGATGCAATGAAAAGTTCTTTTATTTGAACATTATTACATTTGCCCTCTAAGTGAATACCGAGGGAGGTGGGGAGTGTGTGTGTTCCTGGGGATTGAACCCAGGATTTTCTGGCTCTGCGCTATCAAGCTATACCTTGGCCCTTTTTATTTAATTTTAGAAACAGGGTTTCGGTACTTTGCTGAGAGTCTTGTTGCTGAGGCTGCCCTCAAACCTGCAATCCTCGTATCTCAGCCTCCCAAGTACAGGAAATTACAGTCATGTGCTATCACACCTAGATGTGAATTCCAAAATCCTATGAGAAATTACACTGCAATATTTCATACGGGTTCTATTTTTAATTCCTTTTTTGGGGGGAGCGGTACTGGGGTTGGGACCCCGGGGCATTCTACCTCCAAGCTACACCCCCAGCCCTATTTTTTATTCTTTATTTTGAAACAGGGTTTCACTGGGTTGCAAAGGGCTTCATTAAGTAACTGAGGCTGTCCCCAAACTGCGATCCTCCTGTCTCAGCCTCCCAAATGCTGGGATTACAAGCATGTACCACCTCGCCCGGCTTCCTATTTTTTTTAAAAGTCTGTATAAAAATGCGCCATTCTTTGATTTTTTTTTTTCCCTTTGTTATAACTTTTTGTTTGTGGTACTGAGGATTGAACCCATAGGCTTCTACCTCCAAGCTACACCCCCAGCCCTATTTTATTCTTTATCTCAATTAAGTTTCCCAGAGCCTCACTAAGTAGCTGGGGCTGGCTGTGAACCTGCAATCCTCCCTGTCTCAATCTCCCAAGTACTGGGATTACAAGTGTATACCACCACGCCTAGCCCTTTGTTATAACTCAATACTTGAACAGAATGTACATTTCTTTCCACCTAAGCTTATTTTCATATGCCATCATGCTTCAAAATTATTCTTTAAATGATCTGAGTATGTAGTTATTTATGACTGATGTCTTGTATAAAGCAAATAACGGAGAAAAATGGGTTAAAAGACCCAAACTGCAAGAGTATCACTGGCACCAGTTTACACTAGAAATTTTCTGACTGCTATCCTGGGATTTTTTTTTTTTTAAACTCAGAGGCTTTCTACCTCTGGGCTACACCCTCAACCTATTTTATATTTTTAACTTGGAAACAGGGTCTCACTAAGGTGCTGAGAGCCTCACTAAGTAGCTGAGCCTGACTTCGAACCTGTGTGATCCTCCCAAGTACTGGGATTACAAGCGTGCACCACCACTCCCGGCTGGGGAAATTATTTTGGTCTTTTAATCTTAAAACTTTACTGTTAAAAATAAACTTGCTGCCGGGCGTGGTGGTGCACGCTTGTAATCCCCGCGCTTGGGAGGCGGAAACAGGAGGATTGCACAGGTTCGAAACCAGCCTCGCTGGTTTAAGAGACCCTGTTTCCAAATAAAAATAAAAAATAAATAAAAAATAAATAAAGTTGCTTAGCTGGGCGTGGTGGTGCATGCCTGTAATCCCAGTACTTGGAAAGCTGAAACAAGAGGATCACAGGTTCAGCACCAGCCTCAGCAATTTGTGAGGCCCTCCACAACTTAGTGAGACCCTGTTTCAAAATAAAGAATAAAAGCCGGGTGTGGTGGCGCACGCTTATAATCCCAGCATTTGGGAGGCTGAGACCCGGAGGATCGCGGTTCACGGACATCCTCAGCTACTTAGTGAGGCCCTTTGCAACTCAGTGAGACCCTGTTTCAAAATAAAGAATAAAACAATTGGGCAGGGGGTGTAGCTCGGAGGTCAAATGCCTCTGGGTTCCATCCCCAGACCGCAAAACAAAAAGAAAAAAAAAGAATAAAATAGGGCTGGGGGTGTAGCTCAGAGGTAGAATGCTCGAGTTCAACCCCTAGTCACCAAAAATAAATAAATAAACAAACAAACAAACAAACAAATAAAATAAAACTCAACACTAAATTTGTAGAAGACTTCAGACTGAACATGAATCCTAAGCCTTTTGTCAAGTTTTATCAGACCTGATGTTCTGATAGTGTTTCACATAAGCACGCGGTAGCTGTTGTTCTCTCTGGAGTAGAGCCAGAGGTTTCCATGTAAACCTGATATTGGATCTGCTCCAGGCCTTATGTGAAAACCTGAAGTTTTTCTAGTTTCCCTCGGGGAGAGGATGGTTCCGACACTTCTGGCTACTTTTCCTTCTTCACACTTACAGAAGCCAGGTACAGTGGCACACGCTTGTAATCCCAGTACTTGGGAGGCTGAGACGTGAGGATCACGCAGGTTCAAAGCCAGCCTAAGTTACTGAATGAGGCTTTCAGTACCTCAGTGAGACCCTGTTTCTAAATAAAAATATAAAATAGGTCTGGGAGTGTAGCCCAGAGGCAGAGGTAGAATGGCCCCTGGGTTCTATCTCCATTACATAAAAAAAAAAAACAACTTCCAGATGCCTTTTATGAGTGTTGTATTTTCCAGTTTCCTATTAACTCTTAATCATTTTAAATAACTCCTTACTTTTCTTTAGGCAAAGACTAATTGGAAATTTAACAAACTGCATACCTAAGAGAAATGCCTCTCTATTTTTTTTTAGTCTTTTTTTTTTTTTTTGCAGGTCAGTTTTTAAATCATGTGCTAATAATACCATGGGGGGGGGGTTATAACAAGACAAGAATGCAAGGCCATTCTAAGATGATAAAGAAAAAAGAGTATCTGTACAAATCTTTGAACTAATTAATCACATGCTGGGCACGTGCGGCTGCTGCTTCTTTTAATTATGCTTGGGTTATGAGTCACTGGTGCTTTTTCACAGTGAACCTATTTCTGAAGGGGGGATAGACACAGTTGGGTTGTTTTTTGAGCCCCAAAGTATGTGTGCACTGTTGAGAAAATGTGACCAATAGTCCCACACAGGGCTGGGGGTGGTAGGTGGGGGGGCCTCCATAGGAGCTCAGGCTGAGTCCCCAATCCTGCTATGTCAAATGTCTGCCTTAAAACTCTGCACTTTAAACACATTGAACAGATAAACACTGGATCAGGCTCATGACCTCATCTGGCAGCCCCGCACACTTCCCATCCAAAAGTCCCAGCTGGGTTCTCACTGACTGGGCCTCTTTAGCCACTCTGAGCAGCAAGCTTAAGAGAGACGTAGGGAGAAACTCTTCTAACTGATAAGAAACACACTGACACGGTGCCTGGTGTGGGGGGAGCCTGAGATGTGCCATCTGGATACTTGCATTTGAAGAAAGTTTTGTTTAGTAGAAATAATTCACCTAAATTACAAGCTGTATAAATATTAAGATCAAAAGTTCTACGTTGCAGACCTAAACTGTCAGGAAAAGCTGGGATACAAGAAACAGAGACTGACATGCAGGCGTCTGTCTAGCTAGAACCAAAGGTTTCCCTGTGGCCAGTGCCTCCCTCCACTGCCCTGTATTTCTTTGAACTCAAGTTTAGACCCATATTTCATGGCTCCAACCTTTGCCTAGAGAAGTACTTTAGTGGCCAGGTGTCGTGGTGCACGTCTGTAATTCCCAGAACTTGGAGGCCTGAGACAGGAGGATGGAAGGTTTGGAACTAGCCTCAGCAACACAGGAAGACTCTCAGCAACCTAGGGTGACTGGTTCCAGACCAAAAAAAAAATAAAAATAAAAATAAAAATAAAAAAGGACTGGGGCTATAGCCTGGAGGTAGAATGCCCCCGAGTTCAATCCTCAATAGCACAAAAACAAACAAACAAACAAAAACCCATTTTCCCTAACTATTTAGAAACTTGGTAGTCAGAGAGCTATGAAATTATTAAGATAACTAAAAGTATGTCCAAGGTTGGAATGAATGCGGTATAAATAACTGCAGTATTTCCTTAATTGCGAGGAGGAATTTATGAAGAAGAAAAAAGTAAAGTTTTCCTGATTATATCAAGTTTATATCAAGTTTCAGTATGTGACACTACTGGGGGTACTGGGAATTTGAACTCAGGACCATTCTACCTCTGAGTTACAACCCCAGCCCTATTTTTTATTTTGAAACAGGGTCTCACTAAGTTGCAGAGAGCCTCACTAAGTAGCTGAGGCCAGCCGAGAACCTGTGATTCTCCTGTCTTAGCCTCCCGAGTACTGGGATTACAAACGTGGGCCGCCACACCTGGTTTTTGAGTACTTTTTAAAACATCTTTTCTTATAAATTATTAAAGCTTTTCCTATAAATGCGTATTACTATACTGTGGTATCAATAAATATCTCAAAAACAATCAAGACATAATTTTTTATTTTTGTTTTTGTAGTGCTGGGGATTGAACCCAGGGGCATTCTACCTCTGAGCTACACCCCTCCGCCCATTTTATTTTTTACTTTGAAACAGGGTCTCACTAAATTGGGGAAGGCCTCACTAAGTTGCTGAGGCTGACCACGAACTGGCAGGACATAATTTAATAGTATATATATTTTCACAGTTTCTCTTAATTTTTCTATTTATTACAACACTTCTTATTTTGGGAGTCTAAAGAATGGCCACCTTGTTCCTCTTCAAAACAAAACTGCTTTCACTCTTTTATTCCAAAAATCTATTTAAGCCTAAGAAAAAATACTTTTCTTTCATATCTCTTGTTATTAAATGAGTCCTCCAAGGGTTGAGCTTTCCCCCCTTCTGTTATTTATTAACAAGTAAAACACATTGTTGAAGGGTAATACAGTCGTATTAAGTAGCACTGCCATCATAGAAACATTTTAATCCCTGTTAAGCATTTTAAATCACACTGGGCCGGTTGTGGTGGCACATGTTTGTAATCCCAGCATTTGGGAGGCAGAGACCAGAGGATGGTGGTTCGCAGACAGCCTCAGCTACTTAGTGAGGCCCTTCACAACTCAGTGAGACCCTTTTTCAAAAAAACAAAAAGACTAAAAAATAGGACCAGGGGTGTAGCTTGGAGATAGAATGCTCCTGGGTTCCATCCTCTGTACCAATACATACATACATACATACATACATACATACATACATACATACGAGACTAAAATAAAATAATAGGGTTCAGAGTGTAGCCTGGGGGTACAATGTCCCTGGGTTCAATCCCCAGTACCACCACCAACCAAAAAAAAAAAAAAAAAAAAAAAAAATCACATGGGATTCCGAAAGAACTCAAATCTATCATTGAACTCAGTCAGAAAGAAATCATTTTTCAAAAATTCAGCAAAGCTGGGCGTGGTGGCGCAAGCATGTAATCCCAGTGCTTAGGAGGCTGAGACTAGAGGATTTCAGGTTTAAGGACAGCCTCATTTACTTAGTGAGGCTTTCTACAACTTCGTGAGACACTGTTTCAAAAATAAAAAGCAGCAAAAGAAATAGGGCTGAGGGCGTAGCTTAGAAGTAGAATGTTCCTGGGTTCAATCTTCAGTATCACACAATAAATAAATAAAAATAAAATTTCAATGACAACTTCATACCTCAAGAATAGTTATAATCTTTAAAAGAGAAAATAAGTGGTACTAGTGAGGATATACTAAAATTGGAACCACTTGCAATGCTAGTTAAAATGTAAAATGGTGCAGTCTTTATGGAAAACAGTCTGGCATTGACTCAAGAAGCTAAACACGCAATTGCCCTATGACCCAGAAATTCCACACGTAGGTAGATACCCAAAAGAATTGGAAAAAAAAAAAAACTCAAAATACTTGTATGGCAATGTTCACGGCAGCATCATTCACAAAGACCAAAGAGAGAAACAACGTAAGTATACACCAGTAGGTGAATGGGTGAACAAAATGTGTATCTACAAAATAAATCACACAGCTATAAAAAGAAGTTGCCTTCTGAAAAAAGCATGTATGACCCTCAAACTCAATATGCTAAGAAAAAGCCAGAAACAAAAGGAGAAACTTTTCAATATTTACAATAGGCAAATTCAGACACAGAGTAGATTGGAGGTTACCAGAGCCTTGGGGAAGGCAGAATGGGAGGCAATGCTTAATGACTGTGGAGTTTTTTCTTGGATTAATGAACATGTTTTAGAAATAGAGTTGGTGCACACCTGCAATCTCGGTACTTGGGAGACAGACAGGAGGGTTGAAGGTTCAAGGCCAGCTTCAGTACCTAGCAAGACTCTGGGCAACCTGTGGAGACTCTGTTTGTCTGTTGGGGCGGGGGGGACGGACGACTGGAGATTGAACCCAGGGGTATTCTACCTCTGAACTATATCCCCAGCCCTATTTTTTATTTTGAAACAGGGTCTCATTAAGTTGCAGAGGGCCTCACTAATTAGCTGAGGCTGGCTATAAACCTGTGATCCTCCTTTCTCAGCCTCCCAAGTACTGGGATTACAAACATGTGCCATCAAACTAGCTGAGATCCTGTTTTGAAACAAAAAATTAAAAAGGGCTAGGGTTTGATTCAGAGGTAGAATGTCTCTGGGTTCAGTCCCCAGTACACACACATACACATACACCAAAATAAAAAAAAAAGAAAGAAAAGAAGGAAAAGGTGGTATGGATACACAACCTGGTAAACTTAACCAGTGCTGCTAAATTGTATACTTAGAAACAGCTAAAATGTCATTTTTTACATGTATTTTACCAGGATTTCAAAACAAAAATTAATGTTATACTACCCAAACTACTCAGTTTTAACTTAATTTATTTATTTATTTGTGGTGCCGGGAATGAAACCCAGGGGATTTCTACCTCTGGGCTACACTCCCAGACCTATTTTATATTTTTTATTTGGAAACAGGGTCTCACTGAGTTACTGAGAGCCTCAAACCTGCGCAATCCTCCTGTCTCAGCTTCCCAAGTACTGGGATTATAAGCATGTGCCACCACACCTGGCTTCTCAATGTTAACTTTAAATGAATGAATTATATGGTATGTGATTATGTCAGTAAAGCTCTTTAAAAAGACAGTATACTGATATTTAGAGATCACTTAGACCCATGAGCACAGGTTGAGAGTGGGGGGAGATACTGCACTAGCCTAAGCAATGCTTAGTTATAAAGATAATTTAATAATGTACTTATAGGTTAATAATATAAAACTTTTTTTTTTTTTAAGTACTGGGGATGGATCCCGAGGGCATTCTACTTCTAACCTACATCCTCAGCCCTTTTTTAAAAAATTTGCGCTGGATATTGTGGCACATACTTGGGAAACTGAAACAGGAGAATTGCAGTTTCAAGAACAGCCTCAGCAACTTAGTGAAACCCTTAGCAACCTAGCAAGACCCTGTTTCAAAATAAAAATAAAAAATAAAAAAGCTGGGATTGTAGCTCAGAAGTAGAATGTCCTGTGTCCCTGGGTTCAATCTGCAGTGACCCTCCTCAGGAAAAAGTTCAGTAATATTGCTTAATTCTACAGAGCATGTCTTTCCAAAAGATTATCAAATCAATAAGACATAGTCTGAAAATGGCAGAAAAGTAAATCGATTAAAAAAATTCACTCGCTTCTGGGGAAAAGACTAATTAACACTAGTAACGGAACCAAACACTAACCACAGCAGAATCTCCAAACATGGAGAGATGCTTCCCAACACTACGCCCTAGTCTATATAGAGAGATTTCCTGGACCGAGGCTTGAATTTCTCAATAGTGGAATAAAATGAAACATTACCACTCTGAACTCTCCCCTGAGGAATCTGAGGATAAGCTTTGAAGGGAAGCCTGCCAAGACATGAGAGGAGAAAATTTCGTAATGGTTATGAGCATCATATGTTTTTAACTCGTCAGTTAGGAAAAGCGACTCAAAAAGAGCCACAAAGAAGATGTGCATTAGCTTCAGGACGGGGCACGTTACCTTGAATGGGCCCAGTTTCACGGCACAAAGGAATCGTGCTCTAAGGAGGCATACCAACTTTATCGTGATCATTTGTCCCAGACAATGTAATTAAATAGTCTGTTTTTCCCACCAGTAAAAATGTAGCGGCATTCCAGAGGCAGAGCAAACAGCAAGACGCTGTAAGGCAGGGCTGAGGGGCGGGCAGTCCACTCGCCCTCGCTGCACCGCCAAACCAGCCGTGGCTGGCCGGTGGCACACTCCTCTCCAGACCTAACTACAGCACTCAGGCTGTTTTTTTCTTTCCTTTTTCTTTTTGATTTAGTATGGTAAAGAAGGAAACATGGCTGGGCGTGGTGGTGCATGCTTGTAATCCCCGCGCTTGGGAAGCTGAGACAGGAGGATTGCACAGGTTCGAAGCCAGCCTCAGCTACTTAGTGAGGCTCTCAACAACTTAGTGAGACCCTATTTCCAAATAAAATTAGCCCAGAGGTAGAAAGTGTCTGGGTCCCACCCCCAGTACCACCAAAAAAAAGGGGAAAAATGGTTTTTGTTTGTTTGTTACGTTTTTTTTGTTTTGTTTTGTTTTGTTTTGTTTTTACTATTATCACTTAAGCATTAAAACAGTAAACTTCAGGTATCTGTTGAAAAAACCATCTATCCCCTAAGGAAATGAGGGAATGCTCGCTTGTTAGATGCAGAGGTCACTATTGTTCTTCAGACAGTGAGTCAGTGGTCCTTATTCACATGTGGGTTTCCACTGCTGCTGCTTCCTTGACAAGAACAAGAAAAAATTCATGCAACAGAAAGTTAAAGGACCAGCCCACCAGCAACCCCAGCCCTATTTTTTATTCTGAACCAGGATCTCACTGAGTTGCAAAAGGCCTCACTAAGTAGCTGAGGCTGTCCGCGAACTGTGATTCTCCTGTGTCAGCCTCCCAAATGCTGGGATTACAAGTATGCACCACCACGCCTGGCTGGACCAGAAATAGTTCTCTTTTGTTTCCTTATTCTTTTGCAGTACCAAGGGTTGAACCAGAAGTGCTCTACCTTTGAGCTATACCCCTAGCTCTATATTTTCTTTATTTTGAAACATGATCTCGCTAATTTACTGCATGCCTCTAGCCTCAAACCTGTAATCCTCCTGTCTCAGCATCCCAGGTACTGGGATTACAGACCAGTGCCAACAACCTGGCTAGGACCCAGAATATGTTTTTTTTTTTGTTTGTTTTTTTGTTGTTTTTGTGGTACTGGGGAAGGAACCCAAGGACATTCTACCTCCAAGCTACATCCCCCCCCCCCAGCCCTGTTTTTTTAATTCTGAAACAAGGTCACACTGAGTAGAAAGGGCCTCACTAAGTAGCTGAGGCTGTCCAAGAACCGGGATCCTCCTGTCTCAGCCTCCCAAATGCTGGGATTACAAGCGTGCCCACCACGCCCGGCTGGACTCAGAATATTATTGCATTTACAAAGATGCCAACCTGGTTAGAACAAAAGCAAATACTGCCTGAAGCAAACTTCCGGTTTTATTTTTAAGTATAAAATTCAGTTCTATTGGGAAAATTCTAGTTGTTTCTAGGTAATATAAAAAAAAAACACATAAAATATTTTTTCCTTCTTTGTGGAGCTGAGGCCTAAACCCAAGGCCTGATGCTTTTAGGTAAGCACTCACTCTACAACTGTTCCTTCTCAGCCCCATAAGATTATTATTATGCGCATGTGTGGTCTTGTGTATAGAACCCAGGGACATTCTATTTTTGGGCTATACCCTCAGCCCTTTTTATTTAATTTTTTTTTTTTTTTTTTTGCGGGTCTGGGGATGGAACTCAGGGGCATTCAACCTCCAAGCTACACCCCCTGCCCTATTTTTTATTCTTTATTTTGAACCCGGGTCTCACTGAGGGCCTCACTAAGTAGCTGAGGCTGTCTGCGAACCGCGATCCTCCAGTCTCAGCCTCCCGAATGCTGGGATTACAAGCGTGCGCCACCACGCCCGGCTCTATTTTTTTCAATATTTTGAAACAGGGTCTCACTGAGTTGCTATGGTTGTCCTAGAATCTACGATCCTCCTGTTTCAGTCTTCCAAATACTGGGATTAGAGGCATGCGCTACCACGTCCAGGTATAAAGTTGTTTTTATATTTTTAAATTTTTATTTATTTATTTTTTGCTTTTTTGTGTGGATCTCGGGATGAAACCCAGGGACATTCTATCTCCGAGCTACACCCCCTGCCCTATTTCTTTTATTCTTTATTTTGAAACAGGGTCTCACTAAGTTGTAGAGAGCCTCACTAAGTAGCTGAGGCTGGCCTTGAACCTGTGATCCTCCTGTATCAGCCTTCCAAATGCTGGGATTACAGGTGTGTGCCACCATGCCCAGCTAAATTATTTTTATATAAAGATATTCAATTAAACCAGGCAGCCGGGCGTGGTGGCGCACGCTTGTAATCCCCGCACTTGGGAGGCAGAGACAGGGGGATTGCGCAGGTTTGAAGCCAGCTGTGCTGGCTTAAGAGACCCTGTTTCCAAATAAAAATATAAAATAGGTCTGGGAGTGTAGCCCAGAGGTGAAAGGGCTTCCAGAAACCCTAGTACCATCAAAATAAATGAACAAACAAACAGACAGACAGACAAACCAACCAGGCATGGTAGTACACACTTGTAATCCCAGCACTCGGGAGGCTGAGACAGGAGGATCACGGTTCCCAGACAGCCTCAGCTACTTAGTGAGACCCTTTGCAACTCAGTGAGACCTGTTTCAAAATAAAGAATAAAAACTAGGGCTGGGGTATAGCTTGGGGGTTGAATGCCCGTGGGTTCCATCCCCAGTACTGCAAAATAAATAAATAAATAAATAAATAAATAAATAAATAAATAAATATTATATACTACTTTGCTGTGTATTAACGGTACTTCATATGTAATGGGTTTATACTTTGTTCTGCAGGAGAAGGAATATTCTGGTTAGAGGTCATTTATCCCAAAGCAGAACATTTCTGGACTCTGGTAGATTCTGGAATCCTAAGACATTCCTATATGCTTTACATGAAAAGCAATTAAACTGTTCCTTTTGAAAGCACACATGTGTATGTGTGGGTGGGGGTACTAGGAATTGAACCCAAGGTCATTCTACCACTGAGCTACACCCTCAGCCCTATTTTATTTTAAATTTAAAACAGGGTCTCACTAAGTTGCTGAGGCTGGCTTTGAACCTATGATCCTCCTATCTCAGCCTCCCAAGTACTGGGATTACAGGTGTGTGCCACCACACTTGGCTCCAGAGTACACATTTTTTTTTTTTTTTTTTTGCTTTGAAGTCTACATCCTTTCCAAGTCTGTGATCCAATGACATCATTGCTCTAAGCGGTAAAGGCTCTCCTTGGAGCCTCCACATCACAAGAACATCCGGTTGTCAAAAAACCTGTGGTCTCATCAAAGGAGCAGCTGACAGGGCACCTGCAGGGACCAGGGCAATACAGAGACCAGGACAGGCCCCAGAAGCCCATACAAAGACCCTGGCATTGCAACATTAAGAAAGGCCCCTTGCATTCTTTATGAAGCACTGGCTACACTTTCTGCTGTTTTAGTTAACACTCATGGCTGTTTAAGCCAACTGCCTGGCATGTGCCAGAGCCAGACATCAGTGGGACCCCTCACCTGAAGACAAGAAAGTGCAACTAGATTCTGCTTCCCTTGCTTACTTCTCTGAGCGTGGTCTGTTTCGAAACACACCTAAGGCGGAAAGAATTTACTAAAACAATGCTGGTAAAAGCACACAGCAGACAAGATGCCTACCAACCAAATGCCTACAGGTACCTCTACTCAATTACAATGGACTATAATTTATTATATTCCAATGCAGAATGTCTTTTGGGAAAGCCTTATATGCACCTTTTTCTCTTACCAACCATAATAAGGACCATGATCTGTTTAATTAACAACAGCAACAGAAGCCACATACCTAAGAGGGAAACTTCATGAAATAATAAAAGCCAAGCAAGGTTTTGATCTTGTCTTAGCTCAGCCATTTCGAGTACAATGATGGGCAGGCTAATCTCTCCCTCATTTCCTCTGGAGAAGAAAAGAAACACTCCACTCCAGACCTGGTCCTTTAGAATAAGAGTAAAAAAGTGGCCCAGTGTGGTGACATGAACCTCCAATCCCAGTACTTGGGAGACTGAGATAAGAGGATTGCAGGTCCAAGGTTCATGCATGGTATCACCTTAGTGAGACCCTGTTTCAGCGTGGATGTGGTGATGCTGAATTAAAATAAGATCTGCATCATGGCATATTTTGAGCATTTCAGTAAAAGCTAAAGAAAAGCAAGGAGAACAAAATTATGGCATCTACAAGGAAATGTCCCAAAATTAAGAAATCAGATGCTTTTCCTAATATGCGAAAACTAGGGAGAGATTAGTAATAGGAGGAATTCTAGTTGAAGAAGGAGCCCTATAGAGGAGCAATTAAGGTGACCTATTTGAAGGGATGGGAGGGAAGAATGGAAACTCTTTAAAGCACATGATATACTTAAGCATATCAAAGTCATCACTAAATCAAGCATGGGAAGATGGAGGGGGAGGGAATGGGGTGGGGATTGGATAAAGGCTAATTGGGTGATTGTGCATGTGTATCTCCACAAGCTTTTTATTCCATTAAGATGTTTGACTACAATGCGCCATAAAAATATATTAACAAGAAAAAATAATTTGCACATCTAGTCGCAATCCATGGAGAAAGCCTTTAGAGGATAATTAAGTTCATGAGTCCTCCCCTGTTCGACTGAGTAGTGATAACTTTCCATTTGATTTCCAATTCAGAGAGATCCTATTAAAAAAAAAAGTGGTTGCCTCCACCACCTTCTACAAACACTCCCATGAACATATTGTGAATGTGTACTTACATTCAACGCGTTCTTTGCAGCTTCTGCTTCTGAGCGACTGTCAAAACTGACAAAACCTACGGGCTGAAGAGAGAAGGAAAAATAGAAGAGAAAAAAGAATTAGGGAATGCTTGATTTGCTGGGGTCATGGGTGATGTAAACTGAAGAGTTCAAAGAAATGACAATGGGCAATGGGTAAAAACATGAAAATCAGACCCAAAGAATCACGACGCAATGGCTCTGCCGAATATCTAACATGAATCAGAGAGACGGTGAGTGGAATACTTCAAGGGTACAGCTGGGAATTTAGAGAATCATAAAAAAGAAAATTATCTAGAGCTGCTTGGAAGGTAAGTAGCAGTGAATGAAGGGATAGAGGACTGTGCTGGAGGAGGTCTATTTCGCTAAATGGAATTCACTATGCCCAAGTTTCTTCACCTTTTAAAGTAGACAGAGTAGTCGGGCATGGTGGCACATGCTTGTAATCCCAGTATTTAGGAGGCTGAGACAGGAGAATTGCAGATTTATGGTTAGCCTCAGCAAGTAGTGAAATTCTCATCAACCTAGTGAGATCTGTTTCAAAAATAAAAATAAAAATAAAAATAGAGTAGGGGTGTAGCTCAGATGTAGAATGCCCCTGGGTTCAAAATCCCCAGTAACACACACACACACACACACACACACACACACACACACACACACACACACACACAAACACACACACACAAATTACTGTGCTTAATTGAGCATGTTGACCACACTGTTTTTCCAAGTCAATAGAAGCCATAATCCCCTGGATTCAGTATCTTTCTATCCAGCAGGCTGCCTGCAATATAGCTTGTTTCTGATGAATTAGAGAAGGGGAGTATGCCAAGTGCTCCATTTAAAATATAAGAACAGCCAGGCATGGTGGTGGTGCACGCTTGTGATCCCTGCGCTTGGGAGGCGGAGACAGGAGGATCGTGCTGGTTCGAAGACAGCTTTGCTGGCTTAAGAGCCCTGTTTCCAAATAAAAAAAATATAAAAATAGGTCTGGGAGTGTAACCCGGAGGTTTTCTAGGAACCCCAGCACCACCAAAAAAAAAAAAAAAAAAGAACAAGAACAAGAAAAAGAACAAGAACAAAAAGCGAGGTGTGGTGGTGCATGCCTGTAATACTAGTACTTGGGAGGCTGAGACAGGAAGATCATAGGTTCAGGACAGCTTCAGCAACTTAGTGAGACCCTGTTTCAAATTAAGAAATAAAATTGGGCAGGGTGTATAGCTTAGGGTAGAATATCCCTAGTTGCCCTCTAAAAAAAAAAAAAAAAAAAAGTAGGAAAAAAAGGGGAATACAAGTGAATTTTGTTACCATTAATCATTTCCTGTGAACCTACAAATTAGTCTCAATATAACCATGCCGGAGGCATTGCTTCTGTGGCTTTCTGGGACAATTTGAAACATCCCAGCTGGAAACTATGGAGTTGAACATCGTTTTCCTGTGCTAATCTAGTCCATTTCACCTTTAACACTAAGGGAACAACAACAACAACAACAATTCTGCTTAGAATAAAAAGAAAAAAGTTAAGCTCCATTATTGTTACTAGAGAAAATTTCAAAATGATCCTTTACACAGAAGTTTAAATTTCTTACCTGCTTAGATGTGAGCTTTATAAGGGAACCCTCATAACCCTGGGGGGGAAAAAAACAAGTTTAGTCTAAAAAAGAAATACCACTGGAAAAAATTACAATTCCATCTTTTGTTCAAATAAAAACGAGTCTTTATTAATATCAACTCTACAACCAGGCACAGTAGAACACCTTTAATCCGACTACTTGGGAAGCTGAGACAAGAGTATTGAAGGTTCAAAACCAGCCTCAGCAACATTTTAAAACCCTGTTTCAAAAATAAAAATAAACTAAAATAGGAAATAGGGCTGGGAGTGTAGCTGAGAGATAGAACTCCCCTGGGTTCAATCCCCAGTACCACACACAACCCATCTAGCTCTTCTCATAAATGCCTCCAACGTTAGCTAAGAAAGAAAATTATACCCACACACAATGTGAGCATGGCGGCTCGATTAGGCGTGTCCCCAAAGAAATCAAGCCCTAAAATTTGTGCATCAATAAATGTTTCTCCTTCCTTGGATGTTTTAATGAAATTATGCCATGAGAGGCAAATAGATGTGTTTGTTGACAACAGATTTTTGTTTTCTTAATCTAAATAAGAATAGAGATGGGCTGAGCATGGTGGTGCTCACTTATAATCTCAGCATTTGGGAGGCAGAGACAAGAGGTTCATGGACAGCCTCAGCCACCTTTCAGTGAGGCCCTTTGCAACTCAGTGAGACCCTGTTTCAAAATAAAGAACAAAAAATAGGGCTGGAGATGTAGCTCGGAGGCAAAATGCCCCTGGGGTTCCATCTGCAGAGAGAGAGAGAGAGAGAGAGAGAGAGAGAGAGAGAGAGAGAGGGAGATTTTCATAAAAGTAGGAGAGAAAAGGGGGTACATCTAATAAAGTCAGAGCATTTTGTCTTGGCCATATATTTGCTATAAAATAGCAACGAGAAAATATTGAGCATACAATTTATTAATTAAAACTTCAAAACTACCAGAAAGGGCTGAGCAGGCAATAAAACTGCATTCTAAATTCTTTACTTACTTAGGGTGTCAGCCAGCTTCATGGCTGTATTCTGACTGGGACATGCATAACTTTCCTGGTGGGTTTTTATTCCAGGTCATCCTCAAGGAAAATGAAAACATACCTTCCTTTCCTCCCCACTCCCCTAGTACTGGGGTTGGAACCTACGGACATTCTACCTCTGAGCTACACTGCCAGTCCTATTTTTTAGTCTTTATTTTAAAACAGGGTCTCCCTGAGTTGCAAAGGACCTCACTAAGTAGCTGAGGCTGTCTGTGAACCATGATTCTCTTGTCTCAGCCTCCCAAATGCTGGGATCATAAGCATGTGCCGCCGTGCCCGGCTTTGTACCTTCCTTTCACTACTTCTCTTCTCATTCTCCTGATCCATCGGGTTAAAAGAAGAAAGTGAAGCTGGGCGTGGTGGCGCATGGTTGTCATGCCAGCGCTTGGGAGGCTGAGACAGGAGGATCGCACAGGTTCGAAGCTAGCCTCAGCTACTTAATGAGGCTCTCAGCAACTTAGTGAGCTCTTGTTTCCAAATAAATTGTAAAACAGGGCTGAGGGTATAGCCCAGAGGTAGAAAGTCCCTGGGTTCCACGAAGAAGAAGAAGGGAGGAGGAGGAGGAGGAGGAAAGGAAGGAAGGAAGGAAGGAAGGAAGGAAGGAAGGAAGGAAGGAGGAAGAAGGAGGAGAAGGAGAAGGAGAAGGAGAAGAAGAAGGAGGAGAAGGAGAAGGAGAAGGAGAAGAAGAAGGAGGAGAAGGAGAAGGAGAAGGAGAAGGAGAAGGAGAAGGAGAAGGAGAAGGAGAAGGAGAAGGAGAAGGAGAAAGTGGCCCCACATTGTAGGACATACCTGTAATCTCAGTACTTGGGAGGCTGAGACAGAAGGATAGCAGGTTCAAGCCCAACTCAAGGTACCTTAGTGAGATCCTGTCTCAAATTAAGAAATAAGCCAGGCATGGTGACATACTCTTGTAATCCCAGCATTTGAGAAGCTGAGACAGGAGGATCACGGTTCGCGGACAGCCTCAGCTACTCAGTAAGGGCTTTAGCAGCTCAGTGAGACCCTGTTTCAAAATGAAGAATAAAAATAGGGCTGTAGCTGTAGCTCGGAGGCAGAATGCCCTTGGGTTCCATCCCCAGTACAGCAAAAATAAAAAATAAATAAAAATAAATAAGTAAATAATAATTTAAAAGGCTAGGGGTATAGCTCAGAGGAAGAGTATGCTTGGGTTTAATCCCCAGGACTATAAAACAAAAGAAAACAAAAAAACAAATAACAACAAAACAGGGTAACAAAGTATTTATTTATGAAAATAATGGTTGCTGTTTTGCTCTGATGGATGGGATGACACAGAGCGGGTACCGCTTGACACAAATGACCACTACAGTTATCAGTAGAGTCAGATTGCTGACCAGGGTAAGCCTTGGGACTTTAATTAAAAGAGGGCTGTAAGCAATGTACAAAGGCCCCAACTTCAGGATTGGAGCTTCTGGACAGGATGTTGGGATTGATTCATCCTCCATCTTCCCAGCAAAAAATCTGTTACCAATAGCACCTATAAGCATTCAACCACTGATGCCTTGAGGTCTTCTGGCCAGCGAGGGCATGATTCACAACCCTTCCTCTTTCTTTTGCAAGAAAATCTCTCTGGAAAAACCTGAAGGCTTCAGAGGTGATGGACAAATGGACGTTTTGTTTTAGTATAAGACTCTGAGTCAGAGAAGCAGGACCGCATCGTAGTTTAGAATGGGGGTGGCACTGCAGCTGCCACTCGACACCAACTTGAGCTGTACATTTGTGTAAATTCGTGGCCTGCCAGGTTCTAGCTTCCTCCTGTCCTCCAAAGGCCTCTTCCTCCTGTCCTCAAGGCTTCCTCTTCAAAGTATGGTCGTTTCAGTATTAGTCCAACTGCCCATTAGGGTTTCAATCTCAGCAACATTAAATATCTCTAAAGTGCTTTGGCTTTCACCGTCACGGAGGACTGGCAACTGCAGTAGATGTTTTACTGAACAATAGAAAAGACTCCCCTCAATTTATACAAAGCTTTTTGTAAATTTGTGACTCTGTTTGAAACTTTGAACTTTTACCGTGAAAAATACTGTTCTGTGTGCACGCACATGGTACTGAGTATTGAACCGAGGGGGGCACTTTACCTCCAAGCTACACCCCCAGCTCTTTTTACTTTTTTAAATTTTATTTATTTATCTAGCATTACTAGGGATGAAACCCTAGTTTCTGTTTTTTTATTCTTGACTTTGAAACAATCTCACTGAGTTGCAAAGGATCTCATTAAGTAGTTGAAGCTATCGTAAACTGCGATCCTCCTGTCTCAGCCTCCCAATGCTGGGATTGCAAGCATGCGCTACCACACCTGGCTACTTATTTAAATTTTAAAGTGGATCTTGCAAGGTTGCTGAGAGTCTCACTACATTGCTGAGGCTGTTCTTGGACCTGAGATTTTCCTGTCTCAGCCTCCCAAGTACTGGTATTATAAGTGTGGGCCAAGTCTCTTCTTGCTGATGTGGGTGTGCTACTGGCCCTGGCAGTCTGTTCCATGTAGAACAGCCTTAGGTGATCACCACACTTGTTCTAGTCTAAGTGGATCTAAACACAAATCATCAAAAAGTAATAAATTAGCCGGGCATGGTGGCACACGCTTGTCATCCCAGCATTTGGAAGGCTGAGACAGGAAGGTCATGGTTTGCAGATAGCCTCAGCTACTTGGTGAGGCACTTTGCAACTCAGTGAGACCCTGTTTCAAAATAAGAAATAAAAAAGAAGTGGGACTGGGGCTATGGCTCAGAGGTAGAATGTCCCTGGGTTCCATCCCCAGTGCCGCAAAAAAAAAAAAAAAAAAAGTAATAAATTACTCATTACCTATTTATATTTGAAATGCCATAATGTAAGTCAAGCCTGGATCAATCCCCAGTACCAATACCATCAGAGGGGGGGGGGGGTTGTCCCTAATTAGTTGATTCGTTCTTAGAAGCTAAAGGACATTTTTGTCATCCTAAGTGAGATTGTATATCAGAGGTCAGTTGTTAACTTTCCTTTACTCATTAATCTTTTCCAAAACATCTTTACAAGGTGATTTTGCGACCATAATTTTTTTCCCTCCTCAAAATTCCCACAAAACATGTAGTCTGTTGGTTTCCTTCTACAATTTTTGAGAGAGCTAGAAGAAGTACCTTAAATGGTCTGAAGAGCAGATAGAGTTCTCGAGGTTTGATGTCCAGAGGGAGCCCACTGACAAACAGGGTTCGGACCTGAAAGAATAAATGTAAGACATAAGCAAGGGTGTAGACAACCCAGAGAGCTGCATTCACCTGAAACCCAAAAACATGCTTCTCCAGATACTCACAACTCCTGCCAAAGTCCTGCTCTTTCCACAACACAATGGACAGTCTATGCTGAGATGTCATTAAGCGAAAACCTTAGCTCTCACATTGTTACTTCTACTTGGATTATTTAGAGTGAAGTTCCATCTGCTTGATTAAAGTTATAAGTGGAGCCAGGTGTGGTGGAACATGCTTATAATTCTAGTACTTGGGAGGTTAAGGCTCCCAAGGATTGCAGATTGTGGCCAGAGAGATAAGAGGAGACTTTTGGATGTTATGTATTATCTTTGAGATGATTTCATAGGCTTATGTCAAAACTTAAAAAATTATATATACACTTGATATCAAATCTGCTTGGAGGATCACAAATTTGTGGCCAGCCTCCACAACTTAGTGATACCCTGTTTCAAAATAAATAGTAAAATAGAGCTAGTGATATAGCTTGAAGGTAAAATGCCCCGGGGTTCAATCCCTAGTACCACCAAGAAGAAATAAAGTTATAAGCAGACTTTGCCAACCAGCCATTGCTCAGTTCCAAACTGGGGTAGAAGGGAGGCTTCTTACTATTTAAATATTACTTTAAGAAAATTATGTCACAAGGACAGTAACCATGACCATATAATGCTTCCAAAATAAGGGATGGACACCAAGTACTATGTGCATGTATGTCACTATCAACATGACTTACGTTATAATGTGAGACACTAATGCACCAATAAAAGCATATTAAAATATTTCCAAAATAAAACTGAAGCAAGTTTTAATTTCTCCTGCTTGTCTTGTTCTTATTTCCCTCAATAATGTTAATTACAATAATTTTAATAAATTACAGCAGCCAGGCATGGTGGCGCACGCTTTTAATCCCCGCGCTTGGGAGTTGGAGACAAAAGGATCGCGCAGGTTCGAAGCCAGCTGTGCTGACTTAAGAGACCCTGTTTCCAAATAAAAAAGTATAAAATTAGGTCTGGGAGTTTCCAGGAACCCCAGTACCACCAATAAATAAATAAATAAATAAATAAATAAATAAATAAATAACAGCAAACAAGTTAAACAGACCTAAATGGTAACCATAGTGTGTAGATGCTCAGCCCTTTCCATGACTGCTGCTCCAATTCTTGACACAAACAGCATGTGTACCACCATGTGCAAGGCACTGCTAGCTGCGACTGATGAAAGTCCTCAGGGCACACGTAAATACACATGGCACAAAGCTAAGTGTCTGCTAACATGCAGAACACATATGGCGTTTGAAGGAGAACTCAAATGACTGGTAGGATTTTATCAGAAACAGATGAAGGTGGGCAAAGGAAAGTATCACCGAGGCAGTGGCATGAGGCGCAGCCTGGTGTGTTCTGGAGCAGTGAGCCAATCTGAGCAGGGACCTTGACCTGAACCACAGGGCACATCGCAAGCCTAGAGCTAAAGACCTATTCTTGATTCAACAGGCAAGCGTGCCATCGCGCTGACTTTCTCTCTAATTAGACTAACCCTACATGATTGAGTTCCTTGTTAGATATTAGGCTGCTATTTAAAGAAAAATTCAATGGCTACTACTTCCTAGATTCCTGGCACTTTCCTCTGTGCTTCTACAGGAGCACAAATCAGCAAGCAAGGACCTTTTATAGACCCAGAACAGTGTACCGCCAAATGCTAGGCTGTTGCATGCACATGTCTAATGAGCATTATAATGGCGTAAACAGTACCAGAAGTCTTATTTTGCTCATTTATATGTTAAACAGCTATACTGATATACAATTGATATATAGTGAACTATGCATCTGTTTTTTTTTTTTTTTTTTTTTTTTTTTTTTTTTTTTTTTTTTGGTAGTACTGAGGGTGGAACTCAGGGGCTTTTCTACCTCTGGACTATACTCCCAGAACTATTTTATACTTTATTTTGAAACAAGGTCTCACAAAGTTGCTGAGAGCCTCACTAAATAATGAGGCTGGCTTCGAACCCGGGACACCTGAAATCATTTTTCTTTCCTCACTCGTCTCACCACCATGCTTTGGATCTGGGCCATTACATAGCAATGCATGGATGGTTTGGGCTTTACTATACTTCAGAAAACACAGAAGCTAAGAGGATTCTGGCCTGCAGGGAGCTTAATCTCACTGAATGAAAATGAATATGCAAATGACCTGAAAGCCTATTAGCTCTATCATAACCAATGAAAATCCAAAAAGTGACTAAAAGTATAATATTTAAAAAATCCACCACCCTCATAATAAATGAATGACACAATAAACTTTGGGCAGGTCAGACATCCAGGGTATCCCTTAACTTCCCGGTGGTGGCTATGGACACAGATGCCAGGTACTCTGCCTCCAGCATCCCAGATGTTCACTTTATAAAACACAAGGACCAAGCATGCCTCACAGAAGGTCACAAGATGAAGCTGCTGACAGCTGTATCCCAGAGAGACACTAATGGACTTGCTGGTTGTCCCTCCAGTTTCATTTTGTCCCAACAAGATGGAAAGTATAAATGGCAGCAGAAATTAGCTTGTGCTGGACGGAAGTGCGATCAGTTTTGGCTCAGTCTGCTAGCCTTACTGCAGAGGTAAGAATTAAACTTGGCACTGCATTCTTAGATGTCACTGTCAGCCAGCCCCCCCAAGACAAGCCCATTCAGTGGCTGACTTCTGATTGAACAGACTCCAAGAAGTAAAATCACTGAGGTTGTCTAGAGCCTCCTCTGATAGAAACAGCAAAGAGAGACCTTGAAATAAGAAGCTCATGAGTGCACACTTGTAATCCCAGCACTTGGGAAGCTGAGGCAGGAGGATTGCAGGTTTAAGGCCAGCCTCAACAAGTAGTGAGACCCTGCTTCAAAATAAAAATAAAATAGGGCTGGGGGTATTAGAATGCCCCTGGGTTCAATTCCCAGTACACGAAAGAAAGAAAGAAAGAAAGAAAGAAAGAAAGAAAGAAAGAAAGAAAGAAAGAAAGAAAGAAAGAAAGAAAGAAAGAAAGAGGGAGGGGAAAAAGAAAAGAAATGGTAAGGCCCATCTTTATCAAGGAACATACCTTATCTTGTTGACAATCTAGACATAAAATTTACATTTAAGAACCAGAAGGCTGGGCATGGTGGCACTGCTTGTAATCCCAGTACTTGAGAGGCTGAGACAGGAGAATGCATGTTGGAGGCTAGCCTTAGCAACCTAGAGAGACCCTGTGTTCAATCCCCAGTACCTAAATAAATAAAATTATACCAGCTGTGGTAGCACACACCTGTAATCCCAGTATTTGGGAGGCTGAGACAGGAGGGAAAGCTTCTGCCTCAGTTAGTGAGACTCTAATCAACCTAACAAAACTTTCTTTTAAAATAAAAATAAGATAGGGCTGGAGGTATAGGTAGGAAGTACAATGCCCCTGGGTTCAATCCCAGTAACACACACACACACACACACACACACACACACACACACACACACGTTCAGTAAGAATTTCCTCACAAAGGCAAAAGGCTAAGCCAGGTGTGGTGGTGCATGTCTCTAACTCCAATAAAGCTGATATAGGAGCATCACAGGTTTGAGGCCAGCCTCGGCAGCTGAGTGAGAACCTCGGCAACTTAGGGGGACCCTGCTTAAAAAAAAAAAAAAAAAGCTGGACATGGTGGCACCTGCCTGAAACCCCAGTATGTAGGAAGCAAAAGGAGAGCAGATTCAAGGCCAGCCTCTGCAACATAGCTGCCTCAAAATAGAAAGGGCGGGGAGTATAGCTCAAATGCCCCTGTGTGTTCAATCCCTAGTACCAAAGGAAAGAGAGGGAAAAGGAAAAAAAGACTGGTAAGGGCAGGTGTGACTCAAAGGTATAATGTTCCTCCCCTCCCTCCATCTCTCTCTCTCTAACACACACATGCACGCATGCACGCACACATTATACCCTAACACTCTGGGTCCTATTCTTACCCCACTGCGGCTTCCTTTAGTTGCCTGAATCAACTTTCAGGTGGTTTGCTCTGCTCGACCCTGGTCGGGAAAAAGAATCTTATGCTTTATCCAAATGCACTGTGGATACTGATAACACATGATGTTTTTCCGTGTATATATTAATATAGTACTATAAACAGAAGTTTGCATTGCAATTCCCTACAGTGTACTTGCCCTTGTGGTCTTAATCCTGTAGAGTTCTCTGGAGCTAAAATATGTCAAAAAGGATACCACAAAATAGACTTTCCCCTGTGCCAACAAAATGAAAGATAAGCAGAAAATAGAAAAAAGATCTCATCAAAATTCCCAGCCTATCTTCCTTTCTTCTTTTGCATGGTTTGGGTGACTCTTACTTTAGGACAGTTATCCCATCTCTCCCAAAATACACATAAAAATAAAACAAAAACTAACCTACACAGCACATGAGATCATGAAGATCTTAATGCACCCGAGGCAGGGAAGACAGGGGAATATCAGACACAGGCAGATTATGGTCCCAACATTCCCCAGGGCTATAAAGAAGTTAATGCATTTGATATCAGTAGCGGACAAACTCTATCCGAGAAACTTGACCACCATCGCCAACTTGCTTGCAATGCAGTCTTGGTAACCACCCACAATACACAGAACCTAATTCTACCAACTAGAGGTGTGAGAATGGCAAAAAGACAAAACTATGGGGAAAAGGTCTGTCATGGGAACTATTCAACTACCCACTATACAGTTGACAATTCTTTGGTGTCAGCTCAGCTCGCCATCACACTCAAAGTTCTTCCCCTACAATGCTAAGCATCCTGGTACTTGGCGGGATGTGATCAAAGTATCTGCAGAATGAGCTAAGAGTCAGGGTAAAACTGCAGTTGATGTCCTAAGAATTATACATAAAAGAAAATATTGTGTAATTCAAGAATATCCACCTATGAATGGATGAGTATGAAAAAGAAATGGCGTCATTGTGGCTTTTTACATGCATTTAAGAGGTTAAGTGGTCAAGGCATATGAGTTTTAAAAAGAATTCACATAAACTGGGGGTACAAAGGCACAATCTGTAATCTCAGACGGAGGATCACAAGTTCAAGACCAGCCTCAGCAACTTAGTAAGACCCTATTTCAAAATATAAAGGGTTAAGGATTTGACTCAGAGGTAGAATACCCCTGGATACAATCACCAGTACCCCCCCCAAAAAATAAAAAAAACCAGTTCACATGGAACCAGGCTGCTGGGATGCCAGCGCAGGTCCTGTAATACACCTGTCTGCTGTGCACCATGAGCAATCACTTAACCTCCCATTCTAAGTTTCCTCATTGTAAAACATGTCCACAAATTCTTTAACGCGCTTCCCATCATGGGCTTCCCTATATTCCTGTTTTAATGACAGAATATAGCAGAATTGATGGTGTATGACTTCCATGACTAAGTCAAATAAGGCCTGTGGCTTCCTAAGAACCTGGTCTTGGATCACTCACTGTGAGGAAAGTCGACTGTCAAGAAGCCCTAAGGGAGGTCTCCACGGCAAGGAACCCAGGGCTCCGAGAAAAGCCACATGAGTTGGCCATATTGAAAGCAGATCTCCAGCCCTTGTAGATGGCTACAAGCTCCACTAAAAATATTTAGACAGCAGCCTAGGAGATCTTGAGCCAGATCCACCTTCCTAAGCTGCTGCTGAATTCCTGTCCCTCAGAAAGTGTCAAGGAGTGAATGTTTTTAGTTTTATTTGGGGGTCATGTTAAGTTATTGCAAGAGTTAAATGTAAAGTTCAGGGTTTGGTTAATAGTAAGAGAGGAGAAAAATGTTATCTATATTAAGGTAGCTTAGAATATTCAAAAAAGCTTTTCACCAAAACAATCCTAAGATTGGCTGCATGTGGCATCATCATACGACTGCTATACACAGAATTACAGAGGGCAGAAGAGAAAATAAGCCTGCCTAGTAAAAGGAATTCACATGCATAACTTAAAGTATTTCTTTTATTATAAACTCCAGTAGTATTTCCCATAATTTCTTCACTACTATCTTTCTATTTACTTAGAAGACCACTAGAGAACCCCACCCATCCTCATCTTCCTGCTGCTCATGGGTCCTCTCAAACTACTTATTTCTCATTCAACATCCACCAAATCTGGAAAAACTCATATCTTCCTATTTCTGAGATTAAAAAATTATTTTAAAAAACTTTAGTGTTCCAAAAGTTATCAAACCCCTTTTGAGGAGACTATCATTTAAAATATATAGCGCATGCTTGTAATCCCAGCATTCGGGAGGCTGAGACAGGAGGATCACGGTTCACGGGCAGCCTCAGCTACTTAGTGAGGCCCTCCGCAACTTAGTGAGACCCTGTTTTAAAATAAAAAGAGGGACTTCCGGGAAGATGGCGACCGAGAAAAGCGGGGCTTAAGAGCCCCGCTAACAACAAATCTCCATTACCACAAAATCAGCGCCTTTCAAAGCCAGAAAACAACATCACCAGAGAAACAAACAAACAAAAAAAAAATCACCAGGCTCCAGAGAGAAAGCGGACTGAGAACAGAGCCACAGAGGAGATCCTCATGCCCGAGGACGCGGCTTCACGCCCAAGGACGCAGCAGCAGCGCCATACTGCCACAGCAAGCCAAGGGGAGCCGCTGCGGAACAGCCAGGCGGGATTTCTCGGCGCAGAGGGCATCTAAAGCTCCCAGTGGCTGAGCTCAGCACACGCTGCAGGGATTCAGAGTGGAAATCAAAACCAAGAAAAAAAAAAAACGCCAGCCCCATAGCTGAGGGCGTAGCAGCGGCGCCATATTGCCACCGGCGGCAACAACACCGAATTCACCGAATTCAGTACAGCTACATCTGCGTACTCAAGAACAGTGAGTCAAATTGTGGGCCACAGCGAAGAAATCCCAGTACTGTACTCACTGGGACTTGACCCAGTGGGAGAGGGGCAGTGGCAGTGATATCACACCATAGGAGAACATGCAACCTGGCACCCCCCACAGTCTAAAGCAGCCTCTATCGACTCTCTGGGTCGGAGACTCTGTGATACAACCCAGTAAAGGAGTAGTGGGGTCTGAGATACTACTGACTCGAGATCCAGAGCACCTTAAGTGAAGTCATAGTGACCCAAGGGAAGAACCTAGAGAAGGCACAACCTTCCAAAATCATGGGAAAGAGGAATAATACTGGAGCAATGAATGCCCACAACCCCACAACATCAGAACCCGATAAAACAGAAAATCAGAGATTTCTAGAAGATCAAATCAGGAAAATAACTGTAGAAATAATAGAGGTGCTTCGAAAAGAACTCAGAGAGAGCCAAAAAGAGATAAAGGATGCAATTAATGAAGTAAAGGCCTCAATTCAAAGCACAAACAACCGATTAGACCACATGGAGAACAGAATCTCGCTCTTAGAAGATGATCATTCCAAAAATGAACGCATAGTTTCTAATCTAGAAAAAAATAACCGACAGCAGGAATCTGATATTGAAGAAATATGGGCCCATTTTAAGAGAGCTAACCTAAGAATAATTGGAATAGAGGAGGGAAAAGAAAGTGAAACCAAAGGGATCAACAATCTCTTCAAGGAAGTAATAGCAGAAAATTTTCCAGACATAGAGCAAGAGGTTGATACACAGGTCCAGGAAACTTATAGAACTCCCTTTAGACAGGATCGGAGAAGAGGATCCCCACGCCACATAATTGTCAAAATGACCAATGTGGAAGCCAAGCAGAGAATCTTAAAGGCAACAAAAGCAAAGGGCCAAGTGACATTCAGAGGCAAACCAATTAGAATCACTTCAGACTTCCCAAACCAAGTTATGAGAACCAGAAGGGCTTGGAGTAACATATTCCAAACTCTGAAAGAAAACAACTTCCAGCCAAAAATTTCCTACCCAGCAAAACTTTCTATCAAATTAGATGGAGAAATAAGAAGCTTCCATGACAAACAGAAACTGAAGGAATTTATGTCTTCAAAACCAGCACTAGAGAAAATACTCAAAAGAGATTAACTACAAAGAAGAAATAGGTAACACACATCAGAACTAGAGAAACAAGATTTTCCATCCAAAAGACAACTAAGATTGGTTATCTGTGGAGATTCATTATTTATGTTAGTCTGTTACCTATCTCTAAAGGGTATCGTTTGCCTTTATTGTTGTTAATTTTTAGGATTTCTAGTTGGAATATTAATATACCTTCAGATATAGCATTTGGAAATATTTTATCCCATTCTATTAGTAACTTTTAACTCTGTTTACATTGTCTTTGGATATACAATATTTTCTTTTATTTTTTAGGGAGTTTGTATACTCTTCTGTTGCCTGTGCCATTGAAATCATAACCAAGAAATCACTGCCAATTTCAATGTTGTGAGGTTTTATGACCCAGATTTTCTTCTAAAAGTTTATAGTCTTAAGATTTATATTTAGGTCTTTTATCTATTTTGAGTTAATACTTGTATATGGGATTAGGTAAGGGTCCAATTTTATTCTTTTCCATGTAATTATTATGTTTCAACAATATTTAGTTAAAAGATTATTATTTCCCCCACCAAATGTTCATGGAAATCTTGTCAAAAATAACTTGACAATATAGGGAAGAATTTAGCTCTAGGCTTTTATTTAACTCCAATGGTTTATATATCTGCCTTTAGAATAGTACTACACTGTTTCAATTATTGTAGCTTTATATGGTTTGAAATCAGAAAATATACATCTTCTAGCTTTGTTCTTTTTCAAGATCGTTGTGGGTACCTAGAGTCCATATTACATATTAGGATAGATTTTTTTTTCTGAAAAATAAATATATAAATATATGATAGTTTCACCTAAAAAATAGAAAAAATAGATTCTCTGGTAAGAAAGAAAGCAAAAAGAAATATTGAAATGTTATCTTTAAGTCATCAAAAGCTTGGTATCAGACAAATGAAACTGTTATGTGAGATTATCATTTTTAATTTTTGATAAATTGCTATAATATTAGATGTCAATCACTAAGCCAAGCATGGGAGGGAGGGATAGGGAGAGAATGGGGTGGGGATCGGGTGGGGACTGACTGGGCAATGTGTGCATGTATGTCTACAAAAGTATGTATCCCACTATGATGTATGAATACAGTGCACCAATTAAAAATAAAAAAATAAATTAAAAAAAATTAAAATAAAAAGAATAAAAAATAGGGCAGGGGATGTAGCTCGGTGGTTGAATGCCGCTGGGTTCCATCCCCAGACCCACAAAAAAATAAAATAAAAAATAAAGTATAGCCGGGCGTGGTGGCTCACGCTTGTAATCCCCACGCTTGGGAGGCGGAAAAAGGAGGATCCCGCAGGTTCAAAGCCAGCTGCGTTGGCTTTAGAGACCTTGTTTCTAAAAATAAAAAAGTATAAAATAGGTCTGGGAGTGTAGCCCAGAGATAGAAGGGCTTCCAGGAACCCCAGTACCACCAAAAAAAAATGTATATAATTTATTTATGATGGCATAATAAAATTAGTAAATAGTTGCTATCAACCATCAGTTTAAAGATTTGCATCATCAAGCCGAGTGTGGTGGTGCACCCCTGTAATCCTGGTACTTGGGATGCTGAGACAGGAGGATCACAGGTGTGTGCCCAGTCTCAACTACTTAGTGAGGCCCTCTATAACTTAGTGAAACCCTGTTTCTAAATAAAAATAAAACAGAGTTGGGGGTGTAGCTCAGAGTTCATAGAATATCCCTGAGTTCAATCCCCAGCACCAAGAAAAAAAAGATATCAGTTGGCAAGGGTATGCAGTCAAGCTGAACAGCTCAGGACTCCTGCCTGGCTCACCCCCATGCTGGGGACTGAACCCTGCTCCTCCTGCAGGCTAGGCCGAAGTTCTACCACTGAGCTACATGCCCTCAGCTATATACACACATTTTTATTATAAATCCCCAGCAGAAGACTGTTCTTTTTCTTTTTCCCATTAGTGTGTGTGTGTGTGTGTGTGTGTGTGTGTGTGTGTGTGTGTGTGTGTTTCTAGGGACTGAACCCAGAGGCAGAGGCATTCTACCCCAACCTGATTTTATTTCTTATTTGGAAACAGGGTCTAACTAGGTTGATGTGTCTCACTACTTGCTGACACTGTCCTCAAACCTGTGATCCTCCAGCCTCAGCCTCCCAAGTATAGGGATTACAGCTGTGTGCCACCCCACGCAGCCCATTAATTTTTAATCCATTGGGTTCAATATGCTAAAAGGCAAAGAATTAAATAAACATAACTCATTCTTATCCTTTTTCCCCCCCAGTACTGGGGATTGAACCCAGAGGCATTCTACCTCCGAGCTATACCCCAACCCTATTTTATTGTTTATTTTGAAACAAGGTCTCATTAAGTTGCTGAGGGTCTCACAAGTCACTGAGGCTAAACATAAACATGGAATTCTCCTGTCTCAGCCTCCCAAGTACTTGGTTTACAAGCATGTGCCACAAAGCCTGGCTATATATAACTCTGTTTAAAAGCCTATTTCGCTCAATTTAGAATTTTCCTGATATTTGATCAGTTTTCTTTTCAGAGTTTTCCTTCTCTTTACATACACAGAGTTAATTTTATTTAATTAGTTTTTGATGGTGCTGGGGATCAAAGCCAGTGCCTTGCACCTATTAAGCAAACACTCCACCACTAACCACATCCCCGGCTCTAATCACTACTTTTTTATTGTTGTGTAGGATACTTATGTTCTCTTTGATTAACATATCTGACTCATCCCAGCTAAGATATGTGCACGCAAGAGTCCTCAGAGTGCCAGTGAGCTGTGTTCTAATATGATCAAATAAAGATCATAACCTATACACCAGATATGTAGTTCTGTTGTCCCAGAGCCTCTCAGTCACTATCTCCAAAGACACTTTAATAACATACCAAAAATATATATTTAAAAAATTTACATACTTTTATTGGCGCATTATAGTCTTACATTATAATGTAAATCGTGTTGACAGTGACCTACATGCACACAGCACTTGGTGCCCTCCCCAAATTTAAAATATTTTGAACTGATACCAGGAAAAAGGCCAACAGGGTCAAAGCCAGCGAAGCCTACAGAGCAGATGTATGTGGAAGCTACATTTTGTGATAACAAGGCTTTGGTAAGCCCATCCTAAGAACTCATGCCCCTTTTGTTTGGTTTTGTTTTTGCAGTATTGGAGATTGAACCCAGGGGTGTTTTACCTCTACACCCCCAGTCTTGTTTTTTAATTCTTTAATTTGAAACAGGGTCTCACTAAATTGAGAGACCTCACTAAGTAGCCGAGGTTGGTCATGAACCTGCAATCCTCCTGTCTCAGGCGTGCATCACCACACCTGGCTCTCATGCCCCTTTTCTTTTTCTTTTTTTCTTTTTTTTTTTTTCTCTTTTTTCTTGTGGGTCTGGGGATGGAACCCAGGGGCATTCAACCTGCGAGCTACACCCCTTCCCTATTTTTTATTCTGCATTTTGAAACAGGTTCTCACTAAGTTGCAGAGGGCCT
This sequence comes from Muscardinus avellanarius, assembly GCF_963383645.1. Taxonomy (NCBI): domain Eukaryota; kingdom Metazoa; phylum Chordata; class Mammalia; order Rodentia; family Gliridae; genus Muscardinus; species Muscardinus avellanarius. Next base: position 48,784,323 of record NC_137800.1, on the reverse strand, counting down.
CACTAAGTAGCTGAGGCTGGCTTGAACCTGTGATCCTCCTGTCTCAGCCTCCTGAATGCTGAGATTACAAGCATGTGCCACCACGCCCGGCTTCATGCCCCTTTTCTAAACCTGTTCCTATAGGAATTTTCATTCAACCAATACTTGTTTGCATTTAGATACTTCTGCCGGATGTGGAGGAGCATGCCTGTAATCCTAGTACTTGGGAGGCAAAGACAGGAAGGTTACAGGTTCAAGGCCAGCCTTAGCAACTTAGTGCAGCCCTCAGCAACTTAGTGACAGCCTGTTTCAAACTAACAAAATAAGGCCAGAGTAGAATGTCTGGGTTCAATGGCCCTGGATTCAATCCCTAGTACCATGAAAAAGAAAAGAAAAAGGTCTAAGGGTATAGCTCTAAGGTAGGGCAAACGGGTTTAATCACCTGTACCAAAATATAAAATAAAATAGTTCTAGGAGAGTAGCTCTACGGTAGAGCCCAGCTGGGATCAATCCCTAGTACCACAAAAATAAAATAAAATGCCACGCTTGTAACCCCAACATTCGGGAGGCTTAGACCAGAGGATCGCAGTTCGCGGACAGCCTCAGCTACTTAGTTAGGTCCTCGGTAACTTAGTGAAACCCTGTTTCAAAATAAAGAATAAAAAATAGGGCAGGGGATATAGCTCGGAGGTAGAATGCCCCTGGGTTCCAGACCCACACACACATACACACACACACACACACACACACACACACACACACAAAGTGCCTGAAATACAAGATTTTTTGCTTTTTTTTTAAAGAAAACTTTTATTTTGTTACATTTAGATTGTCTCCTAGCTTTTCCAATTGTAGACATTTCCAATATAAAAAAACATTTGATTTATTCAGGCTACAATTAGTATTCCTTTCCCTTTACAGAAACAACTCTATACAGAGACTTTCAATCTGATAACCACCTATAATAATTTCTAGCTAACCATTTATTTACATAGTTACTTGGATCAAGTCAGTCATAAATTTATGTCATTCTTATATATAGTAATTATGCAACATTATAGATCCTATAAGTCTTGTTATGACTTAAAAGTAGAATGTATGTGTCTGCTAGGAGCAATAAAAGAAAAATCATAAGTATCTGGGAAATCTGAGGCTGAGAAACCACGGAAGAGCATGAGAATATGTGCTTTCAAATCTAACACACTTCTTAGGATTTGTTGAGACAATCAGTCTGGGTTCCCATAGGACTGTATAAGTTTTCAATGACTATAATGGAAGAAAAAGACCATTCAATTATAAGCCAGTGGTTTGATTCGTGTTTCTGCTTTAAAACAAGCTGTTACATACTGATGTCTCTCTGGGTCTCAGTTTTCTTATGTTTAAAATAAAGGTGTGAAAGAGTTGATCTCCAGATTCCAATCTGACTCCAAAGTCACCATGAAAGGAAAGGCCTTTGTTACAAACATCTTTGGGCCAAGCACCTGTAATCCCAGTGTTTGGGAGGCTGAAACAGGAAGATGGCAGGTTTCCTCAGCAATTTAGCCAGGCCCTCGGCAGCTTAGTGAGACCCTGTTTCAAAATAAAAAATAAAAAAGGCCAGGGTGTGGCTCTGAAATAGAATGCCCCTGGGTTCAATCCCCAGTATCCCCACACAAAAAAAATTTCTGGAACCACGGGACTCTCATCAAGAAGACCTAATTCACTGAGAATCAATCAAACCATTTTCTTGCATATTCATTATATATTTTATTAAATTAGAAATTTTTATTTATGATTCATGAAATAAAACAGAATGTCATCTTAGGCCACAAGTTTCAAGAATTTGGCAAGAGTTGCCAGTGTAAAACAAGGTGAACGGGCTCCAGGGCTCCAGGGCCAGTTCCTCACAGACAGTTGGGCCTAAGAGACATGATTAAAATATTGATATTATTATTTTTTCCTTTGTGGAAGAATTACTTAGCAGATCATAGTACAGAAAGTGCCTGTCACACCCTAAGTTTTTGTTAAATGAGTAAAATAAATGAGTAAAATAAATATAAAGAAAACAGCACATTTTTATAGAAATTGGGTCAATTATTTTACATTTTGCAAATTTCAGGCAGTTCCCAAAGCTGTTCTTCTCCATTTGAGAAAGAATTATCAGAATTGTCAGGGCCTAGGGGCATTGAGGGGCAGCTGGGGAGTGGACAGGACCTGGCCTGTCAGTGATCTCTGGAACCTGGTGCCAGAGCACAGAGATGTGTGTGGGCAGAACAGCACTCCGCTGCCGGCGTGTCTGCCTTCCAATATGACCAAAGAAAGACACAGCCAACATCCAGATTTGAAGCCCACTGTGCCAACGTTTCTCAGTCCCTCTTCCAAACAGCCACATGTCAGCCATAGTGACTTATTTGGATCATAGTGGAACAATTTCCCAATAATATAAACACAAAATAGAAATCTTCACCAGGAACCTAAAACACGATGTATAGAGATTCCAAACTACAATATACGCAAGGTTTATAAGAATAAAACCTTCTATTTGGAGAATAATTTGTTCTAAGTAAAATAAACCCTTTGTTATAAATATAAAAAATACAATAAGATCTTTACAGTGAGTTAAACACCATAAACCAGTCCCTCCCTTTCTTCTCTTTCTTTTGTCTGTCTGTCTGTCTGTCTGTCTGTCTCTCTCTCTCTCTCTCTCTCTCTCCCTCCCTCCCTCCCTCCCTCCCTCCCTCGGCCCCTCCCTCTCTCCTATGAACCCAGGGAAGATGAAAATGAGTTCTTAATCATAAGCCTCAACTCTTGGACACTGTCTAAGTATAAGCAGTGCTGGGACAAATGGCGCTCAACCCTCTGACAACACTTAGAGCTAGCGTAAGCCTCGTGTTTCGCCCAAATAACTTCATCTGTGCTGGAGGAGTATATTATCCATTGGAATGGTTTCGATTTTATATGGAATGTCATCTTTTTCCTTTGTTGTATTGAAGATTGAACCTAGGGGCATTCTACCTCTCTGAGCTACACCCAAGCCCTTTTCTATTTTTTATTCTGACAAAGGATCTTGCTGAGGCTGGCTTCAAACCTGAGATCCTCCTGTCTCCATCTCCCAAGTACTGGGATTATAGGCATGCACCACCACACCCAGCTAGAATATCTTCGTGTGTGTGTGTGTGTGTGTGTGTGTGTGTGTGTGTGTGTGTGTGTTTACTGGGGATTGAATGAAGCCAGAGGCATTTACCTCTGAGCTATATTCCCAGCCCTATTTTATTTTTATTTTGAAACAGGATCTCACTAGGTTGATCAGAGTCTCACTATTGACAAGGCTATTCTCAAACCTGTCATCCTCCTGTCTCAACCTTCTAAATACTGGGGTTACAGGTGCATACCACCACAAAAATAAATACATACCTATAAGTTCTGCACTTGGGAGGTTGAGACATGAGAATCATAGGTTCAAGGCAGCCTCAGTAATTTAGAAAGATCTTGTTTCAAGGCAAAAAAAAAAAAAAAAAAAATCAAAAGGGCTGGGGATAGCTCAGAAGTAGAATGCCGCTGGTTTTAATCCCTAGTACTGCACACACGCATGTGCACAAACACAAATATATACACACATAAACACACACACAAAGAATAAATATTAGATAAAATTAAATAAATGTACACAAAGACAGAGATTTTGTTTTAGAAACAAATAGCCAGGCATATTGGCACATGCCTATAATGTCAGTACTTGGGAGGCTGAGACAGGAGGGTTGCACAGGTTCAAAGCCAGCCTCAGCTTCTTTAGAGAGGCTCTCAGCAACTTAGTGAGACCCTGTTTCCAAATAAAGTTAAAAGAAAAATGTCTGGGAGTATAGCCTGGAGGTAGAAAAGCCCCTGGGTTCCATACCCAGTGCCACAAAATAAAATAAAATAATATAAAATAAAATAAATAAGGCCAGGCATGGTGGCGCAAGCTTGTAATTTCAGCATTTGGAAGGCTGAGACAGGAGGGTTACAGTTCGCAGACAGCCTCAGCTACTTTTGTTTTTTCTTTTTTTAAATTTATTTATTTTTGGTGGTACTGGCATTCCTGGAAGCCCTTCTACCTCCGGGCTACACTCCCAGACCTATTTTATATTTTTTATTTATTTGGAAACAGAGTCTCTTAAGCCAGCATGGCTGGCTTCGAACCTGCGCAATCCTCAGCCGCAGGGATTACAAGCCACCAAACCCGGCACCAGCCTGAGCTACTTAATAAGGCCCTTTGCAACTCAATGAGACCTTGTTTCAAAATAAAGAATAATTTTTAAAAATGGGGCTGGGGTGTCATTCAGAGGTAGAATGCCCCTGGGTTCCACCCCCAGTGCTGTAAAAAATAAAAAGGGGCTAGAGATGTAACTCAGGTAGAATGCTCCTGGGTTCAATCACAGCACAAAAAGAAATAAAACAACAGAATTAATGCTTTTCTACCAGCACTGCTAGCATGTAGCAGTTTCTTTCTACTGTATCAAGACCAAATGCCTACGCCTCTGGTCTTCGGATGCTCCCTAAGACGACACTTTTCTGGGTTCTCCAGGGTCAGTCTTAACACTGCACCTTCTGAACAAAAGACTTTCATTAGAGTTGATTTTTGCTTCTGAAGAAAGCTCTCTTCTACTTCTAGATGACAAAATTCAACTCTTTCTTTGACTGGCAGGAGGCTTTCCCACTCCTGTTCTTTTTCTTTTTACCCGCCCCTGAATCTTGCTGCATACTTTGTACTGGTCACGACTGCCTCTGTTCATTAAGCACTACACGGGCTTCCATCCTTCCCAATCAAGTTACAAATTCCTTGAGAGCAGACAGTGCATCTTGTATGTGTGTTGGGGTAGGGGTGTACTGGGGATGGAACCCAAGGGCATTCTACCTCCGAGCTACACTCCCAGCCCTAATTTTTATTCTTTATTTTGAAAAAGGGGCTCACTGAGTTGCAAAGGGCCTCACTAAGTAGCTGAGGCTGTCTGTGAACCGCGATCCTCCTATCCCAGCCTCCTGAATGCTGGTATTACAAGCGTGCACCACCACACCCGGCTCAGACAGCGCATCTCACTCACCTACTATGTATACCTCTGAATTTGGGGTCTACTTTTAGAGAACTAAGTTTGCTTGGGCATCTGACATTTATGGGTGACACACACTACATAGTCATAACAGGACAGTGCTTAAATGGTTTCACGGAAACAGTCAGGATTTTAGTTTTAAGAGGAAATGGCTCAGTGTATATGTGTGTTTATGGGTATTAAAACCAGAGGCATTCTACCTCTGGGCTACACCCACAGCTCTTTTTGTCTTAAAACAGGATTTTGCTAGGTTATTGAGAGTCTCACTACATTCAAGAGGCTGTCCTTGAATCTTCAATCCTCCTGTCTCCGCCTCCCAAGTACAAGGAAACTCAGTAGCTGAGGCTGGCCATGAACCAAACCGCAATCCTCCTGTCTCAGCCTCCTAAATGCTGGGATTACAAGTGTGAGCCACCACGCCTGACTTGCTACGCCTGACTTGCTTATTGACTGACTGATTGGTTAAACCCAGGGGCATTCTACCCCCAAGTTACATCCCCAGCCCTATTTTTTTTTTCTTTTTGTGATACTGGGGGTGGAACCCAGGGGCTTGTCTACCTCTGGGCTATACTCCCAGACCTATTTTATACTTTATTTGGAAACAAGGCTTCACTAAATTGCTGAGAGCCTCACTAAGTAGCTGAGGCTGGCTTCAAACCTGTTTGATCCTCCCGTCTCAGCCTCCCAAGCACCACTATGCCCAGCCCAGCCCTATTTTTCTACTCTTTTTACTTTTCTTTTCTTTTCTTTTTTTCAGGTCTGGGGGTATAGTCTGGGGCATTAGGCCTCCGAGCTATACCCCCTGCCCTATTTTTTTCTTTATTTCGAAACAGGGTCTCACTAAGTTACAGATGGCCTCACTAAGTAGCTGAGGCTGTCTGCGATCCTCTTGTCTCAGCCTCCCAAGCACTGGGATTACAAATGTGCGCCACCACGCCTGGCCCATATCCTGAATTTCTAAGAAGCTATGTCTGTGAGTGTTTTGTCTTAGAAAAGAAGAATATCTGAGAAGCAGATCCAAGAACAAACAGGCAATGATTAATTAATGAGAGCTTACTACTTGTATGGAGCTGCAAAGCAATTTGTCCAATTTGGGGTGTGCAGATTATCATATAGGATCTCACTAAATGGATTCGACTGAGTCGATCCTAGTGTGGCCTGACATTCTGAACTTCCAACCAGGTGCCAGGTCCACAGAGCATGCTAGGGAGACTGTATAGGAAGAGCTGGTCAGACTTTCATGTGAACAGGTATCACAGGAGAGGATATGGTGGTTATACAAAACAAAGATTCTTGGTCTCCATTCCTGGATATTCTGATTAAGTATGTCTGGGCCCCTGGAATCTGTATTGTCTAACAAGGACCCTAAATGATACTGATACAGGCAGTTCCTAGAACACACCTTGAGAAATACTGCTAGAAGTCATAGAGATTATGAATAAAGTTTAATAGCTCTTTCTTGGAAACTTACAGGAAAAGGAATAGAAGATGGGTGTGCCAAGGGCTCATTCTCCATTCTTCAGGGCAGTATGAGATACCTGTTAAGGGCAGTAACTCACAAGATGCTTTTTCTTTTTTTTTGGTACTGGGTATTGAACCAAGGGGCAGTCTACCTCTGAGCTATGCCTCCAGCCCTTTTGATTTGTTTATTTTGAAATAGGGTCTTGCCAAGTTGCTGAGGCTGGCCTCGAATCTGTGATCCTCCAGACTTAGCCTCTTTCCTGTAATTACAGGTGTGTACCATACTAATAATTTAGAAAGGAAAACAGGAGAGCCGGGCGTGGTGGCGCACACTTGTAATCCCTGCACTTGGGAGGCTGAGACAGGAGGATCGCACAGGTTCAAAGCCAGCCTCAGCTACTTAGTGAGGCTCTCAGCAACTTAGCGAGACCCTGTTTCCAAATAAATAATTTGATAAATTAGATAAATTGCCAACAACGAATCCATAACTCCCACCTAGTGATTCCCTACCTCTCCTACCCATTCCATGGAGCATATTTAGTTTGTGATGATGTGGAAGCCTTCTCTGTAATTGGGAACACCCAGGACTATCTTCTCTTCTTTACACATTCAACATGAATCATCCAACCCTTCCAGTGCTCTCACAGCCTGAACTCTATGGACCCTGATTTCTAGCTACATCTGAGACTGCTCAGGAACATCCCTATCTATCATGATAACAGCACTGTTGGTGTAAAACCGCACTTCCGAAGCCGGGTGTGGTGGCGCACGCTTGTAATCCCAGCATTTGGGAGGCTGAGACAGGAGGATCGCATTTCGCGGACAGCCTCAGCTACTTAGTGAGGTCCTGTGCAACTCAGTGAGACCCGGTTTCAAAATAAAGAATAAAGAAATGGGACTGGGGTTGTAGCTCGGAGGTAAAATGTCTGGCTCCATCCTCAGTACCACACACACAAAAACAAATGCACTTCTGATCACTGCCTTCCTCTTACTTAAGTCCAACTTATAGTGAACTCCACTCTTAGAAACATGGACGTGGTCTTGCTGTAGCATCCTGCACAGGAGGAGAGGGAGTGATATAGAAGAGCACTTAACAGGGAGCCCAGTCCTACGCTCTCGTGTTACCCATCAGTGCGGCTTCCCTAAAAATTGCCATTTATGGATGTTACCTCTTACTCAGGATGCTTGAAATAATGCTGTAACTAATGCTGTAATGGAAAAGACAGACAGAACCATTGTTATATGGTGGCTCCAGGCTAATCACAGTTCCTGGAATTAAAACTGTGATGGCTAGCTGTTCACCATTCCCTAGAAGATGGAACAGATGTGTCCAATTAGCAATTTGATTTAAAAAAAAAAAACAAATGGACTAAGACAGGTGTGGTGGTGCACATTTGTAATCCCAATACTCGGGAAGCTGAGACTAGACTGCAGGTTGGTGGCCAGTCTCAGTTACTTAGTGAAGCTCTCCACAACTTAGTGAGGCCCTGTAAAAAATAAAGAATAAAACATAGTGATGGGTGTGTAGCTCAGAGGTAGAATGCCCCTGAGTTCAATCCCCAGTACCACGAAAACAAACACAAAACAAATGGACTAAATGTCACCATACATAGTCTGCCTCCAAAGCCTGCCCGAGTATGTCCAGTTTCTCACTTGTTCTCTGTTCTTCGCAGTGTATCCATCAGCAACATACTGTTTCCTGCTGGGAAACATCAGTAAGATGACAGTTTTCCCTGAGAAAGACACTGGCCCCATTCACACTTCTAGCTGCTGAAATATCATGAGGTATTTCCAAAGAGAAAATCGTTTGAGAGGGGGAAAGATAAGAATCTGAAGCTATCAAAATCTCCACCCAGTTCCTGTGCAACACAGTTCCTGGCTTTTTGCGTAGCAGACAACTTTCACATGACCTATGTTAAAAACCTCACTAAAGCCGGGAATGGTAGCACATGCTTGTAATCCCAGCATTTGGGAGGCTGAGACAGGAGGATCGAGGTTTGCAGATAGCCTCAGATACTTAATTAGTGAGGCCCTTGGCAATTCAGTGAGACCCTGTTTCAAAATAAAGACTAAAAAATAGGGCTGGGGGTGTAGCTCAGAGAAAGAATGCCCTGGATTCCATCCCCAGTGCTGCAAAAACAAAACAAAACAAACAAACAAATAAAAAGGCCACTAAATCATGAAAGACGGCTCAGTCCTGCCTAATCAGCCCACCCCTTAGGAGTACAGACCCTCTGTCAACAGCTAAAGCAATTCCTGATATACATCAGTTTATACATAGAGTTTATTATAAAGGGAACCATAAATGGCAGGACACGATTCAGATTTCAATATAGGAAAGCACGACAAAGAAAATGTCAGAGTCTGAGGGCACTGGGATACCTTGTGGGAGCCCAAAGACCTGAGGTTGGCAGGCTACTGAACGTGAGAGGCCAACTCCGTACAGAGCCAGGAATGAGAAAAGACAAGGCTGCGCTGCTGTGACATCTAGGCCTCAGCAAGACCCCAGGATGGAAACTTTAGTTTTTGCTTGAAAATAATTAAATATTCTACATCCAGTGCTTTTAAAGCAATCTGTTCTTTAAAAGTCCAGGCAACGAGAAATCAAATAAACAAACTGCTATATTTACCTACGTTGTTAAAAAAAGACCGTGCCAGCTTTCAGAATTCTTGTTCTTTTCTCAAAGTGATGCAGCTCAGGAAGTACTGTGCAGCATTTTCTATGACGGCTTCTACCCATTCAAGTGTGAGGACACCATCACCCTTCAGGGGCTCCTGGCCGATACCAGTGTGGGCCATTCAAGTGTGAGGACACCATCACCCTTCAGGGCTCCTAGCTGATACCAGTGTGGGCATGCCTAGGGTTCTGCTCACACTCTCCAGTCCTACCCTGAAGTGACCTCCAGAGAGATCTGTCCCACCCTCCTTCCCAAAGTCCATCTCTGAGCTGGGCACAGTGACACAGGCCTGTAATCTCAGTAGCTGGGAGTCTGAGACAGGAGGACGACAGATTCAAGACCAGCCTCGGCAACTTAGTGAGACCCTGTTTCAAAAGAACAAATAAAAGGAGCTGAGGGTGGCCAGGCGTGGTGGTGCATATCTGTAATCCTAGTATACTCTGAAGGCTGAAACAAGAGGCTCCCAGATTCAAGGACAGCCTCAGCCTTAGTGAGGCCCTCAGCAATTTAGCAAGACCCTGGTTCAAAATCAAAATAAAATAGGGCTGGGGGTGTAGCTTGGAGGTAAAATGCCCCTGTGTCTAATCCCCGGTACCAGAAAAAGAGAAGAGTGAAGTAAGGAAGGTCGGCCGGCTGGCCAGTCGGTCCAGGTTTGGGTATAGAGAGTGAAAGCAGATCGGGAGGCTGAGACAGGAGGATCGCACGGGTTCGAAGCCAGCCTCAGCTACTTAGGCTTTCAGCAACTTAGTGAGACCCTTTTTCCAAATAAAATATATATATTTTTTAAAAAAGGTCTGGGAGTATAGCCCGGAGGTAGAAAGCCTCTGGGTTCCACCCCCAGTACAACCATAGATAGTGAAAGCAGAGATCAGGTTAAGTAAGTTAACCTCGTAGGAAATGCCAAAGACGTCCTAAAGAAGGACCTAAAGAAGTCCACTGATGAGCCCCAATAAGTTTGTTTTATGCTGAATTGTTGAATTATGAGTTCTTAGGAATGCAAATGTTCTGGCATGCAAATGGTTACATCTTCTACCTCTAGGGCTTTTAAAAAGCAGCTGGTCTACTTCTAAACAAATATGAGACCGTGGCTAGTCGGTGAGCGCCTTGATTTACAAGTGACTGGATGCAGGGCTTTAAATTTTGTAAATCTTCCTCTCTTCTCCCATTCCTTCACTTTAAGAGGGAAGGTATTTGGGAGAAGGAAAGCGTGTATTCTTTTATTTTGACGTAGCAGCCTGACTTCCATCTGTGTTCCCCAGTAATACCTCCATTTGTTTAAAAGAAAGATAAACTATTCTTTACAAAGGGCCGGAGCCCTGTTTCTAAACAGGACATCCTAGTTGACTTCAAGTATAACCAAAAGTAAATTGTAATTTTTCATGATTTTCTGTTGAAACCAAATCCTACCCATAAAACTGTAGAGTTTGGCCCTGGCAGAGTCCTTTCTAAAACAATGGAAAACTACCCTGAAAGACAAAATACCTAAAGGACACAGAAAAGCAGGACTAGGATCTGGCCTCAAGTCTCATTTGAAGCCAGGCATGGCGGTACACTTCTGTAATGCCAGTACTTGGGAGGTGAGACAGGAGGACCACAGCTTTGAGGCTAAACTCAGGAACTTAGCGAGATTCTCAGGACCTAGGGAGACCCTGTTTCAAAGCAAAAATTAAATAGGTCGGTGGGGGTCACTCAGAGGTAGAGTGGTCCTGGCTTCAGTTCCCAGCACACCCCAAAGCACATACACACACACCCTCTTGTGAGCAGGGATGCTCCTCCAGGGCATCGCCCCAGTCTACTTTCTCCCTGTCTGAGGCGGAGGTAACAGAACTTGCTTCAGGCTACACGTGGGAAGAGATCTGGGAACTGAGAGCTGAGAGGAGAAAGGGGGCCATTATGGAAGTTGCTACATAATATCAGAATAGGGGAAGATGGCTCTGTGTGTGTGTGTGTGTGTGTGTGTGTGTGTGTGTGTGTGTGTGTGTACACACTATATCCTCAGCCCTATTTTATAACAGGCTCTTGTTAAGTTACTGAGTGTTGCTAAATTGCTGAGGCTGGCCTTAAAGATGCAATCCTCCTGTCTCAGCCTCACAAGTACTGGGATTATAAGTATGTACCAGCACATCTGGTGATTAAGGCTCCCCCCCTTTTTTGGTAGTACTAAGGATTGAAACCAGGGTTATCCTACCTATTTTTATTTTGAAACAGGGTCTCACTAGGTTGATGAGAGTCTCTATTTGTTGAGTCTGTCCTCGAACTTCTAAATCCTCCTTTTCTTAGCCTCCCAAGTGCCCCACCACATGAAGGCTTTTTAACTTAAGAAAAAAATATAACTTTAAAAGCGATGTGGCTGGGTATGGTAGCGCACGCTTGTAATCCCAGCATTCGGGAGGCTGAGACAGGAGGATCCGGGTTCGCGGCCAGCCTCAGCTACTTAGTGAGGCCCTTTACAACTCAGTGAGACCCTGTTTCAAAATAAAGGGGAAAAAATAGGGCCGGAGGTGTAGCTCGGAGATAGAATGCCCCTGGGTTCCATCCCCAGTACCGCAAAAAAAAAAAAGTGATGTAAGTTTGTTCTTATGTTCTTCACTTTTTTCTTTCATTCCCAACTAGACTCAAATGAACTCCCCACCCCCACCCCGGTCTGGAGATTAAACCCAGGGGCATTCGACCTCGGAGCTACATCTCCTGCCCTAATTTTTATTCTTTATTTTGAAACAGGGTCTCACTAAGTTGAGGAGGGCCTCACTAAGTAGCTGAGGCTGTCCGCGAACCTCGATCCTCTGGTCTCAACCTCCCAATTGCTGGGATTACAAGAGTGCGCCACCACGCCCAGATTTAAAATGAGCATTAATAATACACACTTTAGAGGTAAAATGGTCAAAAGCCTGAGCATGTGGGATTTACACGGCCCTCACTGCTATTCACACTTGGAGCAATGTTATCATTTACCGAGCTGTAAAATCCAACACATTAAATTCCTAAATCCTAAGCCTGAATTCAAGTTCGATGTCTGGCCAGACAAGCTAGCCAACATGACTGGTAAAAGAAACAAAGGAGTTGGGCCCGGTGGCACACACCTGTAACCCCAGTACTTGGGAGGCTGAGACAGGAGGATTGCAGGTTAGAGGGTAGCCTCAGTAATTTAGTCAGGCTCTCAGCAACTTAGCGAAACCCTATTTCAAAATAAAAAAAATAAAAAATTAAGGCTGAGAGAGTAGCTTGGAGGTAGAATGCCCCAGGGTTCAATCTCCTGTACAAAAAAAAACCTGGAACTAAAATCAAATAGGAGAACCAATGGCAAAAAGAGCAGGAGAGCCAGACTCTGGAAACGGATCACCTTGCAAGCACCTCGGCCTCTAGTTAAGCTGCACATCCCAAAACGTGCATGTGCTAAACGTTACAGGGCATGTTTAAAATACCAGCTACAGGACTACATTTCTAATGCTTAACTAACATGAAGCTAATACCTTAAATTCTCGTGTGTGTGTGTGTGTGTGTGTGTGTGTGTGTGTGTGTGTGTGTTGGGGGGAGGGAGGGAGGGAGGGAGGCAGAGGGAGGGAGGCAGAGAGAGAGAGAGAGAGAGAGAGAGAGAGAACGAACATGAACCCAAACTAATGAACTCCCAGGGGTATTCTACCTCTGAGCTATACCCTCAGCCCTATTTTATTTTATTTTTTATATTATTATTATTATTATTATTATTATTATTATTATTATTATTTGGTGGCGGTACTGGGGTTCCTGGAAGCCCTTCTACCTACGGGCTACACTCCCACACCCATTTTTATATTTTTTTTATTTGGAAACAGGGTCTCTTAAGCCAGAGAGGCTGGCTCCAAACCAGCGCGATCCTCTTGTCTCCGCCTCCCAAGCGCGGGGATTACAAGCGTGCATTACCATGCCCGGCTTATTTTATTATTATTTTTTCTTTTTTTTGCAGGTATGGAGATGGAACCCAGAGGCATTTGACCTCCAAGCTATACCCCTTACCCAATTTTTTATTCTTTATTTTGAAACAGGGTCTCACTGAGTTGCGGAGAGCCTCACTAAGTAGCTGAGGCTGTCCTTGAACTGTGATCCTCAAGTTTCAGCCTCCCAAATGCTGGGATTACAAGCGTGCATCACCACGCCCGGCCCTATTTTATTTTTATTTTGAAACAGTCTCACTAGGTTGATGAATGCATGTCTCACTTTAAAACGTGCAATCCTCCTACCTCAGCCTCCCAAGTACTGGGATTACAAGTGTGTGCCACCGTGCCCAACTCTGTATTCTAATGTTCTAACTAATAATAGACTAGGCAACCACTTTCTAGAACTAAACACTATGTCCTGGTCTACTTTTCTAGGAGCCACTGTGAGTTTAACAGTGGGTACTGCAGTTATAAAATAGCTCAGCCATTCCTGCTTGCTTTCCATGTTACAGCCTTGATACTTCTAACAGCATATATATTCTCCCCACCCAAAAAAAAAATCTAGGAATGATGAAAGGCCAAAGAATAGATTGCTGAATCAAGAGGACAAAACAGAGTAAGGGGCTTTAGAGACCTCTTGTTTCTGTCAGGGAGGCTTCTATAACCCATCATCTAGCAAACCTGTAATCACAAGGGCAGCGTGTGATGGCTACCTTAACAGCACTGTTTAAAATTCCCCAAATAGGAAATTGGAACTTCTACACTTTTGGTGGGATTGCAAATTAGCTATCAGTATGGAGATTCCTCAGAAAAGTGGGAATGGATCCACCATATGATCCGGCTATACCATTCCCGGGCATCTTTCCAAAGAGGTTAAAACCATAGAACTACAATAATATACACATACCTACGTTCATAGCAGTATATTTCACAATAGCCAAATTATGGCACCAACCGAAGTGTCCATCAACAGATGAATGGATTACAAAATTATGGCATGTCCACAAAATGGAATTCTACTTAGCTATAAAGAAGAACAAAATTATGTCATTTGCAAGAAAATGGAAGGAGCTGGAGAACATTGTGTCAATTGAGATGAGCCAGTCACAGAGAGTGAAGGGTCATATGTTTTCTCTAATATGCGAAAGCTAGGGAGTAAACTGGCATACTAGAGGGACTCTAGACAATGAAGGAAAACCTCAGTGGAGCCAGGGAGATGGCCTAAGGGAAAGGGAGGGGGAAGAGTGAGGTTTATTAATAGAATTACTACCGTCAACTGTGTGTACATATGTGAAAATGACAACGTCAATCTCAGTACTCCGTATGGGGAATGGCAGAGAGGGAGAGGTGCCACCAAATGCTGTGTGCATGTATATCACTGGCAACATGATTTATGAGACTATAATGTACCAATAAAAGCATATTAAAAATAAAATCCTCAGCCAGGCGAGGTGGCGCACGCTTGTCATCCCAGCATTTGGGAGGCTGACACAGGAGAATCGCAAGGGTTCAAAGCCAGCGTCAGCTACTTAGTGAGGCCCTTTGCAACTCAGTGAGACCCTGTTTCAAAAAAAATAAAGAATAAAAAATAGGGCTAGGGGTATCACTCAGAGCCAGAATGCCCCCAGGTATGATCCCCAATACTGCAAAACATAAAAATACAATAAAATCCTCAAAATAAATGCTATATAGCCTGCCTGCCTGTCTGCCTTCCTTCTTCCTTCCTTCCTTCCTTTCTTTTTTTTTTTTTTTTTTTTTTTTTGGTGGTGGTACTGGGGTTCCTGGAAACCCTTCTACCTCCGGGCTACACTCCCAGACCTATTTTATATTTTTGTATTTGGAAACAGGGTCTCTTAAGCCAGTGAGGCTGACTTTGAACCTGCGCGATCCTCCTGTCTCCACCTCCCAAGCACAGGGATTACAAGTGTGCGCCACCAGGCCCGGCCGCATTTCTTTAAAAAAAAAAAAAAAGTAAACCTATATTAGTGAAAAGAAGTCTAAAATGAAAAAAAAAAAAAAAACAACAGACACATTTTGTATGCTGATGCAATAAAATTCTAAAGGTTTGTATATTAAAATTGGATGAGGCCCAGGCATGGTGGCACACACTAGCAATCGCAGTACTTGGGAGGCTAAAATCATAGGTTTGCAGCGAGCCTCAGCTACTTAGTGAGACCTTGTCTCAAAATAAAGAATATAAAATAGGACCGGGGGTGTAACTCGGATGTAGAATGCCCCTGGGTTCAATTCTCAGTACGGCATTAAAAAAAGAAAAGAAAAAGACAAAAAAAAGGATATGTTTACTTTCTTTCTTCCTGTCTTTCATATATAATTTTTTGACAAATTTTCATCTTTTTGTTGTTTGTGGGCATTTTTTTCTTCAGTGCTGTGGATCAAACCCAGTTCCTCACAAATGCTAGGCAAGCATAAATCATTTTTTCTTTTCCTGGTACAGAGGATCGAATCCAGGGATATTCTACTTCCAAGCTACATCCCTAACTCTTTTTGTTTTATACTTATATTTACTTTTTTCATTTTGCTATACTCGGGATGGAACCCAGAGGCATTCTAACTTCAAGCTACACCCCAGATTATATATAATTTGTTTTTGCAGGTCTGGAACCCAGGGCATTCAACCTCCAAGCTATACCCCCTGACCTATTTTTTATTCTTTATTTTGAAACAGGGTCTCACTAAGTTGTAGAGGGCCTCACTAAGGAGCTGAGGCTGGCTTTGAACCATGATCCTCCAGTCTCAGCCTCCTGAATGCTGGGATTACAGGTGTGCGCCACCATGCCCAGACCCAGTTCTATTTTCTATTCTTTATTTTTAAACAGGGTCTCACTAAGTTCTGGAGGATCTCACTAAGTAGCCAAGGCTTGCCTTGAACCTGCAATCCTTCTGTCTCTGCCTCCCAAGTGCTGGGATTACAGGGGATTACAAGCATGTGCCACCACATTCGGCTTTTTTTTTTTTTTTTTAAATGGGTCTTGCTAAATTGCTGAAAACCTGTGATCCTACTATCTCAGCCTCCCAAGAACTATGATTTTAGGTATACAACAGTGTTGCCACTACTCCTGGCTTACACACTCTATTATTGAGCTACATCTTCAGCCTAGTTTACATTTTACAATCATTATGTATTCTGTAGAACACGGCGGTACACACTGCGCCCCCAGTTTCTGGGCATCTGAGACAGAAGGATGTCAGGTTCCAGACCAGCCTCAGCAATTTAGCACAACTCTCAGCAACCTAGAGAGGTCCTGTTTCAAAACAAAAATGGTAAGAGTTCGGCGTGGTGGCGCATGTGTATAATCCCAGTATTTGAGAGGCTGAGACAGCAGGATCGCGGTTCTCGGACAGCCTCAGCTACTTAGTGAGGCCCATTGCAAGTCAGTGAGACCCTGTTTCAAAATAAAGAATAAGCTGGGAGTCCTGACGCACCCGTGTAATCCCAGCATCCGGGAGGCTGACACAGGAGGATCACGGTTCCTGGACACCCTCAGCTACTTAGTGAGGCCCTCTGCAACTTAGTGAGACCCTGTTTCAAAATAAAAAATACAAATAGGGCAGGGGATGTAGCTCAGAGGTCTAATGCCGCTGGGTTCCATCCCCAGTACCGCAATCCCCACCCCTCCCCCCAAAAAAATGTTAGAAAGAGCTTTGGAGCCACGCCCCACGCTTGTAATTCCCGTGCTTAGGAGGCGGAGACAGGAAGATTGCACAGGTTCAAGGCCAGCCTTGCTGCTTAAGAGACCCTGTTTCCAAATACAAAAATATAAAATAGGTCTGGGAGTGTAGCCCGGAGTAGAAGGGTCCCATCCCCAGTCCCATCTTCAGTACCACTTAAAAAAAAAAAAAAAAAAAGCTTTGGAGGAGCCAGGCATGGTGGCGTATGCTTGTAATCCCAGCATTTGGGAAACTGAAACAGGAGGATCGTGGTTCCAAGACAGCCTCGGCTACTTAGTGAGGCCCTCCACAATTTAGTGAGACCCTGTTTCAAAATAAAAAATAAGCCAGGCGTAGTGGCACACGCTTGTAATCCCTGTGCTTGGGAGGCGGAGACAGGAGGATCATGAAGATTTGAAGTCAGCCGCGCTGGCTTAAAAGACCCTGTTTCCAAATAAAAAAGTATAAAAATAGGTCTGGGAGTGTAGCCTGGAGGCAGATGGGTTTCCAGGAATCCCAGTACCACCAATAAATAAATAAATAAATAAATAAATAAATAAATAAATAGGCTGAGGGTGTAGCCCAAAGGTAGAATATCCCTGGGTTCCATTCCCAGTACCGCAAAAATAAAATAAAATAAAATGAACGGCTTTGGAGTTTAATGTGGAACCTAACCGTAATCCCAGTACTTGGGAGGCTAAGTCAGGAGGATCGCAGTTTCAAGACCAGCCCTACCAATTTAATGAGTTTCAAAATAAAAAATAAAACAGGGCTGGGTGTAGCTCTGAGGTAGAATACCCCTGGGTTCATGTTCATTTCCCAGTACCAGACACACACACACACACACACACACACACACACACACACACACACACACTGGAAAAACTGGGTGTAGTGGAGCTTGTAATGCAGTACTTGAGAGGCTGAGACAGGAAGATCAGAGGTTCATGGCCAGTCTCAGCAACTTAGGCCCTCTGCAACTTAGTGAGACCTTGTTTCAAAATTAAGAATAAGAAGTGCTCCTCAGTTCAACTCCCAGTATAGAAAGAAAGAAAAAGAAAGGAACGAAAGAATTGGAAGATCTTTTTCTCCATGGGTGACACACTGAGAAGAAATACCTTTCAGGGATGCTCAACACTGGTGATTTTTAGGTCCTGATGACTATATGTAATGGAGGTGTTTTGTTTTTTTTCTTGATGAGTATCCCAATTCACAAAACAGTATACAATTACACACTTCAGTGGCAAGTTCCCATTTCCTCCAGGGTCCGTTCTTCCCATTTATGCAGTATTTCATGCCCGATGAGCACATAATTTCCTATACTCCTGGCTAGTTAAGACTATATAGTACCAAGTTCTGGCCAGGCTGTGGGTGGAAATGACTGCTAAATTGTGCCTTTAAAGGGAGGGTTTCTTCCTTCTTTCCTGTTACCTACAACATGGCTATGGAAACTGGAGCCACAATCTTAGACCATGAGATGACAGCTACCGACTAAAGATGGTAGAGCATCAAAGGACAAAGTCCCCGATGAATGTGAACTGACCATACTGATCACAGACCATTTTTCAGGCTTTAATGTGAGAGACAAATATAACTGTCTAATGTGCTTAAGCCATGTTGTTTGGTTTTTGTTACTGCAGCCAACTTCATATTGCAAACATGTGCACATCCACCAGGAAGTTACTCTATGTCATAACTAAATGTAATGTTACTTTAAAGTTAGGCTTAGCTGGGTGTGGTGGTGCACATGTATAATCCCAGTACTTGGGAGGGTGGATTGGAAATTCAAGGCAAGCCTCAGTTACTTGGTGAGGCCCTCTGCAATATAGTGAGACCCTGTTTCAAGCAAAGAATAAAATTAGTGCTTGGGGTATAGCTTGGCGGTAGAATGTCCCTGGGTTCAATCCCCAGTACTGTAAGACAAACAAACAAAGTTAGGCTTATTGTAAGGGGTGACTGAAGAATTAATCTACCTACACTAAGCCTTAAAATAGAAAACAGAGCAGAAGTGTCTAAGATTATCTGTTTCTTCTTTTACTTCTTTGGGTTTTTTGTAGCAAGTCTGAAACAGAACAGCCTCACCCTGCTAATTGCTGGCCTTGATTCTTGTTAAGGAGGCAAAATGTAAGATTTTAAATATTGTGAAACTACTAAAAATAAAACATGTTAAAACATATAAAAGGGAAAGTGAACTGGAAGGAATCACTGACCACAATAAACTGTAAAATAATCTTTTTTTTTTTTTTTTTTTTTTTTTTTGGTGGTACTGGGGTTCCTGGAAGCCCTTCTACCTCCGGGCTCCACTCCCAGACCTATTTTATATTTTTGAAACAGGGTCTCTTACGCCAGCGCGGCTGGCTTCGAACCTGCGCGATCCTCCTGTCTCTGCCTCCCAAGCGCGGGGATTACAAGCATGCGCCACCACGCCCGGCTTGTAAAATAATCTTTAAAAATAGTATCTCAAGGCGGGCGTGTAGCACACGCCTGTAATCTCAGTTCTTGGGAGACTGAGACTGGAGGATCGCAGGTTCGTGGTCAGCCTCAGCTACTTAGTGAAACCGTCTGCAACTTGGTGAGTCCATGTCTCAAGAATAAAATATAGGGCTGGGGATATAGCTCAGAGGTAGAATGCCCCTAGAATTAATCCCCAGTACCCACCTCCCAAAAATATAGAGCTGGAGGTGTAGCTTGGAGGTAGAATGTCCCTGGATTCAATCACCAGTACCCTTTTAAAAAATAGTGTGTGAGCCGGGCGTGGTGGCGCACGCTTGTAATCCCCGCGCTTGGGAGGCGGAGACAGGAGGATCGCGCAGGTTCGAAGCCAGCCGTGCTGGCGTAAGAGA
Organism: Muscardinus avellanarius; assembly: GCF_963383645.1. Taxonomy (NCBI): domain Eukaryota; kingdom Metazoa; phylum Chordata; class Mammalia; order Rodentia; family Gliridae; genus Muscardinus; species Muscardinus avellanarius. The sequence continues at coordinate 48,764,713 of NC_137800.1, read as the reverse complement.
CCCTGTTTCAAAAATATAAAATAGGTCTGGGAGTGTAGCCCGGAGGAAGGAGGGCTTCCAGGAACCCCAGTACCACCAAAAAAAAAAAAAAAAAAAATTGTGTGTGTGTGTGTGTGTGAGAGAGAGAGAGAGAGAGAGAGAGAGAGAGAGAGAGAGAGAGAGAGAGGGAGGAGAGAGGAGAGAGAGATATCTCTTAGGTAAGAAGTAAAAATCAAGTGGTCTAAATATTTTCTCCTATAAGAGCTATAATGTATATCCTATGGTAACAGGATAAAATGTACCAGATTGCTAGACTGTCAGTCAAGCCAAGCATGACATAGATATAAGTTCACACAAAACATATTCCCTATGGTCCTAAATTCAGGAGGTTCCTCATTGGTATAAAACAATGAATATCTCGGGAATAATTAAGTTACTTGAAACTTTAGAATTTTCTTCAGTATATGTTCCAGATGTGCTTCATTGGCAGCAAAACTGATCAAAAGATTAAGACGTAGCTGAGTGGTGGTACATGTCTGTAATCCTACTACTTGAAAGACAGGGACGGAAGGATCACAGGTTTAAGACCAGACTCAGCAATGGAGCACACTGTTTCAAACTAACAAAAAGGCTGGGAATGTAACTCAGAGGTTGCCTGTAGGTTCAGTCTCCAGTATGTACATACACTCATTTACTCACTCACTCACTCAATCACTCACTCACTCAATCACTCTCTCTCTCCTTAAGATGCACTTTGGCTTCGAAATCTTGATTTGTGCTTATGAGTAGAGGCAAGTCAAGACAAAAATCACATGTCACAACACAAGAAAACATTTTTTTTTCAGTTTGAGATATACTTTATTAATTAAAGAAATATTATGGCATTGATAATGTTCAAATTTTTGATACCTGAATATATAGAAATATTCTATGCTATTACTGAAAAATTCTCATTTTCCTAGAATAAACTATACGTGTTCATTGTATGTTATTCTTTCATGCTAAATTGTAATTTTAGATTCTCTATGCCTACATGGGGATTAGAATCCAAGGGTATTCTACCAGTGAGCTTACATCCCCAGCTTTTTTTTACTTTTTTTTTTTTTTTTTTTTGGTGGTACTGGGGTTCCTGGAAGCCCTTCTACCTCCGGGCTACACTCCCAGACCTATTTTTGCATTTTTATTTGGAAACAGGGTCTCCTAAGCCAGCGTGTGGGGCTAGCTTCGAACCTGCGCGATCCTCCTGTTTCTACCTCCCAAGCGCGGGGATTACAAGCGTGCGCCACCACGCCCGGCTTTTTTTTACTTTTTTAAAAAATAAATTTGTATTGCTGCATTGTAGTCATACTTCTTAATAGTATTAAAAAAACTTGAGCCGGGCATGGTGGCGCACGCTTGTAATCCCTGCGCTTTTGGGAGGCGGAGACAGGAGGATTGCGCAGGTTCGAAGCCAGCCGTGCTGGTTTAAGAGACCCTGTTTCCAAGCCGGGCATGGTGGCGCACGCTTGTAATCCCAGCACTTGGGAGGCTGAGACAGGAGGATCTCATGGGTTCGAAGCCAGCCTCAGCTACTTAGTGAGGCTTTCAGCAACTTAGTGAGACCCTGTTTCCAAATAAAATATAAAAAAGGTCTGGGAGTATAGACCGGAGGTAGAAAGCCTCTGGGTTCCACCCCCAGTACCACCACCAAAAAAAAAAAAAAAAAAAGAGAGAGAGAGAGAGAGAGAGAGACCCTGTTTCCAAATAAAAAGTATAAACAATAGGTATCTGGGAGTGTAGCCCGGAGGTAGAAGGGTTTCCAGAAACCCCAGTACCACCAAAAAACAACATCAACTTGAGATACACCTGTACACATCACCCAATGAACCCTTACCCAATCCCTAACCCCTACCCTCCCCCTCCCTCCTTCCCATGCTTGGTTTCCTGATTAACTTTGATGTGTTTGTTAAAGTATATCATTTGCTTTAAAGAATTTTCCTCTTCCCCCCTCCCATGCCCTCAGAGAGGTCACTTTAATTGCTCCTCTATAGTATCTCTTCTTCATCTAGAGTTCCTCCTGTTACCCATTTCTCCCTAGTTTTTGCACATTAGGGAAAGCATCTGATTTCTTATTTTTTGTGACATTTCACTGCAAATGCCATAATTTTGTTCTCTTTATGGCTGGGCAAATTCCATTGTGTACACATCCCAGAGTTTTGCAATCCACTAATCTGTTGAAGGACATCTTAGCTGATTCCACAGTTTGGCAATGGTGAATTGTGCATCTATGAACATGGTTGCTCGTGCATTAGTTTGGTATTCTGGTTTTCATTCTTTTTGGTAGATACCCAGGTGGTACTCCTGGGTCATATTGTAAGTTTCCTTCTTCTGAGGATCTTCCATACTGTTTTCCACAGTGATTGCATTATTATTATTTTTTTTTTTTGGTATTCAATTCAAACTTTTTTTTTTACTTTATCTTATTTTATTTTTTATACATTGACTTTTTTTACTAGAAAACATTTTAGAATTAGTTCAAATCTTCCAAATACACGTTATCTTTAAAGTCTAGTTTTTGGGGAGCTATCTCATTGGCTAGGCAAGATAGAGTGAAGAGGGACATGGAACTTTTCTGTTCCACCCCGTTCTCTATCTTGTTCTTTACAAATGGAAAAAGGGTAGATGTGAAACAAATGAAATAGTTACATGTGAAAAACACATGGATAGTTATGTGTGCATCCTCCACTGTATTCGCTTTAAATCACAATAATTTTAACTGTTTTCGTTTGTTTTTTTGGGGTGTTACTGGGTATTGAACTCAGGGGCATTCTACCTCCTAGCCATAAACCCAGCCCTATTTTTTATTCTTTACTTTGAAATAGGGTCTAAATTGCAAAGTAACTTACAAAGTAGCTGAGGGTGGCTTTAAACTTGTAATCTTCCTGTCTCAGCCTCCTAAGTACTGGGATTACAATACAAACATGCACCATCATGCCCGGCTAGCTATTCTTTTAAATAAAACAAGCCTGAAGTCATAAAGTATGGAAAGAATTAAGTTTTGCACATTATGTTGTGCTTACTAGATGCCAGGCATTGCCGAAATGTCTTATGATTACCAGAAGTATCAATACTGGACATTATTAAGGAAACTTCTAAAAAAAAAAAAACCCCATAGGTTTCAAAATCGGGCGTGGTGGGTGGTGGCGCATGCTTGTAATCCCAGCATTCCGGAGGCTGAGACTGGAGGATTACGGTTTGCAGACAGCCTCAGCTACTTAGTGAGGCCCTCTACAGCTTAGTGTCATCTTGTTTCAAAATAAAGAATAAAAAAAAGGCTATGGGTATAGCTAGCAGGTAGACTGTCTCTATGTTCCATCCTCTATACAGCAAAAAAAAAAAAAAAAAAAAAAAAAAAAGACTTGTTTTTGCGCCCGCGTGGTTGAGCACGCTTGTACTCCCAGTACTTGAGAGGCTGAAAAAGGAGGATCAAAGGTTCAAGGACAGCCTCACCAAGTTGCGAAACTCTCGCAACCTAGGGAGACTGCTTCAAATTTTTAAAAAAATGTATTATATGTTATAATTATAAATATATAAAATTATATTATATATTATTTATATAATTGTATGGTTATATAAATATAATTATATATAAATATATTATATAAATGTAATTATATGTATATAAAAATATATTATATAATATATAAAATATATAATATAAATTATAATTATATATAATTATAAAATGTATTGTAATATATACATACATACATACATACATACATACATACATACATATATATGGCTGAGGGTATTGATTGGAGGTAGAATACCTTCGATCTCCAATGCCATAAAAAACAAATCGAGCAAACAAATTTATTTTGGACATTGATGAGCCATCACCAGGGGCGAAGACATGCATACTTACAGTGTTACTTCTACGGCCATAAAGGGTCACTTAAGGGGAGTCAATGTTAGTATCAAGGCTTTAAAAGTAGAAATGAGAAAATGACCAGGGCCATCAAGCCAGAAGGGAGAGCTAATCACCAAAGTCTTCCTGCAGCCTTCCCATGGAAGCCCCAGTTCCATCAACTAGCGTCACCAAAACGCCACCCTCTATCCTGTCCCCAAATCCGTTGAAGAAAGTGTAACAGCCCTGAGCGAAGCGTTCTAGCCTTCCACTTCCGAGAGCCGGCCGGGCTGGCGGGCCCGACCCTGGAGCGCAATGGCGGCTCCCACGGGAGCGCGACCGGAAGCGCGGCTGCGCGCCGGACCCGACTTCCGCCCCCGTAGGCCCGCGCAGAGCAGGACGGGAGCCGGGGCGAGGCGAGGCCGGGCAGCCGAGGCCCACCGCGAGCAAAACAGGAAGCGCTCCAGGAAGGCGGCGGGTGGGAGCGGGGGCCGCGAAGGCTCACTCGAACCAGATAAGGCGCCTGGAACCCGCTTCCTGGAGCTGCCGCGGCGAGGGGAGCTGGGTGGAGGGAGGGAGGGAGGAATGGAAGGGCGCTGCGAAACGAAGGGCAGAGGTGAAAGACTGAAATCCAGAGAGGCGGCGGCGAAGGAAGGGAGTGTAAAGAATCTGAGATGTTGCATTTCATATTTTGGTTGAATATTGCCTGCATCACTAGTGGGTACGTTTGACATACGAAAAGTCCAAAGAGCATTGTTTAAAACTGTTACTCAGCCAGAAAGCGCTCTTAGAAGTTTCCCATGTTCTACCTAAGCTTATTGGATTCTCTAAAATATGTTGTCTAGAGGAAGCAGATTATAAAGTTATTTCTTTTTTTCTTTTTTCTTTTTTTCTTTTTTTTTTTTCTTTTGCGGGTACGGGGATGGAACCCAGGAGTATTCGACCTCCGAGCTACACCCCTGCCCTATTTTTTATTCTTTATTTTGAAACCAGGTCTCACTGAGTTGCAGAGGGCCTCACTAAGTAGCTGAGGCTGTCCGCGAACCACGATCCTCTGGTCTCAGCCTCCCAAATGCTGGGATTACAAGCGTGCGCCACCACGCCCGGCTAAATTATTTCTAGTATGAACTTGACTGCAGGAACAAGAAACACTACTGATGGCACAGATAAATTTACAAAACACTAGATTTTCTTCTTAAAATTTTTAAGAGGGCTAATTTTTCAGATTTAACAGGAAGGAAATGTAACAGAAAGCAAGGAAATCGAGCAGTATATGAAGGGAATCAGTGAAGATAGTTGAGATCCACCATGGACGTATCCATCTTCCTTGACTCGACAGTCTGGAGCATCTCCATTAATGGGCAAGAAACATCCCAGTACATTAACTCCTCTAAGGAGTAACGCGGAGAATTCTCTGCAATCTTTTTTTACTGAGCTTTACTTTTTCTTCAAATAGTTCTGACAAGTTTGGGATCTTCGATTTTAGCTACCGCAATAATGCACCAGTGCTTTTTCTACATAGGTTAAAAATCCCCATACAGATTGCTGAAAATCAAGAATAAATTCTCAATATTCTGTACCAGAACTATTGTAATTAAAAGCCCCCAAATAATAGCTAGGCGAGGTGACGCATGCTTGTAATCCCAGCATTCAGGAGGCTGAGACTGGAGGATCACGGTTCGCAGACAGCCTCAGCTAATACTTAGGCCCTGTTTCAAACTAAAGAATAAAAAATAGAGCAAAGGGTATAGCTCGGAGGTAGAATGCCCCTGGGTTCCATCCCCAGACCCGAAAAAAAAAAAAGGCCCCCAAATAGTAAGCCCTCAAATAGTGTTAAAAGCAAGTGAAAGATCTGGTGCATAGTGCATCCTGTAATCCCCGTACTTGGGAGAGTGAGACAGGAGGATCCAGATTCGGTGCAAGTGTGGGGTAACTTTGCCAGAAATTGTTTCAAAATTTAAAAAAAAAATAGCGTTGGGGGTGGAGCTCAGTGGTAAAGTGCATGTGAACACATACACAACTTTAAACTCCAACTTTGTAGGCCACACACAAATCTCATATTTGTATATCCCCAGCTACTCAATTTATTTGATCATTATAATTAGTGTTAAAAACTGACAATTATGGCTACAAAAACACTAAAAACAGAAGAAAAACAACCACCAGTGCATGCAAAGATATGAAAATACTAGGATCCTTATGCACTATTAGTGAGAATACAAAATGGTGTAACTTACAAAAACAGCATCATGGTTCCTCAAAAAGAAAATTTTTTTTCCATATGATCGAACAATCAATCCTACTTCTGGATATCTCTAAAATTACAGAAGCAGGATCTCAAATATTGACACAACAATGCTCATAGCAGCATTATTCACAATAGCCAGCTAAAAGCAATCCAATGTCCGTCAACAGTTGAACAGTATAAATGCAAGGGAAAAAATGCTGGCACATACTACAACATGAACGAACCTCAGGATGAACACAGAGGACATTAAGCTAATGGAAATCAGTAACAAAAAGAGAAATGCTATATGATTCCACTTATATGAGGTACCTAAAGTCAGATTCAAAGCCGGTGTGGTGGCATGCACCTGTAACCACTATGCTTGGGAGGTTGAGACAGGAGGATCACAGGTTCAAAGTCAGCCTCAGCAATTTAGCAAGTCCAAATAAAAAATAAAATCGGTCTGGAAGTGCAGCTCAGAGGTAAAATGTCCCTAGGTTTAATCCTCAGTACCACAAATAAATAAGGTCAGATTCATGGAAACAAGTAGAATGCTGGGATGGAAAAGAGAAATTTGTTGTCAAACAGGTGTCAAGTACCTGTTTTATAAGATGTTAAAAGTCTGGGGGTGTGCTGCACAGCAGTAGGACTAGCTTGAACACTATGGAGTAGATACTTAAAAAGCTTATGTTACATGTTCTGACCACAGTTTTAAATTATAAAAGCAGTGTGCATATATGTCACTGTCAACATAAATTACACTATGTGAGACTATAATGCACCAACAAAAGCACATTAAAAATTACATAAAATATAAAGCAAACTAGCAATTAGTGAGAAAAGTGAATGAGTCACTGAGTCTAAAGGAGAATTTTTTTGTGTGTGTGGTACTGGTGATTGAACCCAGGAACATTTCTTAATGTGGAAACAGTCTCAGTAGGTTGATGAGAGTCTCACTAGTTGTGAGGCCATCCTCAAACCTGCAATCCTCCTGTCTCAGCCTTTCAAAAGCTGGGATTACAGGCACGTACCACCACATCCAGCTTTTTCCTCTAAACTTTTAGAAAAATGAACATTCAGAATATCAAAAGATTTCCTTAAGCTGGGCAGGATGGCTCACACTTGTAATCCCAGTGCTTGGGAGGCTGAGACAGGAGGATGTGCAGGTTCGAAGCCAGTCGCTCTGGCTTAAGAGACCGTGTTTCCAAATAAAAACTATAAAATAGGTCTGGGAGTGTAGCCCGGAGGTAGAAGGACTTCTGGGAACCCCAGTAACACCAAAAAGAAAAAAAAAATTTCCTTAAACCAGGCATAGTGGCGCAGGCTTGTAATCCCAGGTTCGAAGCCAGCCTCAGCTACTTAGTGAGGCTCTCAGCAACTTAGTGAGACCCTGTTTCCAAATAAAACATAAAATAGGTCTGGGAGTATCGGCCAGAGGTAGAAAAAAGATTTTCTTATAACATTCCTTTTTTTTATATGTTCACTGCAAACTCAGCCTATTCAAGATTCACTTTGGGTGCTACAAGATTCCTTGTAAAGCATGCAGTGTCTCTATATTGTTACACTACTCTCAAGGACTGTCAAAGGAAGAGACTTTGCCCGGCCTGGTGGTGCACGCTTGTAATCCCAGCATTCGGGAGGCTGAGACCAGAGGATCACAGACAGCCTCAGTTACTTAGTGAGGCCCTCTGCAACTCAGTGAGACCCTGTTTCAAAATAAAGAATAAAGAAAATAGGGCAGGGGGTGTAGCTCGGAGGTCAAATGCCCCTGGGTTCCATCCCAGACCCACCAAAAAAAAAAAAAAAAAGAAAAGAAAAGAAAAGAAAAGAGACTTTACTTTGTGGGCCAACAAAACTATACTTTTTGAAAACTGCCCATTCATGACTCTTCCATCTCAACTATTAGATCTGCCAAGAAACATGGAGGCTGAGACTGGAGCATGGCGGTTTGCACACAGCCTCAGCTACTTAGTGAGGTCCTTTGCAACTCAGTGAGACTCTGTTTCAAAATAAAGAATAAAAAGTAGGGCTGGAGGTGTAGCTCGGAGGTAGAATGCACTTGGGTTCAATACCTAGCAAAACCAAAAAAATAAAAATAAAAAAAGAGCTGAAGACAGTACCTCACAAAGAACTAATTCTAGTTACAGACATCATCTTTATATATTCCTCTAAGTACAAGTGCTTGGTTAAGTTTTCGCTTGAACAAGTGTTTCCTCAACCAAGTCACAAGTGTCTGGTAAATGACATTTTCAGCTGCTATTGTTTTATTACCCTTTTCATTACTAACCACCATCAACTTCCTGGTTCCACTTTACTGTGGTTTTCCTTCACTGAGTAGGAAGACCAGAAGGGAAAAATCCACTAGTTATACTCTGTATCTGATAAAGCCTGTAATGATCATTCTAAAACTTGGAATGAAAACAAAGAACAAAATAAGCCTTTGGCTCAGTACCTTTATTGGTTATATTATTTCTAGAACCACATTGATTCACTGCTATTTTACCCCCAAACCACCACACTATCAGTGAGAGAAGAAGATAGGAATAAGTAACACATAATAAAGAGCAACAATTTTACTTTAAGACAAACTTACATAATAAATCAGTTCCTAAGTAAAACATAGTTATTAAGAAGAAAAAGACATTCCAAGTTTAATATAAAACTCATCTGAAATGAAGTTGCCTTTCCAAATATCAGGCTCCGATAATATCCATTTTAATGTTCTGACCTATAATTCTGACAACTCTAGGTCAAATTGCTACACATACCATGACAAAGGACTATAAACATTTAAAGGTTTATTACTTATTCAGTTATACTCAGGAAATAATTATTTAAGTGTTCCTGAGCAAGGACCTCTGTTCGTACAAAATTCACTCCTAAGAATTTAACATGAGTCCTTCCTCAAATCAAAGCACAAGCAAATTCTAAGGCATGGGAGAATGAAGGGCATTAGGGCGCTGTGGCATGCCACATACCCAGCCTTGGTGAGGCAGGAGCAGAGGGATGTGTTGGAGGCACTAATGCGATCCTTAATGACATTAGTGTTGAGGAATGGTGACTATGCCACCCTCCAGAGTAGAAGGGCTGTGTTCAGAGCACAAAACCTCATCTGAAGGTGGGAAGGGACAAGCTGGAAGCTGAGAGAACGATCAGGTCAGTAACGGAACTGGAAACTATTACATGTGAAAGTGGTTGAAGAAAGTAAAGCTGGTTAGCCCAAAGGGAGACAAAAAGCAAAAGTCAGGAGAAATTTGACAGCACTTTCAAGTATGTTTAGAGCCACCCTGTAAAAGAAATCAATTAATTATGTAGTCATCCAACAAGACAGAGTACCAAGTATGGAAGTCGTAGAAAGTTCCTAAGAATATGTAGCCATTGGAACTAGACACAGGAAAATAGACCAGTTTCGACACTAGAAGGCTACTGGTACTAGGAAAACTTTCTTTGAGAGAAGCAAAAGTAGTTTGTTCTAAGAAAGGGAAATTACATTCAAAAGAAAAGGAGGTTGAAGCCGGGTGTGGTGGCCCACACTTTGTAATCCCAGCATTTGGGAGTCTGAGACAGGAGGATCTGGGTTTGCGGCCAGCCTCAGGTACTTAGTGAAGCCCTTTGCAACTCAGTAAGACCCTGTTTCAAAATAAAGAATAAAAAAATACGTATATAGGGCTAGGGGTGTAGCTTAGAGGTAGAATGCCCCTGGGTTCAATCCCCAGCACAGGAGGAGGAGGAAGAGGAGGCGAACAAACAACAACATCCAAGTTCTATTGCTGAATTTAAGAGCACTCACGGAATTTCAGTTTGATGGTTTCTTAGTGTAGCTTTCTCATATTACAGCTTAGATAGGTAAAGTAGACTTTATTGACCCAGGACTGTAAACTGTGTTTGGGGTGTGTGTGTGTGTGTGTGTGTGTGTGTGTGTCAGTGTCGCGGGGGATTGAACCCAGGAGCATTCTACCTCCAAACTACAATTTGAAAAAAGGTCTTGCTAGGTTAATGAGAGACTCAATACTTGCTGAGGCTTTCCTCGAACCTGCAAGCCACCTGTCTCAGACTCCCAAGTAATGGAATTAGAAGTGTGTACCACCGTGCCTGGCTAGGCTTTTTTTTTTTTTAACTTTGTCTATTTGTTTGTTTGTTTGTTTGTTTGTTTTGGTGCTGGGGGTGGAACCTAGGGGCTTTCTACCTCCAGGCTATGCCCCCAGACCTATTTTATACTTTATTTGGAAATAGGGTCTCACTAAGTTGCTGAGAGCCTCATTAAGTAGCTGAGCCTGGCTTCGAACCTATGCGATTCTCCTGTCTCAGCCTCCCAAGTGCAGGGATTACAAGCGTGCGCCACCCTGCCTGGCTTAAACTTTGGCGTTTTAAAGACAGAGTGCAGGCTCAAAAACCTCATAGAAGAAATTGCCTTGGTTTAGGACCATGTGAAATTAGTGACTCCTTGACGTGGATGTATATGGGTGTATGTATGAATGTACATATTGCGTACATACTAGGACTGAACCCAGTGGCTTATCTAAGATAAAATCCCAGCTTTTTTTGTGTGTGTGTGGTACTGGGGTGGGGGGTGGGGTGAAACCCAGGGGCTTTTCTACCTCCAGGCTATATTCCCAGATCCATTTTATATTTGTTTGGAAACAGGGTCTCACTAAGTTGCTGGGAACCTCATTAAGTAGCTGAGGCTGGCTTCAAACCTGTGAGATCCTCCTGTCTCTGCCTCAGCGCTGGGATTACAAGCGTGCTCCACTATGCCCAGCCTATTTTGTATTTTGAACCATGGTCTGGCTAATTTACCAAGGGTCTCACTAAGTTGTTGAGACTAGCCTCAGACTTGCAATCTTCCTGTTTTAGCCTCTCAAGTACTGAGATTAAAGACCTATGCTACCACAACCGGTACCATTTTATTTTGTAATAAATCATTTGGAAGTTATCACTTAGATAATACATGTCTACAATAACGAGAGAATTGTGGATCAGGACATGGGAATTATTTTATTTTTTTAATTTTATTTATTTATTTGTTTGTTTATTTATTTATTTATGGTGGTACTGGGGATGGGCCCCAGGGGCATTATTCTATGCCTGAGCTGCACCCCCAGCCCTATTTTTTTATTCTTTATTTTAAAACTGGGTCCCACTGAGTTGCAAAGGGCTCCACTAAGTAGCTGAGGCTGTCCTTCAACTATGATCCTCTGGTCTCAGCCACCCAAATGCTGGGATTAAGGACATGGGAGGATTGCAGTTCTAGGACAGCCTTAGCTACTACTTAGTGAGGCCCTCCGCAACTCTGTGAGACCCTGTTTCAAAATAAATAAAAAATAGGGCAACAGGTGTAGCTCGGAGGTAGAATACCCCTGAGTTCCATCCCCATTACAGAAAGAAAGAAAGAAAGAAAGAAAGAAAGAAAGAATTATAAAATTATATTCCTAAATTATCACCCTTAAAATTCACAGGACAAGCCGGGTGTGGTAGCGCACGCTTGTAATCCCAGCTTTCGGAAGGCTGAGACTGGAGGATCGCAGTTCGAGGACAGCCTCAGCTACTTAGTATGGCCATCCGCAACTCAGTGAAACCCTGTTTCAAAATAAAGAATAAAAAATGGGGCAGGGGGTGTGGCTCAGAGGTAGAATGCCCCTGGGTTCCATCCCCAGACCCGCCCAAAAAAAAAAACAACAAACAAACCTCACAGGACAATTTTAATTTTCAGATGGGACCCGATGCATTATTCCATATTATGAACAATGATCTAGGAAGAGAAAACACGCCCACAAGAAAAGGGTATTTTAAAATCCAAACATTGAGAGCTCTCGATTTCACCTCCCTAGTGGGTGTTTATTTTGCTTCACAATTAAGTGGCCATTGGAAGAGTCCATTTTTTCAACATTCTGGAAAGTCATCTTAAATTAAGCCCTGGAAAGAAATGGAATCTCTTTTAGTAATGACTCTTGTTTTCTTTGAAAGTTCATGTTTGGGTCAGCCAAGTTTTAAACGGTGAAATTATATTGCTATGTTGTTCATCAAGTTTGGAGGTAGGGTGGGGGTGAGGCCGCTGGCTATTTGGATCGCTGCAGGACAGCTTATCTGGTTTCTATACTAAAAGGGTCTATTCTTAGGCATAAGACAGCATCATTCTGGAGGAGCAGAAGCAAATTTTTATGGAATTTTTATGGATTTTTATGGAATGTTCCACAATGGAAGATTCAAGAAAAGTAAAGTTCTCCAAATAAAAGTTGTTTTCAGAGCTTCTGTGATTTTTCTTGGATCAATGGAATGCCTAAGCTAAAAGGTTTGCCTTTTGTTGTTGTTATCTTACATTGTAATTTAGGCAGAAAATAATTGTAATCCTTTTTTTTTTTCTATTTACCCCGTCTTTTTCCCCTTCCCTTCCCCCTCTTCTTTCTCTTCCTCCTCCTCCTTCCCTTCTTTGTAGTTTGGATTGCACATTGGGGCGGTCTACCTCTGAGCTACACTCCCAGCCCTTTCTATTTTTTGTTTTTGAAACTGGGTCTCCCTCGGTTACTGAGAGTCTCACTAAGTTGCTGGCTTTGTCCTTGAACTTGTGATTCTCCTGTCTCTGGCTCCTAAGTACTGGGATTACAAGCATGTGCCATGACACACTGCTTACAACCATCTTCACTTAATGTCACAACCTTCATGGGGGTAGTCACTGCAACAGGAAGTCAAAACAAGAAAATAACCAAATTAAGAAAGTATTTCTAAAGGATAGTCATTCCACTCCAAGAAGATTTAAGTGGTCATTGACGCAGATATCCTCAGGAGACACAGAAAGAAGTCATGATCACCTCTCGGGCAGTACCAGATCACCACTCACCAGAGCCACTGAGGGCTTTTTTTTAAATTTTTTTATTTTATTTTATTTTTTTTTCCAGTACTGGGGATGGAACTCATCAGGGGCATTCTACCTCCAAGCAACACCCCAGCCCTACTGTTTATTATTTTGAAACAGGGTCTCACTGAATTCCAAAGGGTCTCCAACAAGTAGCAGCTGAGGCTGTCCATAATCCGTGATCCTCCTATCTCAGCCTCCCAAATGCTAGGATTACAAGTGTGCTCCACCATGCCAGGCTTTTTGTTGTGTTTTTGCTTAAGAGTAAATGAGGCACAGGGTAGCTTGCCTGTAGTTTTCCATCATAACCAAAGGCTCAGACATGGCTGGAGGTACAGCTTAGTGGTAAAGTGCCGAGATGGCACGAGGCCTGTGGTTAAATGGCAAGTGTACATCGTTCGTGAAACCTGGAGATAACCACTGCTGAGCTGCTGCCTTGAAAACCTATGCTGGCACGGAGAAGCAAAGTGAAAGGAGAGGGCCACGAGAGGCTGAGGAAAGGCACCTTGCTGGCTGACTATAACTGGTTAAACTTTGATTACAAAATAAGATGATAGGCTGGTTTAATATTTTACTACAAAAACACTGGGATGTATATATCAATCACAGCCTGGGGTGGCTGAGGCTTCCAACACTCTCATCTTTATTGCTGTGCTTTCTTTAAAAAATTTTTATTGGTGGATTGTAGTCATACATCTTAATGGGGTACAAGATGGTAGAGACATACATGCACACATCACCCAATCAGCTCTTATCCAATTCCTGCCCCATTCACTCCCCCTCCCTCCTTCTCATGTTTGGCTTAGTGATTGATATTGATATGTTTGTTAAAGTACATCGTGTGCATTAGAGAATTTCCCTCTTGCGCTTTTTTTTTTTTTAAGGGAAAGCTAAAGACCTTCTCAGGTGGATATTACCACTTTTAAATTAAGACAAGCCAGGTGTGGTGGCACACACTTGTAATCCCAGTAATTGGGAAGCTGAAACAGGAGGATCACAGGTTCAAAGCCAGCCTCAGCAAGTAGTGAGATTCTCATCAAACTAGCAAGACCCTGTTTCAAAATAAAAATAAGCTAGGGGCTATTCAAAAGAGTGTTTTGCAAAACAAAAGATGTTTTGAGGGGAGAATATTGGGGATTGAACGCAGGGGTATTCTACCTCTGGAGCTACATCTGCAGCCCCTTTTTAATTTTTGTTTTGAAAGAATCTCACTAAATTGCTATGGATGGCCTCGAACCTGTGATCTTCCTGTCTCAGCCTCCCAAGTATGGGGACTGCAGGTGTGCACTCTCACCATATCCTGCTAAAACAAGAGATTTTTAACACATTTAATCATGACATGAAAATAGTATATAGAGTATTTCCTATCCCCCCCCAAAAAACATATTCCCATAGTACCTACTTTGAAATAGCTTATTATAGCCCTCATACCAATGACCAGTTAACTTTAATATAAATAAATGAATATATTGTAAAGAATGTTTTTCCATGTCTCTGGGAGTCCTATAAAAAATATAAATTTGACCTGAGCATGGTGGTACATATACTCTCAGCAATGCAATTCTAGTACCTGAAGGGCTGAGACAGGAGGACCTCAGGTTAGAGGACAGCCTCAGCAACATAGTGAGACCCTGTTTTCAAAACAAAAATAAAAAGGAGCCAGGAAAAGGAGTCAGGCATGGTGGCACAAGCTTGTAATCCCAGCATTCTGGAGGCTGAGACAGGAAGGATCGTGGTTCTCAGACAGCCTCAGCTACTACTTAGTGAGGCCCTTTGCAACTCAGTGAGACCCTATTTCAAAATAAAAAACAAAAATAGGGCTGGGAGTGTCACTCAGAGGTAGAATGCCCCTGGATTCCATTCCCAGTACCACAAAAATAAAATAAAATAAAAATAAAAAGGGATGATGGTCTAACTTAAAGGTAGAATGGCCCTGAGTTTAATTCCAATATAAAGAAAATGAACGAAAGGGGGAGGAGAAGAGGGAGGAAGGAAGGAGATAAATTTCTTTATTTGATCTATCTTATAATGCAAACTTGGAAAATGTAGAATCAGCTTAATTTGTAAGTCTAAATAATATTTTTTCCAATTTTGCTGGATTCTAAGTTTCAAATTTTATCAGTAACACCTCTTGTTGTTTTGACTCTCGGGATCGTGAACACTTGCTGAGTATTTCAAGTGCCAGGCACTGTTGTAAATGTTCTACAGACACGATTCAATTCCACCCTCCCGAAACCAGTCTACAGATGAGGGAAAGAGGCACAAAGAGGTGAAATGTATTTTTCCAAAGTCACGCAATGAGAACCTGAACTCAAAGCCGTGGCCCGCCTCTTGACTGGACGGCAACACTCTGGAGCACCTTACACTGAGCTGGCAGAGCAAGACACTCGGTTTACAGGCAGTGCCTGTTGCCAACAGAAAAAATAATTACAACACGATACGTGGGCTGGACAAAGCCCTTTAAACTCATTCTGGAAACAGGGAGGAGATTGCCAGGGTTCAGCAAGCCCCCCCCCCCCCGCCCAGCTGGGAACTGAAAGGGGAGCAGGTGTTTGAGGGTGAAGAAAGGAAGAACTTCACTGGTAGAGAGCAGGATGTGCCAGTGTGCATAAAGGTAGGGGGAGGCGGGACATCACTTCATGGAGGTTCAGGCCAGGGAATATCCTCCTTCCCGTCAGCGCTAATGGCCCTAGGAGAACAGAGTGGACTTCATTTTTTTTTTCTTTTTTCTTTTTTTTTTTTTGGTGGTACTGGGGGTGGAACCCAGAGGCTTTCTACCTCCAGGCTATACTCCCAGACCTTTTTTATATTTTATTTGGAAACAGGGTCTCACTAAGTTGCTGAGAGCCTCACTAAGTAGCTGAGGCTGGCTTCGAACCCGTGCGATCCTCCTGTCTCAGCCTCCCAAGCACGGGGATTACAAGCGTGCGCCACCACCCCCGGCTCATTTATTTATTTCTAATGAGGATTGAACCCAAGGCATTTTACCTCTGGGCTACACCTCCAGCCATTTTAAACAGGGTCTTTTTGTGTGTGTGTGTGGTGGTGGTACTGAAGTTCCTGGAAACCCTTCTACCTCTGGGCTACAGTCCCAGACCTATTTTATATTTTTAGTTGGAAGCAGGGTCTCTTAAGCCAGAGAGGCTGGCTTCGAACCTGAGGGATCCTCCTGTCACCACCTCCCAAGTGCAGGGATTACAAGTGTGCGCCACCACGCCTGGCTAAAACAGGGTCTTTTTTTTTTTTTTTTTTTTTTTTTTGGTGGTACTGGGGTTCCTGGAAGCCCTTCTACCTCCGGGCTACACTCCCAGACCTATTTTTACATTTTTATTTGGAAACAGGGTCTCCTAAGCCAGTGCGCGTGGCTGGCTTCGAACCTGCACGATCCTCCTGTCTCTGCCTCCCAAGCGCGGGGATTACAAGTGTGCGCCACCACGCCCGGCTTAAAACAGGGTCTTTTTAAAACAGACTCTTTGAAACAGGGTCTTAGTGAGTAGCTGAGGCTGGCCTCGCACCTGTGATCCTCCTGTCTCAGCCTCCGAAGTCTGGGGGTGTGCACTGCTCCAGTCAGGATCTACCTCTTGAGGTAATAACATCAGGTGGAGGTTGATGAGATGTTTATTTCACCCTTTAAGACATAGCTTTCCCAAATTCTGGGATAACTCAATCCCTCTGCTCAAGACACTGAAGAGATGCAGGCAGCGGTGGTAGCTTCATACACAACTGGGGAGAGGTTGAGAGCAGTAAGAGCAGTGGAAGCACCCAGGGAAGTGCTGAGTAACTTTATTCTGAAAGGGGACGGTAAGCCATAAGTTTGGCAATCTGTGCCTTAGGTTCATGTCCCCTGAGTCAGGAAGACTAAGATACAAATAATCCTACGAGTGTCATCAAGAATTTTACATTGACAGATGACCTCTTGGTCTAAGATGATTGACTTACAATTTTTGTCGATTTCACTATGGTATGAATGGAATATACTGGCATGTATGCGACACATACATTTCACGTTCAGTGGAAGCTGTACTCCGAATTATGCTCTTTTCCCAGGCACTGTCCTCTCAGACATGCTGGGCAGAGGCAGTTCCCAGTCAGTCCCAGATCACAAGGTGGGAGCCACCAGTGTGCTGGGCTGCAGAGCAATCTCAGCACATTAGATACAGTCAGTGCCTTTCCCACCGTATGTTCAACTCCTGATGGGTTTTCAGGATATGGTCCCATTGTAAGTCAAGGGGCATCTATATAATATACTGGATGAATCTTAGAACCAAGCAATCCAGGTGGAGAACAGCTCACAAATGGAGAGAGGTGGCAATGACTAAACCGCCATGTACTCAGAGGCCCAGGGTTTGTGCCCTTCAGAGGTTGTAGACTGTGTGTGTTCTCTGGGGATGGTGCCCAGAGATTTCAATAGACTCTCAAAGGGACCAGTGACCTCAGGAACGTTAACAAGCACTGCTTTTATACAGGCTGGGAGCCAGACCTCTATGCAATTTAGTAACACCTAGAGAAGCCAGGTGTGATGACACATGCCTGTTATCTCAGGACTTGGGAGGCTGGGACAGGAGAATTACGGGTTCAAGACAAGCCTCCACAATGTAAAAAGACTCAGAACCCTTTTTTTTTTTTTTTTGGCAGTACTGAAGAGCCACACTCCCAGTTATTTATTTATTTATTTATTTATTTATTTATTTATTTATTTATTGTGGTACTGGGTTCCTGGGAGCTCTTCTACCTCCGGGCTACACTCCCAGACCTATTTTTTATATTTTTATTTGGAAATTTTTATATTTTTATTTTTATATTTTATTGGAAAAAGTGCAGCTGGCTTTGAACCTGCGCGATCCTCCTATCTCCGCCTCCCAAGCGCGGGGATTACAAGCTTGCGCCACCACATCTGACCCCAGCCCTATTATTTATTCTTTATTTTGAAACAGAGCCTCACTAAGTTGCAAAGGGCCTCATTAAGTAGCTGAAGCTGTCTGCGAACCACGATCCTCCTGTCTCAGCCTCCCCGATGCTGGGATTACAAGTGTGTGCCACCACGCCCGGCTTAGTGAGACCACTTAAAAAATAAAGGAAAATAAAAAGGGCCGGGGGTGTAGCTCAGAGGTACAAGCAAAAGGAGAAACCCACCCTTGTTGCTCTCGAGCCCTTTTTAAAACCAGGTCAAACACTTTAGCCTCAGCCTGTGTTCATAGACCTTTCAGACCTGAGACAGCAGAGCAGCAGTGCTTGCCTAACTTTAGTCCAGCCCTATTACGAAAGCCTGCCACCTATTCAGGACACAAATGCTCATGATTTACAGATAAGGCACCCACCCTCCCATTGGTAGTGAAATTCCTCTGAAGAAGCCTGCTCTCCTAACCCTGGACACAATAGGAAACGCCTGCAGCTGGATCCACAGGCTAGGTACTTAAATGCTCAACTAATATTTAAAAGAAGGCTTAAAACTAAACCACACTTCTATGAAACTCACCTTAATTTTGTACCACAAGATTAAAAGGATGACTGCTTCCATAATCACCAAGGCATGTGAACACAAAAAGCCTTATTTACAGATCAGTAATTTGGCCCCTGGTGGACCATGGACATGGACCCAGCATCTGTCAACATCCTCACATCTTACATCACCGGCTGGTCACCAATCAGAAGGCCAGACTTCACTCACCTCTGTGTCCTAGATTTCACTCACCTCTGCTTAACTGTGCTGCCATCTTAAAAGCAGGGCACAAGTTAAGGGGCTGGAGGGCTCACACGTGTCAGGCACTTGGCATTCTGGGGAGTGACACCACTGCTGGCTGGGGTAAATCAAGGCTAGAACGTGTGCTGTGCTTGAACGAGGGCCTGGGCTCAATCCCTAGCCTAAAAACAACAGAAAACACACCAGTGCTGGAGTGGGTGGCTACCTGGGTTCAAATACCAGCCCCTGTAACTTGGCAGGCTGAGACAAGAAGGATCGCAGGTTCGCAGCCAGCCCCAGAAACTTAGTGAGGCCCTCTGCAACTTACTCAGGTCCTGTTTCAAAATGAGAAATAAAATAGGGCTGGGGATGTAGCTCAGAAGTAGAATAGCCCTGGGTCCATCCCCAGCACCACCAAAAAAACAAAAAAAAGCCATTCTTGATCTCATGGGCCACTTCCTCACCCAAGAACTGGGACTCACAGCTGCACCTCCCTCACAGGACTGCCATGAGAACTCTTCCAAGTTAATGTTTGTTAAAATGTTTAGAACAGTATCTGAACACAGGAAGTGTTTGACAAATACACTACCAAAATTCCTTGGATAAGGAAAGTAGCCATTACAGCAACACTGTTAAAGTAAGAAAAAGTCTGTTCAGGAACAGACTGTATATGTTTAATGTTCAATTGTGAAAGAGAACACCAAGAATTATCACAGCAGTACAAACAGTTGAACCTGGAATGGAAGGAAAACACTTAAAAATCTACAGCCGGGCATGGTGGCACAAGCTCGTAATCCCAGCATTTGGGAGGCTGAGACCAGAGGATCGAGGTTCGCAGACAGCCTCAGCTACTTACTGAGGCCCTCTGCAATTGAGACCTTGTTTCAAAATAAAGAGTAAAAAATAGGGCTGTGGGTGTAGCTCAGAGGTCGAATGCCCCTGGGTTCCATCCCCAGACACACACACACACACACACACACACACACACACACACACACACACAAAATCTAGAATCAAATTAAGTTAAAGAACCATTTATTGAGCTCTGACCACATTAATCATTTTGCTAAAGTAAAATCATTCTACATATAAAATATATTTGTGGTACTGGAGATAGAACCTAGGGGTATTCTACCTCTAAGCTACTGCCCCAGCCCTATTTTTTACTCTTTATTTTTTAAACAGGGTCAAACTGAGTTGCAAAGGACCTCACTAAATAGCTGAGCCTGGCCGCCAACCTTGATCCTCTTGTCTCAGAGTCCTGAATGCTGGGATCCACGCCCGGCTTTAAAATAAATATTTAAATCACAGATGCAGAGAATAGTATGCTATACACAGTGTAATATACACAGTGTAATATATTGAAGATTCTAGCCTCACCTTTTGAAGGACGATAGAAATTTTTGCAAAGTAATAATACAGTTAAGCATGGTAGCTCAGGCTTGTAATCCCAGTAGTTGAGAAGCTAAAACAGAAAGCTTTCAGGTTTGAAGCCAGCCTGCAATTTAGCGAGGCCTTCAGCAACTTTCTTTTTTTTTTTTTTTATGTGTGGTAGTGGTGGTATTGGGGATTAAACCCAGGAGTATTCTACCTCAGAGCTACACTCCCAACTTATTTTTACTTTTTATTTGGAAACAGAATCTTACTGTGTTGCTGAAAGCCTCATTAGATTGTTAGGGCTGGCTTTAAATCTGCAAGCCTCCTGTTTTAGCTTCCCAAGTACTAGGATTACAAGTGTGTGCCATAGCAGCCAGCTATGAGTTGATATTTAATAACGGGCTAATGCTAAACTGTGTGCTGTGCTTGAGTGAGGAAAATGGTATTTTCAGTAGAAAAACAAAATGTGTCAAAAAAAAAAGTGCCAAAAGTCTGAACCAGAACAGCCAGTCTTCAAACAACATAGAGAACAATGATGTGATTGTTATTGAATATTAATTGCTTTCACTGTGCCTCAGAAGTCACCACAGGGCAGTGGGTCCAGCTCAATGGTAGAATGCCTGCCTAGCAAGCTCACAGCCCCAAGCTCCATTCCAGCACCAAGAACAAACCAAGCTATGAAGTAGAGTTTCTTTCTAGATCAAGTTCTGTGTCAAAGTGCCCTGTGTCTTCCACACCAGAGCCTTTAACCCTCACGGTTCCATGAAGGAAGTATAATATTGTCACCATGCTCTTCCTACAGACAAGAAACTGATGTTTTTGAGAAATCAAAGGTCGTGCAGACAACATGCGGAGCAGGCTAGAAACCTAATTATGAATACAAGATAACCAGGCATGTTAGGTAACTTAAAATGAAGTTTCCAACTGGGCGTGGTGGTGCATGCTTGTAATCCCAGCATTTGGGAGGCTGAGACTGGAGGATCGCGGTTTATGGCCAGCCTCAGCTACTTAGTGAGGCCCTCTGCAACTTAGTGAAACCCTGTTTCAAAATAAAGAATAAAAAATAGGATAGGGCATAATACAGCTCAGAAGTCAAATGCCTCTGGGTTCCATTCCCAAACCCACCAAAAAAAAAAGAGGTTTCCAAGGTCACAAAACTGGGTTTCCAAACTGTTTCTCCATATCCGGTCCTCATCTTATGTCTCAATGATATCCTCTTCTAAATATTTATAATGATAGTAGCTTTCCACCTGTTGAGTACATGATTTAAATTCTGAGGCACCTCTATAATTAATGCTACAATCCATATTCAATCCATGCTACAGATTCTGTTGTTCCCAAAAGCTTGTACAGGAAAAAACTAAACTTATTGAGCGTGGTGGCTCACACCTGTAATCCCAGTACTTGAGAGGCTGGGACGGAAGGATTTCAGACTCAAGGCCTGCCTCACCAATTTATGGGACCCTGTTTCAAAAATAAAACATAGAAGCCAGGCACGGTGGCACACACTTGTAATCTCAGCATTTGAGAGGCTGAGACAGGAGGATGGTGGTTCAGCCTCAGTTATTACTTAGTGAGACCCTTTGCAACTCAGTGAGACCCTTTTCCAAATAAAGAATAAATAGGACTGGGGATATAGCCCAGAGGTAGAATGCCCCTGGGTCCAATTCCCAGTACAAGAAAGGGGGGGGGGGGGCGAGAGCGCGCGCAAACAAGCTGAGCATGGTAATGCATGCCTGTAATCCAAGTACTTCTGAGGCTGACACAGGAGGATCGCAGGTTTGAGGACAGTCTCAACAAGTAGTTAATACTCACTGACCTAGCAAGACCCTGTTTCAAAATAAAAATAAAAACAGGACTAGGGGTATAGCTCAGAGGTAGAATGAGTTCAATCCCCAGCATCTCTCTCCTTCTGTCTTCTCTTCCCACCCCCCCACCCCCCGCAACCTCTTTCTTTTTCACACACACAAAGCTAAAGGTGTTATCTCAGAGGTAGAGTGTTCCTGAGTTCAATACCCAGTACCACAAATAAAAAAATAAAAAAAGTAGACTCAGAGAAATCAAGGACAATAGTCCCAGCCAGGTATTACAGGCACATGCCTGTAATCTCAGTATTTGAGAGGCTGAGATAAGAGGATTGCAGGCTTGAGGCCAGCCTCAGCATTTAGTGATTGAAAACAAAATTTTAAAAAAGGCTGGAGGATGCCGGGCGTGGTGGTGCACACTTGTGATCCCCGCGCTTGGGAGGCAGAGACAGGAGGATCGCGCAGGTTCGAAGCCAGCCACGCGCGCTGGCTTGGGAGACCCTATTTCCAAATAAAAAGTATACAAATAGGTCTGGGAGTGTAGCCCAAAGGTAGAAGGGTTTCCAGGAACCCCAGTACCACCAAAAAAAAAAGGGGGGGGGGCTGGAGGCATAACAACTCAGAATGTTCAATCCTTAATACCAAACCAAACAACACAAAATAAAGGACAGCAGTGCTGCCTTTTTCATGGTCTCTGTACAATTTCAGTTACCCATAGTAAACAGTGGTCTGAAAATATTAAGTGGAAATTTTTGGAAATAACATGTCATAAGCTAAAATGGCATGATGAGGTCTTACTCGAGATGTGAATCGTCCCTTTGTCCAGCATTTCCTTGCTGTATACACTCCCTGTCTGTCTGTCACCCAGAAGACATCTCCAGAATGGAGGTCACCGTGTTTAAATATCCCTTATTTTACTTATTGGCCACAAAATGCAGGAGTGGGGATGCTGACAAGTCAGATAGGTCAAAGAGAAGCCACAAAATACCTCCTTTACCTGAGAAGGCGAAAGCAAAATAAAAAATCAAGGTATTTTCACCAACATTTATTACACTATATTGTTATGATTGTTCTATTATTAGTTATTAATCTCACTGTGCTTAATTTATAAATTAAGCTGGCATGTATATATAAGAATCAGTATATGCAAGTACTGCAGTTTGCATGTGTCCCAGGAGTTCATGTTTGGGATCTTGGTCCTCAGTGTGGTTGGTCACTAGCAGCAGGTAGCGTGGAACCTTAGTAGGTGGGTCCTAGCAGGGGTCCTTAGATCATGGGGTGTGGACTCTGTAAGGAGCAGATGTTAGTTCTCGAGAGTATCATTTTTTTTTTCGGGTCTAGAGATGGAACACACCAGGGACATTCGACCTTTGAGCTACACCCCCTGCCCTATTTTTTATTCTTTATTTTGAAACCGGGTCTGAGTTGCAGAGGACCTCACTAAGTAGCTGAGGCTCGGAGGTAAAGTGCTCCTGCGTTCAATCTCCAGTATCACATACAAAGAAAAAAAAAAAAAACACTCAAATTTGCTGAATAAAGATGCCCTGAAATTCTTTACCATCATACCTTTCTTCCTGAGAAGCACTTTCTCTTTTTTAAATGACTCTAGTGACTACTAGTCCCTGAAAAACTAATCTATGAGGCCAGGCGTGGTGGTGCACGCTTGTAATCCCAGCATTTGGGAGGCTGAGACCGGAGGATCACGGTTCACGGACAGCCTCGGCTACTTAGTGAGGCCCTTTGCAACTTAGTGAGATCCTGTTTCAAAATAAAGAAAAACAAAACAAAACAAAACAAAACAAAAAAACGGGCAAGAGCTATAGCTCGGAGGTCGAATGCCGCTGGGTTCCATCCCCAGACTCACCAAAATCATCATCATCATCGTTGTCGTCATCATCTATGACTTACAATTTCCTGGAAATCCTGCCCCACCAATATACCCCAAAGATTCTTGGGCCTGAAATAACAGTAGAAATTAAAAATCAAGAGAGAGAAGAAAGAAAAAGATAGAAGAAATGAAAGCCACCTAGGTTTTCTCTAAGCCCCAGAAGCTCTGCCCACACAGGAGACCAGGACAGGCCCAACTCCAGTTCCCCGTCTTCCCTTTCCTGACCGCCCTCACTCTGTCCCCTCAGAGGTAGCTAGGCAACCAGGCCCCAAGAACACAAAGAGGAAAGAGGTGCCAAGCCCTGCTAGACAGGTCTTCAAACAAAAGCAGAACTGGTAACCTATAAATACCCGCAGGGTGACGGAACACATGAACAAGGAGATAAGGGACAAATGTTACAGAGGTTTGTGAGTCTGGATTTCCAGTCACAGGAAGAAGAAAAGGAGCCCTGGGAAGACACAGGTACACAGAGAACTGGTGGGCTAACAGAGCCAGGGCTTTAGGCTGGGCGGGGGCTGAGCTGCCCTTCTTGCAGCAGCCAGGGGAGGGCAAGGTGCTTCCCGCACTCTGAGCCTCAGGTCCCAAGCCTCTCGCCTGGTCCTCAATGCTACTTTGAATGGGAGAAATGAAAGATGACCTCTTCAAAATGACAGAAATCACAGTCTTACCGCAGGAATACAACCCTTTGCTTCAGTAAACTCCCAGAGAACAAATAACAGACACAAATGTCTATTAAAAATATAACTTTCAGCTGGGCGTGGTGGCGCACGCTTGTAATCCCAGCATTTGGGAGGCTGAGACCTCTCTGCAACTCAGTGAGACCCGGTTTCAAAATAAAGAAAAAATAGGGCAGGGGGTGTAGCACGGAGGTCAAATGCCCCTGGGTTCCATCC
Organism: Muscardinus avellanarius; assembly: GCF_963383645.1. Lineage (NCBI taxonomy): Eukaryota > Metazoa > Chordata > Mammalia > Rodentia > Gliridae > Muscardinus > Muscardinus avellanarius. The sequence continues at coordinate 48,740,125 of NC_137800.1, read as the reverse complement.
CCAGACCCGCAAAAAAAAAAAAAAAAAAAAAAAAGAATAAAAATTGGGCTGGGGGTGTGGCTTGGAAGTGGAATGCCCCTGGTTTCAATCCCCAGTGCCACTAAATAAATAAATAAATACAAAAAAATACAACTTTTGCCTGGTTTGGTGGCGCACACTTGTAATTCCAACTTTTGGGAGTCTGAGACAGGAGAATCTTGGTTCGAGAAGAGCCTCAGCTACTTAGTGAAGCCCTATGCAACTCAGCGAGACCCTGTTTCCAAAAAAAAAGAATAAAAACTAGGGTTGGGGGTGTAGCTTGGAGATAAAATGCCCCTGGATTCCATTCCCAGTCCCGCGTGAGTGCAAACACACACGCGCGCACACACACACACGCACACACACACAACCTTAGCCAGGTGAGAAGGTGCACACCTGCAATCCCAGTACTTGGGAGGCTGAGGCAGGAGGATCGCAGGTTACAGACCAGTTGTGGCACTTACCAAGGCCCTCAGCAATTTAATGAGACCCCATTTCAAAATAAATGAGCTGAGGATATGGCTTAGAGGTAGAATGCCCCCTGGGTTCAATCCCAAAGTACCAAAAATGTGTGTGTGTGTGTGTGTGTGTGTGTGTGTGTGTGTGTGTGTGTTTGTGTGTGTGTATACAGTTGTCCTAAGTCTGAGAGCACATCACATTTTCTAGGCACTTACTTTGTGACAAGGACTCTATTATCTCCAAATGCCTGATGGGTTAGGAGAAGGTTTAACACAAAAGCCTAGGAAGAGCTAATTGCCATAACAGAGATAAGAATAAAGAAACCATTGTGCGTCGGGTTGAGAATAGTCTTGAGATGTCCGGAATGATCTATTGTTTTACACACAAATCTGCACTTTGTTTAGGCTTGAACATTGTTCCAGGGCACTTCCTTTGCAGAAACTAAGGTATAAGAGAAAACCAAATGTGTGTGTGTGTGTGTGTGTGTGTGTGTGTGTGTGTGTGTGTTTTCTTTCCTATTCTCTTTTTGGTACTGGGATTTGAACTCAGGAACATTCCACCTCCAACCTATACCCCAAATCCTATTTTCCATTCTTTCTTATGTATGTATGTATGTATTCATTTATTTATTTACTTATTTATTGTGCTACTGGGAATTGAACCCAATGCATTCTACCTCAGTGCTACACTCCCAGCCCTATCTATCTATCTATCTAGTTATTTATTTATTTATTTATTTATTTATTTATTTATTTATTTATTTTTAAACAGAGTCTCGGTATATTGCAGGGATCGTCACTAAGTAGCTGATGTTGGCCACAAACCTGAGATCCTCCTGTCTCAGCCTCTCAAGTACTGGAATTACAAACCTGAGTCACCACACCCAGTTTAAATGTTGAATTTTGATAATATAAGATTTCGATTTTGCCCGGCATGGTGGCACACGCTTGTAATCCCAGCATTTGGGAGGATAAGACAGGAGTCGCAGTTCATGGACAGCCTCAGCTACTTAGCAAGGCCCTTTGCAATTCAGTGAGACCCTGTTTCAAAAATGAAGGGACTAAGCCAGATGCGGTGGCGCACGCTTGTAATCCCATCATTCAGGAGGCTGAGACCGGAGGATTGCAGTTCGCGGACAGGCTCCATTATTTAGTGAGGCCCTCCTCAACTTAGTGAGACCCTGTCTCAAAATAAAGAATAAAAACTAGGGCAGGGGGTATAGCTGGGAGGTCAAATGCTCTGGGTTCCACCCCAGACCCGCAAAACAAACAAAAAAACAAAGAAACTAAACCAAGCGTGGGGGCGCACGCACCTGGGAGGCTGAGACAGGAGGATCGCACAGGTTCGAAGCAACTTAGTGAGACCCTGTTTCTAAATAAAATACAAACTAGGTCTTGGAGTATAGCCTAAAGGTAAAACCCTCTGGGTTCCACCCCCAGTACAACCAAAATAAAAAATAAAGAGACTTAAAAAAAAAAAAAAGGGCTGAGGGTGTAGCTCAGTACAATACCACCCCTGGGTGTTCCATTCCCCAAAAAAGAATACCTAGAGCTAAGTGCAGTGGCACAAGCCTGAAATCCCAGAACCTGAAGACTCTTGAAGGACCATAGGTTGGAGGCTAGAGTCAGCACAGGTTCAAAGCCAGCCTCAGCTACTTAGTGAGGCTCTCAGCAACTTAGTGAGACTCTGTTTCCAAATAAAATATAAAATAGGTCTGGGAGTATAGCCCGGAGGTAGAAAAGCCCCTGGTTTCCACCCCCAGTGTGCCTTTTTCCAGCCAATGATTATAGGCTAAAAAAGATAATATATTTAATATTAGAAAGGATACAAAGGGGCTGGGCATGGTGGCATACACTTGTAATTCCAGTACTTGGGAGGCTGAGACAGGAGGATTGCAGGTTTGCAGCCAGCCTCAGCTACTTAATGAGGTCTTCAATTCAGTGAGACCCTGTTTCCAAATAAAATTTTAAAAATAGGGCTGGGGTATAGCTCAAAGGTAGAATAATGTCCCTGGGTACTACTCATAGTACCATAGGGAGAAAAAGAGAGAGAGAGAGAGAGAGAGAGAGAGAGAGAGAGAGAGAGAGAGAGAGAGAGAGAGAGAAAGTTACAAAAAGGAATGGAGACTCTTAGGGAGCAATTCGGCATTTAAAAAGTTAAATGTGGTGGGGCATGGTAGTGCATGATTGTAATCCCAGTATTTGGGAGGCTGAGACAAGAGGTTTGAGGTCAGCCTCGGGAACTTAATGAGACCCTCTGCCACTTAATGAGACCCTGTTCCCAAATAAAGAGTAAAAAATAGAGCTGGGGTGTAGCTTGGAGGTGCAGACTGCCCCTGGGTTCTAACCCCAGAATCAAAGAAAGAAAGAAAGAAAGAAAGAAAGAAAGAAAGAAAGAAAGAAAGAAAGAAAGAAAGAAAGAAAGAAAGAAAGAAAGAAAGAAAGAAAGGAAGGAAGGAAGGAAGGAAGGAAGGAAGGAAGGAAGGAAAGAAAGAAAGAAAAGGAAAAGGAAAGCCGGGTGTGGTGGCGCACACTTGTAATTCCAGCATTTGGGAGGCTGAGACCGGAGTTTGCAGACAGGCTCAGCTACTTAGTGAGGCCCTCTGAGACCCGGTTTCAAAATAAAGAATAAAAAATAGGGCTGGGGGTGTAGCTTGGTGGTCGAATGCCCCTGGTTCCATCCGCAGACCCGCAACAACAACAAAAAAAAAAAAAAAAGGAAAGGAAAACTTAAATATGCACAGCCCTTTTATCCAAAAATTCTATTTTCGGAATATTTACATTAGATTCAGATTCTAGAGTCAAAAGGTAAATTATATAATGGCATATGGCGTGTGTGTGTGTGTGTGTGTGTGTGTGTGTGTGTGTGTGTAACTGGAAAAAGGGACATTCTAATTCTTAACTGCGACCCCAGTCCGATTTTATTTTATTTTATTTTTTTATTGTCAAACAGGATCTCACTAAATTGCTTAGGCTGGCCTTGAACCTTCGCTCCTTCTGTCTTAACCTCCCAAATACTAAGATTATAGGTGTGGACCACCATGCCCAGCTGGCATATGGTTTCATAAAGAATCCTTAATCATCCCTTAAGTTGATACATTATATGTTGTTTATGTGTTCAAATATGTGTATGTACTACATTTAACCACATTTAGATATCACAAAGAATGCACAGGCAGAACAAAAATGTTGTTCATCAGTTTTGTTTTTCGTGGCACTAGGAATTGAACAGAAGGACATCCCAGCTTCTTTTCTTTTGTTTGGGACAGGGTCTTACTAGGTTGCCCAGGCTGGCCTCCAACCTGTAATCCTCTGTCTCAGCCACCAGAGTAGCTAGGATTATAGGCATGTGCCATGGTGCCTGGCAAAAATGAATATTTTTAATTACAAACAATTACACATATTAAATTCTAGTAATTGCATAAAATGCAACCAGGCTGCACTAATTACAAATATGGGCAGCCAGGGGTGGGGAAGCACACCTGTGAATTCTGTACTTGAGAGGCCGAGACAGGAGGATTGCAGGCTTGAGCCTCAGCAACTTAATGAGACCCTTTGCAACTTACTGAGGCCTTGTTTCGAAATTAAAAAAAGAAAAATAGGAGTGTAGCTCAGAGGCAGAACAACCTGGGTTCAATCCCCAGTACCACAAAAAAAGAAAACAAAAGAAAATGAATTATCACCCACCTGGGCCCAAATATACACAAGCAATTGCATTAATAACTGCAGTTACTGAAAATAATCCAAGTATTAGTGGACAGGAAATGGTTACTGTATCTTGGCACATCTATACAGTGAAGTACTATGTGGCTACTAAAAAAGAAGGAAGCTGGGCCTCGTGGCATAGGCCTGCGATCGCAGCACTGGGAGGCTGGGACAGAGGGTCACAGATTTGCGACCAGCCTCAGCAGCTAGTGAGACTCTCAGCACCCTAATGGGACTCTATTAAAAAAAAAACTGCTGGGGGTAGAGCTTGGAGTTAGAATGTACCTGTACAGTTCAATCCAGAAGAAGAAAAAAGAAGAGAAGAGGCTATAAGATATACATATTAAAATGGACTGGATGACCTAAATTTTACTCTTAACTTATAATTTAAAAGAGGGAGCAAACCAGGCCCACACCTTTAATCCCAGCCTTTGGGAGGCTGAGACAAGAGGATGGATCCAGGTTCACGGACAGCTTCAGCTACTTAGTGAGGCCCTCGCAACTTAGTGAGACCCTATTTCAAAAATAAAGAATAAAAAATAGGGCTGGAGCCGGGCGTGGTGGTGCACGCTTGTGATCCCCGCACTTGGGAGGCTGAGGCAGGAGGATCGCGCAGGTTCGAAGCCAGCCTCAGCTACTGAGTGGGGCTCTCAGCAACTTAGTGAGACCCTGTTTCCAAATAAAGTATAAAATAGGTCTGGGAGTATAGCCCGGAGTTAGAAAAGCCCTTGGGTTCCACCCCTAGTACCACCAAAAAAAAAAAAGGGCTGGAGGTGTAGAGCTCAGAGGTAGAAGGCACCAGGTTTCAATCCCTAGTACCAAAGAAATTTAAAAATAATAATAAACCATTTCTGTTGGTATATTAAGTACGTTAGTGCATAAAACAATGCATATTAAACTTAACTGTGATTACACTTCTGAGACAGTGAGGTGGATGGGGCAATTTGCTGTATGTACTTCCGTTTTTACAATCTAAAAAAAAAAATCACACATTTATTACTTTGTCATCTTTCTTACTAAAAGAAAAATGAGGTGACATCTACTTTTGTTGGCTTTTTTTAACTTCCTAAAAGTTTACGGAAACGGTTTCCTGAGAAGCCTCCGTGCTGGTTTCAGTCACTGTGCTAGTTACCTGGCACTACAGTGGAGAAGGTTCACTGCGCAGCAGAACTGTGGAGCCAGCAGGAAAGGAAACAGTGCACACGTCCAGTGATCGCGAACATTTTGCGATGTATTTATTTTTATGTAAAAGTAGAACATCTGAACATTTTAGCAGACTTTTCTGTGATCATAAACACGATTTTACTGCACTTTTTTTGGTGTGTGGTACCAGGGATAGAACCCAGGGGCTTTTCTACTCCGGGCTATACGCCCAAAACTATTTTATACTTTTATTTGGAAACAGGGTCTCACTAAGTTGCTGAGAGCCTCACTAAGCAGCTGAGGCTGGCTTCGAACCTGTGCGATCCTCCTGTCTCAGCCTCCTAAATGCGGGGCTGCGCCACCACGCCCAGCTTTTTACTGCTCTTCTTCCTCCTCTTCTTTTTTTTTTTTTTTTCCCCAGATCTGGGGATGGAACCCAGGGACATTCGACCTCCAAGCTACACCCCCTGCCCTATTTTTTACTCTTTATTTTGAAACAGCGTCTCACTAAATTGCGGACGGCAGCACTAAGTAGCTGAGGGTGTCCGCGAACCGCGATCCTCAGAGCTCATTCTCCCGAATGCTGGGATTGCAAGCGTGCGCCACCACGCCGGCTTAACTGCACTTCTTAATTAGGTAAAAAGATGTATCTGCCCCTTGGGAGAACAAGCTTCCCCTCAAAGAAAAATGATGAGAACCATCAAGAGGGCAGAGCGAGGACGAAAGAGTGCATCTGTAAGACTGGAAAGCAAAGAACATTCTATTTCCTATGGATTAACACTTGCACAAACATGAACTCCACTAATGGAGGGCCTTTTCCACCCTTCATCCTTTTGTTGCATTTATCTGGTGTGAGGGATGCAAAATGAACCTAAGAAGAGGCATGGGACACAGCTGCACACGTAGCTCCTCCAATTTATAAGTCACTAGAGTATCTGCAAGAAACACACCAAACCCTGGCTCCCACGGATTCCTAAATTCCGAGCATTGCAATGTAGCATCATGTATAATGTTACAGACCAGATTCATTGTATTCCGTTAAACTTATCCCAGTACACAAATAAATATAAGACTAAACTGGGCGTGGTGGTGCACACTTGTAATCCCGGTACTTGGGAGGCTGTGACAGGAGGATGGCAGGTTCAAGACTGGCTTCAGCAACTTGGTGAGTCTCTGAGCAACTTAGTGAGGTCCTATTTCAAAAAAATAAAAAATAAGCTGGGTGTGAGCGCACACTTGTAATCCAAGAGTTGGGAGGCTGAGACAGAAGGATCACAGGTTTGCGGCCAGCTTCAGCAAAATAGTGAGGCCCTCTGCGACTTAGTGAGACCCTGTTTCCAATAAAAGAATAAAATAGGCCAGGCGTGATGGTGTAAGCTTGTAAATCCTAGCATTCACGGACAGCCTCAGCTACTTGGTGAGGCCCTTCACAACTCAGTAAGACCCTGTTTCAAAAATAAAAAGACTGCTCAGAGGTACAGTGCCCTGGGATCCATCCCCAGAACCACACACAAAAAATAAATAAATAAATAAATAAATAAATAAATAAATAAATAAATAAATATTTTAAAAAGATAAAAGAATAAAATAGGCCTGGGGTTGTAATTCAGGTAGAATGCCCCTGGGTTCAATCCTCAGTACCAAAATTAATTAATTAATTATAAATTAATTGAGCAGAGCGTGGTGGCGCACGCTTGTAATCTCAGCATTCGGGAAGCTGAGACTGGACGGTTCTCAGACACCCTCAGCTATTTAATGAAGCCCCCCGCAACTTAGTGAAACCCTGTTTCGAAATAAAGAATAAAAAATAGGGCAGGAGGTGTAGCTCGGAGGTTGAATGCCCTTGGGTTCTATCCCCAGACACACACACACACACACACACACACACACACACACACAAATTATTAATTAACCAAACTGACAAATCTCAGAAGCATATATTTTTTAATTTACCTTTGTTTTGGTATTGAAGACTAAATCCATGGGCATTCTACCTCTGAGTTATACCCCAACCCTTTTTATTTTATTTTTGAAACAGGGTCTAAATTGCTGAGGCTGCATGCGTCACCATGCCTGGCTGAAGCCTTCATTTTATTTATCTTATTTATTTTTGTGGTACTGAGGATTGAACCCAGGGGCATTCTTCCTCATATCTAAGCCACTAGCCCTATTTTTGTTCTTTATTTTTAAACAGGGTCTCACTAAGCTGCTGAAAGCATCACTTAGTAGCTGAGGCTGGTTTGTCTCAGCCTCTCACATCCTGGGATTACAGGTGTGTACCACCATGCCCAACTGAAGCCTTCATTTTATCTTATTTATTTATTTACTTATTTTTGTGGGTCTGGGGATGGAACCCAAGGGCATTCAACCTCTGAACTATATCCCCTGCCCTATTTTGTCTTCTTCATTTTGAAACAGTGTCTCACTAAGTTGCAGAGGGCCTCAGTAAGTAGCTGAGGCTGTCCGCGAACCGCAATCCTCAGGTCTCAGCCTCCCGAATGCTGGGATTACAAGTGTGCGCCACCAGGCCGGCTTGAAGCCTTCATTTCAGATAAAGAAAACCAGATGTTTTGGAGCTGGAGATGTAGCTCAGTGGCAAAGTGCTTGCCTCGTCAGGATGCCCGTCCTCTGTGCAAGTACTTCTCCAAAGAAGTCATCCTTCCAGGCTCAGAGAAAAGCCATGAGCATTGTGCAATGCACTGTTCGCGCGCACTGCCTCCTAACATGGAGCAATCAGCTGCGCAGTCAGGCCTGCCCCGGGCTTTCCCGAATCAGGCTTTGCTGCCCTCTATCAAGCCCACCCCAGGCCTGTCACTCTCTCCCCATCCAGGACTGGAGCCCCAGAAAGCATGTTCCCAGAACCTGGTGTCTGTGTGGCAATAATCAGTAGCAACACTTACTGAGCAAATGAAAGCCCATCCTTAGAAAGGTGAGCAGCTCTCAGCATGACCCAAGCAAAAGCTGCAGCAGGAAGACACAGGTGAAGCTCATCTGGCTGGGGGCGCAGCCACAGTTCTAGGCAGGAGAATGGCGTCGCATATCTGCAGGTGCTGAAAGCTCTCTGGGACTCTCTGGAGGAGCAGGGAGTGAGGGAGGCTAGACTGGGGACAAAATGGGCGCAGCGCTGAGCCCACAGCCCAGGAGCTTTGCTATGGCCTGAACTAGCAACAAAGATGGAGATTAGTCAGCAGACCTGACAGACTTTGGGAGGTAGAACTGTTGAGTCTGAGGATGGGTTGGTTACCAAGGAGCAGCATAGCCAGACATGGTCGTACAGGCCTATATTCCCATTACTTGAGAGGCTGACACAGGAGAATCGCAGGTTTGAGGACAGCCTCAGCACCTTAGTGAACTTCTCAGCAACTCAGAAAGATCCTGTTTCAAAATTTAAAAAAAAAGGGGGGGGGCTGGGTTCAAACCCCAGTCCCCCTCAAAGAGAGGGAGAGGGACAAGTTGGGCACCTGGGTGAAGAGTAAGGATGGGGAATGTGGTAAACAGGTTTGGGAGAGAGGATAAATGAAATCAGAGGCCATGTTAAATTTGAGGGTGTGGGGAGACCTCCAAGTAGAGGTGGTATGTACTCTTGAATTTTGGGGGGGTGGTACTGGGGTTCCTGGAAGTCCTTCTACCTCCGGGCTATGCTCCCAAACCTATTTTACACTTTTTTTTTTTTAAACAGGGTTTCTTAAGCCAGCGCGGCTGGCTTCGAACCTGCATGATTCTCCTGTCTCCGCCTCCCAAGCACAGGGATTACAAGCGTGCGCCACCACGCCCGGCTTGGACTCTTGAATATTTTAATCTGAAGCTCAGGACAGAAGTCTCAGACAAAGGACCAATCTGTGGACACCCAGTGGAGGATAAGGAGAAGTGAATACACAGGCCAGAGGGCCAGTGGAGAGAAAGAAGATGGCAGAGCTGGGGCCAGGGAGGAGGGCGCTGAGTGTGGTATGCTGGGAGCCAAGGGAAGAGAGCCCCAAGAACAGAAAATCCACAATGTAACCTCTGAGGCAGTAAGATAAACTGATTGTAGTTTCCTTCCTCACACTTTTCTGCATTTCCCCAAGGTCCTCAATAACATGTATTCCATTATTAATCAATAAAAACTTTTGAAAATGATGCAAAATGTTCTTAATGTTCTGAGAGCTGCATGCGCAGTCTGCTGTCTGCAGGCATGTGTTTTGAGTTCTTTCTCTGGGTCTATCTGCTGCTTCAGCCTGGTGACCAATGGCAGGCACCGGCCAACCTGTGGGCCAAGGTCCAGGCCCCAGAAGGGCAGAGCTGCTGACCCACACATGGAGGCCTCCTGACCCAGGGTTCACTAACACACTGCTCTAGTCAAATGAGCTCAGAGCCCACAGACCTGCCTCCTTGGTTCCTCGGCCACCTCTAAGGCCAACGTTCCTCCACCCTGTACCATTTCCTATAAATGAGATCGCCTACAAACGTCCAGACTCCTGGGGTCCAAAGGCCCACCAAGAACACTTGTTCACTGTCTGTTAAGTAGGGTTTGTGTTTACTTACAAGCTACTTGCCCTGGAAAGCATAAGTGTATCATTAATAAAATCAATGGCAGCCACAAAGCCAGCCTAGACAGTAACCAATGACCCAATACCTAGTGTTCCAAACATGAACACACGTGTGCGCGCGCATGCGCGAACACACACGCATAGAGCGGGGTATGCAGCTCAGTGGAAGAGCACTTATCTGGCATGCTCAAGGCCCTGTGTTTCTTTCTTTCTTTCTTTCTTTCTTTCTTTTTTTCTGGGTAGAACCCAGAGGCTTTCTACCTCCCAGACCTATTTTATACTTATTTGGAAACAGGGTCTCACTAAGTTGCTGAGAGCCTCACTAAGTAGCTGAGGCTGGCTTTGAACCTGTGCGATCCTCCTGTCTCAGCCTCCCAAGCGCGGGGATTACAGGCGTACGCCACCACCCCCGGCTCAAGGCCCTGTGTTTCATCCCCAGTATCACAATAACACAGTATAAGCTGGGATGGTGGTGCATGCCTATGTAAGACATTTGGGAAGCTGAGAGGGGAGATTTGCAGATTTGAGGCCAGCCTCAGCAATTTATCAAAACCCTCAGCAACTTAGTGAAACCCTGTTTCAAAACAAAAATAAATAAAAAGGAGCCGGGCTGGGCGTGGCAGCACAGGCTTGTAATCCCCGGGCTTGGGCAGCAGAGACAGGAGGATGCGCAGGTTCGAAGCCAGCCGCGCTGGCTTAAGAGACCCTGTTTCCAAATAAAAATATAAAAAAATAGGTCTGGGAGCGTAGCCCAGAGGTGAAAGGGGTTCCAGGAACACCAGTACCACCAAAAAAAAAAAAAAAAAAAAGGAGCCAGGCGTGGTGGTGCACACTTGTAACCCCAGCATTCTGGAGGCTAAGTGAGACCGGAGGATTGTGGTTTGCCGACAGCCTCAGCTACTTAGTGAGGCCCTTTGCAATTCAGTGAGACCCTATTTCAAAATAAAGAATAAAAAATAGGGCAAGGGTGTGTGGCTTGAAAGTAGAATGAATGCCCTTGAGGTTCCATCCCCAGTACCGCAAAAATAAATAAATAAATAAATAAATAAATAAATAAATAAATGGACTGAAGGTGTAGCTCAGAGATCCCCTGGATTCAATCCCCAGCACAAAAAAATGAAGTAATATTCTAACCATTTACCCCCCCTCCCCTTTTTTTTTTCTGCAGTACTGGGGATAGAACCCAGGGGCATTCTATCTGAGCAACACCCTCAGCCCTTTTTTTTTTTTTTTTTTTTTTTGGTGGGTCTGGGGATGGAACCCAGGGGCATTTGACCTCCGACCTACAGCCCCTGCCCTATTTTTTATTCTTTATTTTGAAACCGGGTCTCACTGAGTTGCAGAGGCCTCACTAAGTAGCTGAGGCTGTCCGCGAACCGCGATCCTCCAGATCTCAGCCTCCCGAATGCTGGGATTACAAGCGTCTATTTTTTAATTCTTTAGTTTGAAACAGGGTCTCACCAAGTTCAAAAGGCCTCACTAAGTAGCTGAGGCTGTTCTCAAACTGTGATTCTCCTGTCTCAGCCTCTCAAATGCTGGGATTACAAGCATGTGCCACCACACCTGGCTTTACCACTCTCTTGAATCCCCTACAACGACGGTGTGTGTGCATTTGTGCTATTGGACACTGAACCCAAAGGCATTCTATCTCTGAGATACACCCTTAGCCCTTTTTTTCTTTCTTTCTTTCTTTTTTTTTTTTTGTGTGGTACTGGGGATGGAACCCAGGGGCATTGTACCTCCAAGCTACAACACCAGCCCCTTTTTTTTTTTAGCTTTTATTATTATTTTTTTAAACAGGGTCTGAGTTGCAAATGGCCTCGCTAAATTGCTGAGGCTGTCCACGAACTGTGATCTTCCGGTCTCAGCCTCCTGAATGTTAGGATTACACGCTTACACCACCACTCCCGGCTTTATTTTTATTTTGAAACAAGGTTCGGTAGGTTGCCGAGAATCTCACTAAGTTTCTGAGGCTGGTCTCAAACTTATGGTCCTCCTGTCTCAGCCTCTCAAGTACTAGGATTATAGATTATAGGAGTATGGCCCAGCTAAAATTCACCTTTGAATATGTAAATTTCCATGTTCACATATTATTGTTTGAAAAGAATTGTCTATTCCTCAAAGAAAAAGAAAAAAAATTTTTTTTTTTTTTTTTTTTTTTTGGTGGTACTGGGGTTCCTGGAAGCCCTTCTACCTCCGGGCTACACTCCCAGACCTATTTTTACATTTTTAGTTGGAAACAGGGTCTCCTAAGCCAGCGCGCGCGGCTGGCTTCCTGTCTCTGCCTCCCAAGCGCGGGGATTACAAGCGTGCGCCTCCACGCACGGCAGAATAAAATTTTGATTATTTGCACATTCATTGATTTTTTTTTAAATGGAGCACTACTATGTTTCACCTGCTTTTTTTTCTTACTGTACTGAGTTTAAAAAAGAATCATTTTAGCCAGGTATGGTGGCACGCACCTGTAATCCCAGTATTTGGGAGTCTACTAAAACAGGAGGATCGCAGGTTTGAGGCCAGCTTCAGTGTTAGAAATAAATTTCCAGGTGTTTGAAAGTGGCTTGGCAAGGTGATTTACTTTTTTACTGGTGACTGAACTCAGGGGCATTTTACCTTCAAGGTACACCCCACCCCTATTTTTATTCTTTTTTTTCATTGCGGTACTAGAGATGGAACCCAGAAGCATCCTACCTCCGAGCTACACCCCCAGCCCTATTTTTTATTCTTTATTTTGAAACAGGGTCTCACTGAGTTGAAGAGGGCCTCACTAAACAGTAGCGGAGGCTGTCTGCGAGCCCAGATCCTCCTGACTCAGCCTCCCAAATGCTGGGCTTACAAGCATGCACCACTTCACCCGGCTTTATTCTTTATTTTTTATTTATTTTGGTAATGGGGATGGAACCCAGGGGTACTCAACCTCCAAGCTACACCCGAGCCCTATTTTTTATTCTTAATTTTGTTTTTTGTGGTACTGGGGTTTCTGGAAACTCTTCTGCCTCCGGGCTACACTCCCAAACCTATTTTTAGGATTTTATTTGGAAGCAGGGTCTCTTAAACCAGAGAGGTTGGCTTTGAACCTGTGAGATCCTCTTGTCTCTGCCTTCCAAGCGTGGGGATTACAAGCGTTCGCCACCACGCCCGGCTTATTCTTATTTTTGAAACAGGGTCTCACTGAGTTGCAAAGGGCCTCACTAAGTAGTCCTGGCTGTCTGCGAACCATGATCCTCCTGTCTCAGCCTTTCAAATACTGGGATTACAAGCGTGCATCACCACACCCGGCTCTATTTTTTCTTTTGAAACCGGGTTTCACTAAGTTGCAGAGAGCCCAGAGGTAGAAGGCCCCTGGGTTCCATCCCCAGTACCACAAAAAATAAAATACCACTATGAGTATATCTTGGAGGTAGAATGCTAATAATAACAATTTATAGGCAGGTTCAGTGTGAACACCTGTAATCCTAGTACTTGGGAAACAGATTAGGAGGTTGGTGGCCATCCTCAGCAAAACAAAAAGTCAAAGGGCTAGGGTATAGCTCAGAGGTAGAACCCCTGGGATTAATCCACAGACTCCCCCTACACACACACACACACACACAAGAATGAGGTTATTTTAAACAATTCTCGGATAAGTAGCCTTTATTTCCAGGAAAAGAAAACTGAAGAATTTAACGTTGCCTGGAGAATTTCTGTTCAAATGGATTTTACTATAATTGGTTTCGAGAGGGCAAGAGTCCTAGAGATGTGGTGCTAAAAATAGATATCATAAAACTTGGGGCGCATGCATGTAAGACAAACACTAACAATTAGCAAAACCATGGTATCACCAGTTAAAATAGGAGATCTGAGCCCATTCTGGGAGCGCTGCGGTGCACTGGCAGTCATGGGGGCTGGGGCTGTCCAGCTCCTGCAGAGGCCCCTCAACCCAGGGGACAGCCTTATAAGGGCAAGCTCGCCTGAGAGCAGATAAGAACAGCCCAAGCACTTAACATTTCCAGAGGTCTCTAGAAGTATTAACTCCTGAATTCTCTCGGGACTCTAAGAGAGAGCCAAGCTGCTATCCTTTCCAAACGGGGCAGTGGAAGAAAGATGCCTGACTAATTATTATTAATTGTAGCAAGGTGGGTAAGGATGGGGCTGGCTGCCTTCGGCTTCCAGTTCAGGGCCAGGCAAGCCTAATGAACTAATGAATAGGAGGGAGGAAGGAGATATCTCCACTCTGACAGAAAGCGAAGAATAGACCCAACACACACACCCTCCTCACCAAGCACAGAGCCCTCTCCAAGATTCCAGTCCTGACAATAGCTGAGACTTCTACTTGAGCAATGAGGACTTGAGAAGAGCTCTCCCCAGGACTGCTTCCACCCCAAGGGGGCACTTGGTGGCCTTAGATCTTCATGAGTAAATGTATGTGTAAAACTCAGAAACTGTGCCAGTAAGATGACAGCAACCAACATGGCAGGGGAGGATTCAGTGGCTTCATTAAAAATTTTAAAATACCCATAATCCCAGTACTTGGGGGGATGCTGAGACAGTAGGGTCACATGTTCTCAGCCAGCCTCAGCAACTTAATGCTGAGGCCCTCTGCAACTTAGAAAGACCACATAAAAAGGGCTGGAGGTTTAGCATGGAGGTAAAATGTTCAATCTTCGGTAACACAAGAAGAAAGAAAGAAAAAAAGAAAGAAAGAAAGAAAGAAAGAAAGAAAGAAAGAAAGAAAGAAAGAAAGAAGGATTTCCAATGTGTGTTATCAAACAATGATTGAGAATCTACTCATCTACTCTTCTATACTTTAAGACATCTTGTGGCCAGATGCTAGAAGTAGCAATGAACTATATATGTAAGTAAATACATAAACGGACACCCAAGAATGTAAGCTCTACTGGATCGCAAGTCCCAGAAAGGCAGGGTTTTTAGCTTGGTTCATTAATTCTAACAGCTAACAGCAACTATGTGTCTGGGACATAGTAGTCGCTCAATTTATATTTGCTAACTAAATTGACTTAATTACACACACACACACACACACACACACACACACACACACACACACACTCTCGAGTTCCAAATGAACCAATGTTTGCAATGAGAGGCTAGGTAATTCATAAAGCTCAGCGAGTCAAGAGGTTTAGTGGCTTGAGCCTCCAGAGGCTGGAAGGTTCAGACAGCAAGGCGCCGGTGTCCTGGAAATCCCACTCCCGCAGGACGGTGTCACGTGATAGCAACATGCTCTCGAACCCCAGGTTCCTTCCAAGGGCGGCCCCCACAACCTGTCACCTCTAACACAGGAGCGCTGGGTGGACACATTTAAAGCAGAACCTAGCCTATATGATACCAGGACTTGGGACGCTAACACGGATCAAATGTTCATGGCCAGCCTCAGAAATTTAGCAATGCCCTCTGCAACTTAGCAACACTTTGTTTCAAAAATAAAATATGGATGGAAGAGTAGCTCAGAGGCAGAATACCCCTGGGTTCAATTCCTAGTACAAAAAAGGAAAACACAACCAAGCCAGGCACAGGGACTCATACCTATAATCCCAGTACTTAGGCTGAGACAGGAGGATTGCAGGTTCAAGGACTGCTTCAGCAATTTAGTGAGGTCCTCAGTAGCTTAGTGAGACCCTGTTTCAAAATAAAATATAAAATTGGGTCGGGAGTGTAGCCCAGGGGTAGAACACCTCTGGGGTCAGTCCCCAGTACCACACACACGGTGAATTAATTATGTGAATTATATCTCAATAAACTTTAAACTTTTTCTAGGAGTAAAAATGGTAGCATATACGTGTAAACGGCTTTACAATCTTCACAACACTTTCTTTTTTTTCTTTTCTTTCTTTCTTTTTTTGTGTGTATAGGGTACTAGGGACTCAACTCAGGTATGTTCTACTTCTAAGGTGCAACCCTATTTTATTTTATTTTTATGTTTTGTTACCGATGATTGAACCCAGGAGCATTCTGCCTCTAAGCTACAGCCTCAGCCCTTCTCTTCTCCTCTTCTTTCCTTGTACTAGGGATTGAATCCGGAGGCAATCTACCTCCAAACTAATTTCTTTTGTTTGTTTGTTTGTTTTGAAACAGGGTCTCACTAGGTTGTGGAGAGTCTCATTACTTGCCGAGGCTCTCCTCAAATCTGTGATCCTCCTGTCTCACTGACCGCTCAGATTCTGACCACAGCCATGCTATAACTGGGTGTCTCTGTGACAATAAGGTGCCAGGTGATGTAACCTTGAGGGCTTAGGCAAGTCCCATGTTTCAAACTCCTCTGTCTATGAAGGCGGGAGGTGCTGGGCTTCAGAGACCTCTAAATGCCTTGTAGTATATTTCTCTAAGAAAGTATACTCCGAACTGGCACAAGACAGAATTGAACTAACTGCCTCAGTTCAAAACCAGGCTTTGTGATGTACTTCCTGCAACCTGGAGGTCGTTTCTCCACTCTCCACGGAGCCTCGGTTCCTCCCCCTAGAAAGGAAGAGTAATGCCATTCAGGAGCTTCAAATTATAGTGCTGTGTGGACTAAGCACCCGCAAACATGCCCAGGACACAGTGGTAAAGGCCCTAGTCACCATCAACCTCACCTGCAGGCTTCCCGGATGTATACCGTGTTCATTCCTCCTTCCAACCTGTCACAACTGTGAAACGCTGCTACTTGGCAGCCGACTTGGCACTCATTATTTAAATCTTACCACGCTGGATGTGGTGGCGCACGCACTTCTAATCACAGTACTTGGGAGACTGAGACCAGAGGATCACAGGTACTAGTAGTAGGCAGCAAGCCTCAGCAATTTAGTGAGGCCCTCTGTAGCTTAGTGAGACCTTGTTTCAAAATAAAAAATAAAATAGGACTGGGGATATAGCTCAGAGGTAGAACACCCTAGGTTCAATTCTCAGTATCATAAATAAATAAACAAATAAATAAATAAATAATACCGGTTCCTTAAAGCCCATACTTTTCACAAAGTCTGTCTTCCTCTGGTCCATATCAGCCTTCCCCTTTAAATTTAAGCCCTCTCCATCTATATTACACAATGTTGTCCATTTTTAAAGGCTCTATATTATTCTCCCATTATTTCCTGTGTTCATTAGGTTCTTTCCAAGTAGGCAAGAAAACTGCGTCTCAGTACCACATCTATATCCCCCAAAGAGGTCAAGCCAACACTGAGCTGTAGGCCTATCTTTCAGCACCAGTGGTACAGTGGCGGTGCCCCAAGGGAGTTACGCCTCCACCCCACTAATCGGCGCTCTCTGGGTCCTTGTCAACCTGAACCAAGGACTCCAGGAAAGAAGGCGTAAGCTTAGTTACTTTGAGAAAGGTGCTAGGAGGACAAAAATCCAGGAATTCATGAACTTGATGGGAATTTACCCTAAAATCCTGCTAGAGTAAATGCCAAAGGAGACACAAATTCCACTCATATATAACAAACAGGATGAGTCAGGGCTGAGGTTTCCATTACATCTGCTCGTTTCCTAGAGTCACACTCAAACCACACGTGTGCAGGCTTGGAGGGCGTGCACTCTGCAGAGTGTTCTGGTAACAATTAAGGAGGCTTGTGGGCTGGGGTTAATGCTGATTGCCTGCTCACATGGGGAGATCTGAGCTTTGCTCCTGAGGCAATATTTGGCTCCTGTATGCTGTGAGCATCCAAGTGAAAACAGCCTCTCCAGGGAGGACACTTGTGGAAGCTTCTACGTGGGGCTCCAGGTCTGTGGCTTCCTCTACAATTGAGAGAGGAAGAAAGGGAATATTTCCATAAGTAAATGCACATGGTAATCCATACCCCCAAAAAAGGAATTAATTGGTGCTGGGCATGGTGACGCACCTGTGTAATCCCAGGACTTGGGAGGCGGAGACAGCAGGAACACAGCTTCAAAGCAACCTTGGCAACTTTGCAGGCTCTCATCGCCCTAGTGAGGCCGTTTCCAAATAAATAAAATAGGGCTGGGAGTGTAGCTTGCAAGTAGAATGTCTCTGAGTTCAGTCTCCAGTACCAAAAAAATAAAAAATAAAGGACTGGGGGTGTAGCTTGGAAATAGAATGCCCCTGGGTTCATCTCTAGTAACTAACTATACACACACACACACATACACACACACGCACACACACCACATTGTTTGTTTGTTTGTTTATTTATTTATTTATTAACTATAAAGTTATTTCCAGGTGTGGTATTGGCTAGCTGTCCACCAATATTTATTTATTTATTTATTATGGTACTGGGGGTGGAACCCAGAGGCTTTCTACCTCTGGGCTATACTCCCAGACCTTTTTTATATTTTATTTGGAAACAGTCGCACTAAGTTGCTGAGAGCCACTCAGTAGCTGAGGCTGGCTTCGAACCTGTGCGATCCTCCTGTCTCAGCCTCCCAAGCACTAGGATTACAAGCGTACGCCGCCACGCCCGGTGTCCGCCAACATTTTTGTCAAATGGACCAGTGTCTAGGATTGTCCGTGTTTACCTCAAAGGCAAACCAAGCGCACGCACATGAGCAAAACAGTGGAGACGAGAGCCATGCGCACTGATGCTGAGACATGGGCAAGACAGAAGAAATTAAAAAAAAAAAAAAAGTGAAAAGGAGACCTACAGAAAGAACAAGGAAAATAACAAGGAAAGCCTGGTGCTAACGTTCCTCACTCCCCAAGCCAGGCCCGTCACTCCCAAGTTGTTGGGGAATGTATCGTTACTCATTCACTTGTGATAAACACCTGAGCACTATTAACTGTCCTCAAAGAAGTATCTGAAGTATCTACTGCTTGTCCTGGTGGCAAATGCCTATTATCCCAGTACTCGAGAGGATCACAGGTTCAAGACCAGACTTTCAGCAGCCCACAGACACTGTTCCAAACCAAAAAAATAAAAAGGGCTGGGGGTAGCCGGGCGTGTGGCGCACGCTAGTAATCCAGGCATTCGGGAGGCGGAGACTGGAGGATCGCAGTTCGCGGACAGCCTCAGTTACTTAGTGAGGCCCTCTGCAACTCAGTGAGACCGGTTTCAAAATAAATAAAAAATTGAGCAGGGGTTGTAGCTTGGAGGTAAAATGCCTCTGGGTTCCATCCTCAGACACGCAAAATTAAATAAATAAATAAATAAATAGGGCTGGGGGTACAGCTCAGAGGTGGAAACCCCAAGTTATCTACTGATCAGAAAATAGAGAACACACACTCAAGAGAGCAAAGAGGAAACCCATTCACTTATGGCCATTACCTTGAACACTGTTACTCATCCCATCAAGCATAGTTCAAACAAAAATAATACTTATTAAGTAGACAATAATGTACCAGTATTGGGAATGGCCTGGGGAGATGAGAAAGCTCTGATTATTAATATATTTCAAAAACAATTGTGTCAAAATGGCAGCAGACCTGGAGAGAGAAAGGCTTGGCTTTGGTCAGGAAGCAAACTGCTATTGAAACTTAGATTGACTTAGTTAAATGTAATTAGCAAGTCAATAGGAGAGGAAAACTAGGCCTTTCTCTATCTAAAGACAGATCTAAATGATTAGATAATCCAGCTAGGATGGGAGGAGGGGTCGACCTTCGAGAAAGGAGACACCTTGCCACACCTTCCTGGAGGAGGAACCTTACATGGACATTCACTATGTCAGGATTATGTAAACAAGATGGAGGTCATGGGTATAAAAAGTCAGGTCCACGTGCTGTATCTTGGGGGTGGTGAATCGGCTCAAACCACCCTCCCCCCATGCAATCCTGGCCTGGGGCTGTAACTATTTTCAGTATTTCTATTTTCTGTATTTCTATCCTTTTAATAAACTTCTTTAAATCCTCAGCAACTGTCCAAGCTATGTGTATTTATCCTTAGCTTAGGACAAGAACCCGTGGGGTTTTTTTTGTTTTTGGTTGTTTTGGGTTTTGTTGTGGTTTGAGGGAAATTGTGTCCGGGACCCTAACAGGGGTCCCCGGGAACAGTTTCCCCTCAACCATATTCTCCCAATCCGTAACAAAGCCTCGCAGGACCCTGAAGATCATGGCTCTTCGCTCTAAATCATCTACTGACTGACTGATGTCATCTTCACATACCTACCCCTGCCACCCTTCCCCAAGTTTCCT
This sequence comes from Muscardinus avellanarius, assembly GCF_963383645.1. NCBI lineage: Eukaryota > Metazoa > Chordata > Mammalia > Rodentia > Gliridae > Muscardinus > Muscardinus avellanarius. Next base: position 48,720,215 of record NC_137800.1, on the reverse strand, counting down.
ACAAAAGAGTCATGGACACCGCATGCACACACACACACGCGTGCACCGCATCTCCTACTCTAGAGATGACCCACATTTCTCCTTGAATGTGTACTTTTGTGTGTGTGTGTGTGGTACTGGGGATAATTCCCAGGGGCCTTCTACCTCCGGGCTACACTCCCAGACCTATTTTTTAATATTTTATTTGGAAACAGGGTCTCTTAAGCCAGCAAGGCTGGCTTTGAACCTGCACGATCCTCCTGTCTCAGCCTCCTTAGAGCGGGGATTACAAGTGTGCGCCACCACGCCTGGCTTTGAATGTGTATTTCTAACTTTCCTAAATAAATCTCTATGTCTCTGGCTGGTGCGTGCTGAATTCATTTCTGTCTTATAAATCAAGGACTCCTCCAGTACCGAGTTGAGGTCCCCTCTCTCCCCGACTGGGAATTTCTTGGACTCTTCCTGGAATCTCTTCTCCTGTGACACAGAAACCACAAATGAACCTGCAAACAGAGTCTGTCCTGTAGTGACTGTTGTGAGCCAAGCTTGCAAGGTGGACATGCAAATCATTTTCAATGCAAAGAATCACTGGAGTGCAGTGACTTTGGAATTTACACTGTGGTAGGCAGCTTAGGAGTTGACACTGGTATTTCTTTCTTTATTTTTATTTTTTTTTATTTTGGTGGTACTGGGGATGGAACCCTTCTCGGGCTACACTCCCAGATCTATTTTATAAACAGGGTCTCTTAAGCCAGCTTCGAACCTGTGTGATCCTCCTGTCTCCACCTCCCAAGCACAGAGATTACAATCATGAGCCACCACGCCTGGCTATCCTTTCTTTTTAAAATTACAAGGGAATGCCGGGCGTGGTGGCCCAGGTTTGTAATCCCTGGGCTTGGGAGGCTGAGACAGGAGGATCCTGCAGGTTCGAAGCCAGCCTCAGCTAGTTAGTGAGGCTCTCAGCAACTTGGTGAGATCCTGTTTCAAAAATAAAATATAAAATAGGGCTGGGAGTATAGCCCGGAGGTAGAAAGCCTCTGGGTTCCACCCCAGTATCACAAAAAAAAAAAAAAAAAAAAAATACAAGGGATGAGCAGGGCATGGGGCGTGGTGGCGCATGCTTGTAACCCCAGCATTTGGGAGGATGAGATGGAGGATTGCGGTTTGGTTCATGGACAGCCTCTGTATTAGGCTTTTTATTACAAGTATTATTTTATTTACTTGTTTATTGATTGATTGATTTGTAGTACCGGGAGTCAAACCCAAGGTTCTTCTACCTCCAGGCTACACCCCAGCCCTATTTAATTAATTTATTTATTTATTTATTTTGGCATCAGGGATTGAACCCAGAGGCAGTCTACCTCTGAGGTACATTCCCAGTCTTATTTTGTATTCTTTATTTTGAAACAAGGTCTCACTAAGTTACCAAGGGCTCAGGCTGGTCACGATCCCGTGATCCTTCTGTCTCAGCTTCCCAGATACTGGGATTATAAACATGTGCCACCACACTTGGTTCCTATTTTACTTTCATTTGGAAATAGAGTCTAAGTTGATAAGGCTGACTTGGAACCTGCGATCCTCCTGTATTAGGCTCCGAAATGCTGGGATTTCAGGTGTGCAACACCATACATGGCTTCAAGTATAGTTTTAGAGGCAGGCTGATGTTTGGTGGGTAGTGTGTTGGAGCGAAGGGGTAGAATACATGGCACCAGGTATTTAAAAGAATCGTGAAGATTGAAGCTGCCTTTCTAGTCCCAATTTGAAAGAGTTCTGTTTATATATTAAGTGTGCTAGAAGACTTTTCAGCATGAAGTAGGGTGCAATGTGTGTGTGTGTGTGTGTGTGTGTGTGTGTGTGTGTGTGTGTTACTGGGGGTAGAACCTAAGGGCATTCTACGTCCAAGCTGCATCCTCAACCATATTTTAGTTTTTGAAATAGGGTCTCTCTAGGTTGCTGAGAGGCCCAAGACTTGCTGAAGCTCTCCTTGAAACAGTGATTCTCCTGTTTTCAGCCTCCCAAGTACTGGGATTACAGGTGTGTGCTACCACACTTGGCAGGGCACAATATTCAAAAGAAATCTGATCACTGTAAATTCTAAAGTTGATAAGAAAAAATTATTATCATTGAAAATTCCAGTATCATTGTTATAGGTCTCATTAAAAATTCCAGTATCAGGCCAGGAGTGGTGGTGCACACTTGTAATCCCAGCATTTGGGAGGCTGAGACCAGAGGATTGCGGTTCCCAGACAGCCTCAGCTACTTAGTGAGGCCCTCCGCAACTCAGTGAGGCCCTGTTTCAAAATAAAGAATAAAAAATTGGGCAGGGGGTGTAGCCAGGGGCATTCGACCTCCAAGATATACTCCCACCTTATTTTTTAATTTTTAATTCTTTAACAGGGTCTCACTGAGTTACAAAGGGCCTCACTAAGTAGATGAGGCTGTCCTCCAACCACAATCGTCCTGTCTCAGCCTCCCGAATGCTAGGATTACAAGTGTGCGCCACCATGCCTGGCTATGTTTGTTGTTTTCAACTGAAAACTAAGAAAAGCACAAAACCATGTTTCTAGGCTTCCAATTATTAGTGAGAAGATCTTTCTCTCTCTCTCTCTTGGTAATGGGGATTGAACCCAGGGGCCTTCTACTTCTGAGCTACACCCCCAGCCCTTTTTTTTTTATGGGTTTCACTAAATTGACTGAGAGTCTCACTACTTGTTGGGGCTCTCCTCAAACCTGTGATCCTCCTGTCTCAGTCTCCCAAGTACTGGGATTACAAGTGCACACCACCACATCTGGCTTTGGTACTGGGAATTAAATCCAGTACCAAACATTCTACTTCCAAGCTACAACTTCAACCCTTATTCATTCATTCATTCATTCATTCATTTCTTATGGTACAGAGGCCTGAACCCAGAGGTATTCTTCCTCCGGGCTATACTGCCAGCCCTATTTTAGTTCTTTTTTTTTTTTAAACAGGGTGTGGCTAGGTTAATGAGAGTCTCACTACTTGCTGAGGCAGTCCTTGAACCTGCAATCCTTCTGTCTCAACATTCCAAGTACTGGGATTACAGATGTGCACCACCAAGCCCAGCTTTTATTTTTTTTATTTTGAAACAGGGTCGCCCTAAGTAGCTGAATGTGTACTTGCTAAATTGCTCAGGCTGGCCTTGAATCTGTGGTCCTTCTGTCTCAACCTTCCAAGTACTGGGATTACAGGTATGTGTCACCACGCCCAGCTGAGATTTATATTTCTAAAAAAATTTTAAATCAGGTGTTAGAAGAGCAGAAGTTCAATTCTGTGAGTTAGCAAGAATTTGTGAGGGTAAGGGCTAACTGGGTGATGTGTGCATGTATGTCTCCACCATCTTGTACCCCATTAAGATGTATTGTTGGGGTGAGTTCTCGGCTCAGGAACTTGGGGTCTACAGGGTCCTAGGCTAACGTGATGGAAAAGAATTGCAGCACGCGCCAGTTAGAGACATAGAGGTTTATTGGGGAGCTCAGGGTTCTCTTCTTATAGGGGACTTTCATGAGGGGTGGGCTAGAGACGGTATGTGAGGATGAGCTCAGTCCAGTAGTCCCGAGGCGGTTTATGGTGGGCAGGTGGTCTGGTCAGCCTTAGGGTGGATGATCTTGGGCTGACTGGGGTCCTCATTAGTTGATTGACGGATAAGCTAGGATATCCTAAATTATAGGTTTTCTCGGAAATATTGTTAACTCTAGGATCTACAGATTTCCCAAGAATTTATGGTAGAGTCAGGCCTGGGAAAGAGAACTGGTTTGTGGACTAGAGGCAGAAGCACTTCAGCTCCAGGTTCTTATATCAAAGTTATATTTTTACTTTTCCTTACTGTCTGTCTCCTTTCTACCCACTTATTCCTTCTGTCCTACATCAGTATGACTACAATGCACCAGTAAAAAAAAATTTAATAAATAAATAAAATCAGTAAATTAAAAAAAAAAAGAATTTGTGAGCCAGGTATGGTGAAAGGCCAAGACAGGATTGCAGATTCAAGGCCAGCCCCAGCAATTTAGCAAGAGCCTCTGTTTCAAAACAAAAAATAAGCAGGGCCTGGTGGTGCACGCTTGTAATCACAGCATTCTGGAGGCTGAGACAGGAGGATCGCGACAGCCTCGGCTACTTAGTGAGGCCCTCTGCAACTTAGTGAGACCCTGTCTCAAAATAAAGAATAAAAAATAGGGCATGGGGTGAGCTCAGAGGTTGAATGCCCCTGGGTTCCATCCCCAGACTTGTAAAAAATTAAAATTAAAAGCTAGGCCGGGCGTAGTGGCACACGCTTGTAATCCTCGCGCTCGGGAGGCTGAGACAGGAGGATCACACAAGTTCAAAGCCAGCCTCAGCTACTTAGTGAGGTTCTCAGCAGCTTAGTGAGACCCTGTTTTCAAATAAAGTATAAAAAATACTTCTGGCAGTATAGCCTGGAGGTAGAAGGCCCCTGGGTTCCACCCTCAGTACCACCAAAAATATAAATAAGTAAATAAATAAATAAAATTTAAAAAATAAAATTAAAAGCCAGGCAAGGCGGCACATATCTGTAATACTATTACTTATGAAGCTGAAAAAGGGGAATCGCAGGCTTAAGACCAGTCTCCGCAATTTAGGGAGAACTTCAGCAACCTAGCAAGACCCTGTTTCCAAATAAAAAATAAAAAGAACCGGAGTAACCGGGCGTGGTGGCACACGCTTGTAATCCCAGCTCTCAGGAGGCTGAGACAGGAGGATCGCAGTTTGTGGACAGACTTAGTGAGAACCCTTTGCGACTCAGTGAGACCCTGTTTCAAAAATAAAGAATAAAGCCGGGCGTGGTGGTGCACGCTTGTAATCCCAGCGCTTGGGAGGCTGAGACGGGAGGATCGCACAGGTTCGAAGCCAGCCTCAGCTACTGAGTGAGGCTCTCAGCAACTTAGTGAGACCCTGTTTCCAAATAAAATATAAAATAGGTCTGGGAGTATAGCCCGGAGGTAGGAAAGCCTCTGGGTTCCACTCTCAGTAGCACAAAAAGAAAGAAAGAGAGAGCTGGGGGTGTAACCTAAGGCAAAATGCCCTTAGATTCCATCCCCAGTACCGCATTTTAAAAAAAGGAAAGAAAGAAAGAAAGGGGACTGGGGATGTAGCACCAATGTAGAATGCCCCTGGGTTAAATATCCAGTACCATGGGGGAAAAAAATAAGGCTAGGGTGTAGCTTAGAAGTAGACTGCCTCTAGGTTCAACCTCAACCTCAGTAGTCCTCCCCACCAACTGTAAAGGTAAAATAATTCTTAGAAATACAACTTAAAGCTGGGCATGGTGGCGCACGCTTGTAATCCCAGCATTCAGGAGGCTGAGACCTGGAGGATCGCGGTTGGTGGACAGCCTCAGCTACTTAGTGAGGCCCTCTGCAACTCAATGAGACTCGGTTTCAAAATAAAGAATAAAAAATAGGGCAGGGGCTGTAGCTCAGAGGTCAAATGCCCCTGGGTTCCATCCCCAGACCCACAAAAAAAAAAAAAAAATACAACTTAAATTCAGAACCCTTGTGTACAAATGCTGATAAAACAGACTTGTCTTTTTTTTTCTTTGTGGTCCTGGGAATTGAACCCAGGGTCATTCTACCTCTAAGCTACACTCCCGGCCCTATTTTGTTTTTATTTTGAAACAGGGTCTCACTAGGTTGGTGACAGTCTCACTACTTGCTGAGGCTGTCCTCAAACCTGCAGTCCTCTGTTATAAGCCTCCCAAGTTCTGAGCCGGCAGGTGTGCACCGCCACATCCACTGGGCTTGATCATTTTGAAGTGGGAAGAGAAAACACTGCAGCAACAGGCAGGACATTTCTTCACTGTGACTGGCACCTCGCACCCCGAGGATTGCGCATCTTTGTTAGTCTAGAGGCTACACCTTTCAGAGGCACTACCTACTGTGCAGTAGTCAGTTTAGGTCTAGAAAGAGAGCTAACATCATGGTTCAAATTTACTTATAGGGTGTTTAGTAGCGATTAGAGTACCCAAACTTCTGTTTACAAATAGCACATACAAACCACCCCCCTTTTCTTCTTTCTTCGTGTGTTTGCCTTTTTTATGTATTTCTGCATTTTGATGGCCATGAGCTTTTGCAAGCAACTTTTGAAAATCCAAGGAAAGGATTGATGTCACACAGTACAGAATTCCGTCCAACCCAGTTTTCTTTCTCGTTGGGATTGGGAAGTCCGGCTCCCCCAAGGGCTGCCCGCCCTATTCAGCATTCCTCGAGCTCACCCGGTGGGTGTCTGTCAGCATTTAGACAGTGCTCTGGGAGCGGCCGGGCCCTCCTCTATTAGAATAGCTAAAGCCGAGATTCCTTCCCTAGCCGAGATTTTTGCATAACTCCTCCCCAAACACTAAGATTCAGGATGGGCCTTGAAAAGTCCTTTTGTTTGGAGAGGGTCACTTCCTCCCCTAAGGTCCTACCCACAGGCTCCCATCCATTTCTCTAGGAAAGGCTCAGATTTGCTAAGTCAAGACCAAACCAAAACTAAACCATTGCAGGTATAACAACCAGGCGTTTCGAAAATTCTGTGTGTGTGTGTGTGTGTGTGTGTGTGTGTGTGTGTGTGTTACTGGGGATTGAAAATGGAGGCATTTTACCTCTGAACTACACTCTGAGCCCTTTTTATTATTTATTTTGAAACTCTGTCTCCATAAATTACTGCTGGTCTTGCTAAGTTGCTGACGCTGACATGAAACCTGCAATCCTCCAGGCTCAGCTTCCCAAGTACAAAAAAACTTTTTCTCACGTAAAAAAGAGCTTCTAAAGTGCAGTTCTCCTCTAATTTTCTTTAATTTGTTAAAATAATAAATTAAAAAATGAAATCGAGATAAGATCTGAAGGGTTTTCGCTTAAAGGTTTAGCATTGCCCCTGCAGTACCCGGCGCGGTACATCACAGTGGGGAGTGGAAGTAGAAAGATGGGGGCAGGGATCCTTCCCACCCAGCACACGTGGTTCACCTTTTAGGCTTCGAGGGCTTATCAAAGACAGGGAGCTTCTGTGACTAGTCCTAGCCTCAAAGAAAACAGAAACAATTACTGGCTTCCAGAAGGACTACTAAATCTCTGGTTCTAAGATGATCAAACAGCAGATGATGGGAGTTAAAAAGAGTGTTCATTCCAGATGTAGTGATGCGTACCCACGATCCCAGGACTTGGGAGGCTGGGACAGGAGGACTGCAGCAACTCAGTGATGCTCTCCACAACCTAGGGAGACACTGTTTCAAAACAAACAAAATAGGGCTGGAGGTATATAACTCAGAGGTAGACTGCCCTGGGTTCAATCCCAGTAGAATAAAAACAGATTACTATTTATCAACACTTTTTACACATACACAAATATTTTAGTAGAATGGTATCCGAGATATATCATATTAGTAATGTCAAATCTAAGACATTAAATCTGAGTGTCTCCTTGAAAAATGGATACATGTAACTTACAATCTTCTATTTACATCTGAAATAGCTTTTTTTTTTTTTTTGGTGGTACAGGGGATTGAGTCCAAAGGCATTCTACTTTTGAACTATACCCCCAGCCCTATTTTATTTATTTATTTATTTATTTATTTATTTATTTATTTTTGTGGTACTGAGGTTCCTGGAAACCCTTCTACCTCCAGGTTACACTCCCAGACCTATTTATAATTTTTTTTTTTAATTTGGAAACAGGGTCTCTTAAGCCAGCATGGCTGGCTTCGAACCTGCACAATCCTCAATCCTCCTGTCTGCCTCCCTAACGCAGGGATTACAAGCGTGTGCCACCACGCCCGGCCTATTTTTTATTTTGAAATGGGATCTCACTAAGTTATGGAGGCCCAAGTTGCCAAGGCTGGCCATGAACTGAAATACATACTAATATTAATATATATATATATATATATATATATATATATATATATATATATAGTGTGTGTGTGTGTGTGCGTGTGTGTGTGTGAAACCCAGGGGCATTCTACCTCTGAACTACACTCCCATCCCTATTTTATTTATTATTTAGAAACAAGAGTCTCACTAGGTTGCTGAGAGCCTCACTAAATTGCTGAGGCTGGCCATGAACTTGTGATTCTCCTGTCCCAGTCTCCCAAGTATTGATTGGGCTGGGCTTTTATTTTATTTTATTTTTAGTACTGGGGGATGAAACCCAGGGGTATTCTACCTCCGAGCTACACCCCCAGCTCTATTTCCTGTTTTTTTTAATTCTTTATTTTGAAACAGCGTGTCACTGAGCTGCAAAGTGTCTCACTAAGTAGCTGAGGCTGTCCACGAACCAAAATCCTCCCATCTCTGCCTCCCAAATGCTGGGATTACAATTTAAATATTCTTAAATGTTACAAAACACTTACTTTGACTTTCACAAACGCCCTGTGGTTTCACTAAGGCATAGGTCTGCTTAATTAACTGCTGGCTGGTCATTCAGATGCCTGAATAATGATGATTTACATTTTACATTTCTTTTGTCTGCTTTACAATGAGAGAAACTCCAGAGTGTTCGCAAGGTTGAGCCCCGAGGTGGGTCCCTAAGGGTTTGCAGAGCACAGATTAAGCTTTCCTCCTGGGCTCTGCATACAGGGGCTGAAAAGCTGGATCGTGCGTGCCAGAGTTACCTCGAGCCACAAACCTTTTTCTTTGTAGGCAAAAGGAAGCAGCATATTGAGGTTGAGAGGCTATTAAAGCAAAGAACCAAAAGTGGTAAATCTATCTCCAAATCAATCCCGCCTGAGATATTAACATTAACCCCAGCAATCCACAAGTGACATCTGCAAACCAGAAATCAAATCCACGTTGCCCTGTTTTACCCCAGGCAGCGCCTGCATTTCTTTCCAGGCTCTGTGGCACCCTGTATTGGATTTCCATTTCAATTTGCCAAAAGGAAAGATTCCTATATGTGTGAAAAGCTGCTGCCTACCCCCACGTGGGATCTGTCCCGTACCAGCCAAACAGAAAAATTTGACTCAAAAGGATGTGAGATGAAAAGTGTGGCTTCTGATGTAATGAGGTGAGGATAGAGATCTCACAATGGTCATCCAGAAGGCAGAAATAATTAAAATTAATCTGAAAACAGCTGGGAAAAAAGTGTCTGATGATGTAGTACAGGTTTCAGCATTTGACAGGCTGGTTTGTATTTATTTGACAAATAATATGCTGGGCAGTGCAGGGCATTGTTCCGTGCAGTGGGATTTTGAAGGCACTAAATGAGACGAGAGCTTGGTATTTTGGTGCATACCTGTAATCCTAGTACTTGGGAGGCTGGGACGGGGGACAGAAGATTCCAGGACAGCCCCAGCAAGTAGTGAGACTCACAACTTACCAAGACCCTGTTTCAAAAATAAAAATGAAATAGGGCTAGTGGTGTAGTTTGGAGGTAGAAGGCCCCAGAGTTCCATTCCTGATGCGACACACACACACACACACACACACACACACACACACACACACAAATTAAAAGGTAAAAATCTCTGCTCTAGGGAGTTTCATTCTCGGGGCACAAGAGAGGTAAGTGGAAGAAGCAGGTAAGATGTCCACCTGGGAAACAATAAAAGTGTGACAGTGATTGGAAAACAGGGCTAATTTAAACTTGCAGGTCAAAAGGTCTCTTTGCTGTGACATCTGGATTTAGATCGGAATGAATGACAAAGATGAGCCTGAGAGATAAAACATCTATACATAAAACATCTGGACAAGGATCTTTTTTGTGTGTTGTGTGTGGTACTAGGAATTGAACCCAGGGGCATTCTACTTCCAGGTTACACTCCCAGCCCTACTTTTATTTTTCATTTTTAAACAGGGTCTCATTAAGTTGTGGAGGGCCTCATTGAGTAGCTGAGGCTGGCTGTGAACTTTCCATCCTCCTAGCATTCCAAGCACTAGGAGTACAGGGATGCACCACCACGCTGAGTCCAAAGGTACTCTTTTTTTTTTTTTTTTTTTGCGGTACTGTGGATGGAACCCAGGGGCACCCTACCTCCAAGCTACACCCCAAGCCCCGTATTTTAGTCCCTTTTATGCTTGAAGCAGGGTCTTACTGAGTTGTCAAGAGCCTCACTGAGTAGTAGCTGAGGCTGTCTGCACAATCCTCCTGTTTCTGCCTCCCAAATGCTGGGATTACAAGCGTGCACCACCTCATCCAGCGGAAGCTACTTTTTTTTTTTTTTTTTTTTGCGGGTCTGGGGATGGAACCCAGGGGCATTTGACCTCCAAGCTACACCCCCTGCCCTATTTTTTATTCTTTATTTTGAAACCTGGTCTCACTGAGTTGCAGAAGGCCTCACTAAGTAGCTGAGGCTGTCCACAAACCGCGATCCTCCAGGTCTCAGCCTCCCAAATGCTGAGATTACAAGCATGAGCCACCACGCCCGGCTGGAAGCTACTTTTAATTAGCTTTCAAAGGCTGGTTTTGTAAAGGCTTTGGTTTTTGCAGTCCTGGGTATTGAATCCAGGGGCTCAGGTAAGATAGGCTGAAAACTTGCAATTCTCCTATCTCAGCCTCCCAAATACTGGGATCACAAGCATTTGCCACCTGGCTGGACAAGGTTTTTCTAAGCACACAAAAAATCTCACCTAAAGGCCCTGCAGCAGGAACAAGTCAACAAAATGAAACTTCAATAAGGCCCAGGCAGCCCAAGCATAATTAAAGAGGCTGTGATTTCTGACAGATAAGGTCAGACAGCTATCCAGGCCCAGGGCACTGGAACCTCAGGTGCTACCACAAAACTTTAAGCTCCTATGGACCAGCAGTAAAACCTCAGACAAATTATTTAATGCCTCAAGCCTCGATTTTTTTATTCCTAAACATGGGACAAAGCTGGGCTTGGTGGCCCACACTTGTAACTGCAGTACCTGGGAGGCTGAGACAGGAAGTTCACAAGTTCAAAGCCAGCCTTGGCAACTTAGTGAGGCTCTGTTTCCAAATAAGAAAAAAATTGGGCTGGGAGTGTAGCTTGGAGGTAGAGTGACTCTGAGTTCAATCTCTAGAACCAAACAAATGAATAACAGGAATACAGGTTTGTTAGCAGTTAGTGTTAGTGGGGCAAGGTGGTAAATGACTTGTAATCCCAGTACTTGAGAGGTTGAAATTGGAGGATCACAGGTTTGAGGCCAGCCTCAGCAATTTAGTAAAACCCTGTTTCAAAATTAAAAAATAAAATAGGGCTGGGGATGTAGCTCAGAGGTAGACTGTCCCTGGGTTTCACACCCAGTACCACACACAAAAAAGAGTAATGTTAAAGGGGGTAGGGGTGCAGCTCAGTGGTACAACAAATGGGCAAAGCCCTGGGTTCAATACCTAGCACCACAAAACAAAACAAAAAAGCAGAGTAGAGATCTGTAAGTGTTCAATTTGTTAGCCTGCCAAAATCACAAATGCTTTTTAAATTTTTATTGTGTTTGGATTTGTACCTGATCTTCAATTCTCCCTCCAATTTTCTTCACTACATTAAGAAAACTCAATTTTTGCAACCAAAACAGTCTCAAGCATTAGCTCTAGCAGTTCTTTTTTTTGCTCATTACTGGAAAATGCTTGGAGAGCAGGGTGTGGTGGCGCAGGCTTGTAATCCCAGCACTTGGGAGGCTGAGATAGGAGGATCGCACAGGTTTGAAGCCAGCCTCAGCTACTTAGTGAGGCTCTCGGCAACTTAGTGAAATTCTTTTTCCAAATCAAGTATAAAATAGGTCTGGGAATATAGCCCAGAGGTTTAAAAAAAAAAAAAGCCCCTAGCCAGGCGTGGTGGCGCACGCTTGTAATAATCTCTGCGCTTGGGAGGCTGAGACAGGAGGATCACACGGGTTCGAAGCCAGCCTCAGCTACTTAGTGAGGCTTTCAGCAACTTAGTGAGACCCTGTTTACAAATAAAATATAAAATAGGTCTGGGAGTATAGCCTGGATGTAGAAAGCCTCTGGGTTCCGCCCCCAGTACCACACACACAAGAAAAGCCCCTGAGTTCCACCCTCAATACCACAAAAAATAAAATAAAAAACTTAAAACTTAAAATAATTAAATGTCTGCCGGGCGTGGTGGCGCACTCTTGTAATTCCAGTATTTGGGAGGCTGAGACAGGAGGACTGCACAGGTTCAAAGCCAGCCTCAGCTACTTAACTAGGCTCTCAGCAACTTAGTGAGACCCTGTTTCCAAATAAAATATAAAATAGGTCTGGGAGTATAGCCCGGAGGTAGAAAGCCTCTGGATTCCGCCCCCAGTACCACAAAACAAAAGAAAGAAAGAAAGAAAGAAAGAAAGAAAGAAAGAAAGAAAGAAAGAAAGACAAACATAGGGCAGCTTGGAGGTACAATGCCCCTGGGTTCCATCCCCAGTACCACAAAAGAAAAGCAGAAGAAAGAAAGAAAGAAAGAAAGAAAGAAAGAAAGAAAGAAAGAAAGAAAGAAAGAAAGAAAGAAAGAAAGGAGGGAGGGAGGGAGGAAGAGAAGAAGGAAAGAAAAATAAAAAGAAAACGCTTGGAGCTCCTGAAAAAGGAGAGGGAAAAAGGCAAAATCAGAAAAATAGACTGCCTGGCCCAGTAGCGGCTCACTAGGTTCCTACTCTCCTGCTTTTCCTGTTCCTTTCACTTGGATAAGCAAGCCCCGAGGAATACAGGCAGTGCTGACTGCTGGGGCCCCAGTCACCCAGCAGTCACCAACAGGATAGAGGTGCACGTCCTCCCTTCCCCCTCCCCAAACATCCTGCCTGGCTGGAGAATACAGCATTTAAAAACAGATGCCTCTGGAAACTCACACATCCTAAGTCCTGTAAATCACACATGCTGGGGAAAGCAATTACATGTTTGTAGCACTTCCCTCCCAGCACAAAGGAAACTCTGCTACTTTTGTTATAAGATCACACTCTCCATGTCCACCTTTTCCCACTGGCCTCAACTACAACCCTATCCATGGGCGAAGAGGCATTTTCACAAAGCAGATTCCTGCGGCTTCAAGAGAAATTGCGGCAATCTTTAGGATTTCTCTTAAGATGATGTTGGCCACCTACCAGCATCATCATAAGATTTTGGGGAAATCAGATAAACATTACTAAAATTCAACTCATGAGAAATAGGATTAATTAAAAGTACAGTTGGCCTCTGATTCACTGTCATGGGTTGTAGAGATGGGCCTCAATGTTGAGTCTTGGGTTTCTCACGAGCAGAGCTGCCTAAATAGTCTCTCTTAAATTTGTTTAACAAAAAGCCAAGTGTAGTGGCATAGGCTTGTAATCCCAGCATTCAGGAGGCTGAGATGGGAGGATCACGGTTGGCAGAGAGCCTCAGCTACTACTTAGTGAGGCCCTTTGCAACTCAATAAGACCCTGTTTCAAAATAAAGAATAAAATCGGGCTGGGGTATACCTTGGAGGTAGAATGCCCTGGGTTCCATCCCCAGAACCACAAAAGAAAAAATTTATTTTGTTGTTTAATGAAGTACCAGGGAGGCTGAAACAGGTTGATCACAGTTCGTGGCCAGCCCCAGCTACTTAGTAAGGCCCTCCGCAACTCAGACCCTGTTTCAAAATAAAAAAAAATAGGGCTGGGAGTATAGCTCAGAGGTAGAATGCCCCTGGGTTCCATCCCTAGTTCTGCAAAAAAAAAAAAAAAAAAAGGTATAACAAAACCATCCTCAGGCCGGGCATGGTGGCACACGCGTGTAATTCCAACATTCAGGAGGCTGAGAAGGTAGAATCACAGTTCACGGGACAGCCTCAGCTACTTAGTGAGGCCCTCTGCAACTCAGTGAGACCCTGTTTCAAAAATAGGACCAAGGGTGTAGCTCAGAGGTAGAATGCCCCTGGGTTCCATCCCCAGTATCATGCAAAAAAGAAAAAAATCTTCAAGGTGGAATCCAGGTAGACCACAGTTACAAAAGAGTTAGCCTACAGGAAATTCAAACGCAAACTGTTTTCTTTGGAGTTCCTTGGGAGGTTGGATGGGGGGCCTTCGGAAAGACTGAAAGCTGACCTTAAGGGAAGCAAGAATGGAGTAGTTGACCACAGGCCCCATAGGACAAAGGCCCATCCTATCCGCTTACCCACCCAAGCCCAAAAAAGAACAAAGCAACTAGCAGGAATTTTGTCTTATAAAACATTCAAAGCCAGGTGTGGTGGTGCATACTTGTAATCCCAGCACTTGGGAGGCTGATACAAGAGCATTGCAGGGTCTCAGCCAGCCTCAGCTACTTAGTGAGGCCCTCTACAACTCAGTGAGACACTGTTTCAAAATAAAGAATTAAAAATAGGGCTAGCAGTATAGCTTCGATGTAGAATGCCCCTCGGTTTCATCCCCAGTACTGGGAAGAAAAAAAAATAGAACTGAAGTTGTAGCTCCGAGGTAGAATGCCCCTGCGTTCCAGTACAGTGAAAGAAAGAAAGAAAGAAAGAAAGAAAGAAAGAAAGAAAGAAAGAAAGAAAGAAAGAAAGAAAGGAAGGAGGGAGAGAGAAAAGAAACCAGGGCATGGTGGTTTGTAATCCCAGCATTTGGGAGGCTGAGTCAGGAGGAGCAGGATTCCTGGACAGCCTCAGCTACTTAGTGAGGCCCTTTGCAACTCAGTGAGACATTGTTTCAAAAATAAAGAATAATAAAATGAGTCTTGGTGGGGGGGGGGGTATCTCAGGCATAGAATTCCTGTAGGTTCAATCTCCAGCACCCCCCACACACACACACACACATGAGGAAAAATAAACAACATTCAAGACTCTAGGTTTTAAGGTAGCTTGCTTTCTCCTTCCAGGTGAAGGGTTGGGAGGAAGAAAAAAAAAACATGAAGAAATGAATGCCTGGGAGTTAATGAAAAATTTAGAAGAAAACAAATTACTGAGACTTGATGAAAGGGAAAAAACGGCATATGGGAAATGCTATATATTAACGTAATCCCAGTACTTGGGAGGCCGAGACAGGAGGTTCACAGGTTCAAGACTAGCTTCGACAACTTTAAGACTCTCACCAATCTAGCCATATCGTTCAAATTAAATAATTTAAAAAGGGATAAGAAAGCCAGGTGCGGTGGCACATGACTATAATCCCAGCATTTGGGAGGCTGAGAGAGGAGGATCACAGGTTCAAAGCCAGCTTCAGTAACTCAGTGAGGTTGTCAACAACTTAGTGTGACCCTGTTTCCACA